>NC_048318.1:9990053-10241694 GCF_013100865.1 Trachemys scripta elegans | reverse complement strand
CAGCCCCCATGCCTCCGGACCCTGCGCTGCCAGCCGGGCACTTCCCCTCCCGGGCTTCAGGGGCGCAGGGTCCAGAGGCATGGGGGCTGCCCGAAGCCGGTAGTGCTTGGGCAGCTCGGCGCTTACAGAGCCCAGGAGTTCAGGGAGCAGAGCAGCCGCCAGAGCCCGGGAGGGGAAGTGCCCGGCCGGGGGCGCAGGATCCGGAGGCATGGAGTCTGCCCGAAGCCCGAGCGCTACCAGCTTCACCGTTTGCCGGGCAGTCTCCAGACCCTGCGCCCCCGGCTGGGCGCTTCCCCTCCTGGGCTCCAGCTGCGCTGGGGAAGCGCCAGCCAGGGGCGCAGAGTCTGAGGACTGCCCGGCAAACCGTGAAGCCGGTAGCGCTCGGGCAGCCCTTTTCGCGTGGCTGGGAGGGAGGAGGGGGAATGCGGGTGCTCAGGGGAGGGGACGGAGTTAGGGCGGGGACTTTGGGGAAGGGGCGGAGTTGGGGCAGGGCCAGGGGTGGGAAAGGGGTGGGGCCAGGGCCCTGTGGAGTGTCTTCTTTTTTTATTTTTTAAATATGGTAACCCTATGAAATTGGAAGTGCAGCTCTGGTCAGAGATTTTCAAGAGCTAGGTTAACTACCCCTGTACAAAGAATGAGGAGTAACTTGTGGCACCTTAAGAGACTAACAAATTTATCTGAGCATAAGCTTTTGTTGGCTTAAAACTCACTTCATCGGATGCATGGAGTGTAAAATACAGTAGGAAGATATATATACACACAGAACTGAAAAAATGGGTGCTGCCATACCAACTGTAACAAGAGTAATTAATTAAGGTGAGTTATTATCAGCAGGAGGGAAAAAAACTTTTGTAGTGATAATCAGAATGGCCCATTTCCAACAGTTGACAAGAAGGTGTGAATAACAATGTGTGTGTGTGGGGGGGGAATTAGCATGGGGAAACCGTTTTTACTTTGCATAATGACCCATCTACTCCCAGTCTTTATTCAAGCCTAATTTAATGGTGTCTAGTTTGCGAATTAATTCCAATTCTGCAGTTTCTCATTGGAGTCTGTTTTTGAAGTTTTGTTGTTGTTGGAGTAGTGTGACTTTGAGATCTGTCATTGAGTGACCAGGGAGGTTGAAAATGAGCCACCCTGATGATCCTGTTGGAAATGGGCCATCCTGATTGTCACTACAAATGTTTTTTTTTCCTCCTGCTGATAATAGCTCACCTTAATTAATTACTCTTGTTACAGTTGGTATGGCAGCACCCATTTTTTCAGTTCTGTGTGTATATATATCTTCCTACTGTATTTTCCACTGCATGCATCTGATGAAGTGGGTTTTAACCCATGAAAGCTTATGCTCAAAGAAATTTGTTAGTCTCTAAGGTGCCACGAGTACTCCTTGTTCTTTTTGCCAATACAGACTAACATGGCTACCACGCTGAAACCTACCCCTGTACAGTTATTTTCCATTTCTACTGCAGCTTCCTCGTTGCCCAGTTCCATCTGTGAATGGGAGGGTCAAAGCACCACAATGGAAGCTGGTCTTGCAGGACTTCCTGCCCAACCAGAAATGGGAAATGCCAGGAAACCCATGAAAGTATCTCTGTCTCCTGATTCCCCCTGAATTTTCTCCTTTACTGTCTGCATGCTGTTTTCCAAGGCCACATGTCTCTAGGACTGTGGTGGGGAGAGGATGTATGTGGTTTCTTATGGAGTTGTCCGCGCTGTTGCTTGAGTCAGCAGTAGGCAAAGAGATACACCTTTGAGGCAAATACCCAGATCCAAACACCTTAAATTTTGCCATTAGGGTCCAGCTTTTGTAGCTTGATCCTCCCTTTCTAGTGGTAGGCAAGTCATTAAACATCAGACACAAGTAAAGAGCCTATTGTAGCATCCTCATCTCTTGGAGTCCCTGCCAAAATGAGAGGAGGGTGGGCATTAACTTAGACCAGGTGACTGCAGGACGCCAGAGTGGCACAGAGCAGAATGGTTCTTCACTATAAATGTTTACCAGTGGGAGACAATGTATCCAAGGCTTCCATTTCACTAGTTTTCACTCCTTCCAAACCCTGCCTGTATGTGTGTGTGCTGCTGAGAAGCCTGCTGTGTGAGCTGTGTCCCTGAGGTGTACACTAACCTCCTGCTCCTCCGCTGTCCCGTGTCTCGTGAGGGCAGCTTGCTCCCAAATCAGAAAGTTTTGCTTGCATGGTGATAGCATCTTGCACGCACTTTGCATGGGTGGAAATGAGGCAGTGAAGCATCTCTCTGAGGCCTGGTCTACACTAACCCCCCAATTCGAACTAAGGTACGCAACTTCAGCTACGTGAATAACGTAGCTGAAGTCGACGTACCTTAGTTCGAACTTACCGCGGTCCAGACGCGGCAGGCAGGCTCCCCCATCAATTCCACGTACTCCTTGCGCCGAGCAGGATTACCGGAGTCGACGGGGAGCACTTCTGGGTTCGATTTATCGCGTCCAGACGAAACGCGATAAATCAAACCCAGAAGTTCGATTGCCTGCCGCCGAACCAGCGCGTAAGTATAGACAAGCCCTGAGACTGCAATTCTCCATGTCCAACCACAGTTGGATGTAAGTGGAAAGTGGCAGCTACAGGGAACCAATCCCTGGTCTTAAGTGGCCTGGCTCTGGTGGAAGTTAGAATAGCCAGGAACAATACTAACTTATGCTACTGGTGTGTAAGGTCTGTAACAGAGCCGCAGCATGACCCTGTTTCCCACCCACACCCTCAGACAACCCCTGACACTCCCCCTCCCTCCCCTTAAGCAGAGGGTGAGGGGTGGCTGCCACAGGAGGTGACAGGGGAGTTTTCTCCAGTGCAAGGTGGAGTCTCCACTGGTTCTCTCCAGCCGTTTTAAGGCCATTTTACACTGCCTACATAAAGCACAGATTGGGCATAGTAGTATCTGGCCCAGAGTATAGCTGGAGGGAGGCAATTCCTAGGTCAAAGCTGCCCTAAGGTTCCTTTGATTGATACTACTGAGAAACCCAGCATCATTTTATTATTGCAGCACATAGTGCTGCCTTACATCTGCATCTAGCTGTGAAAGGGACAATTTATCCTGCCCTTGGAAAAGGGGCTGAATTTTGATATTAATTTTGGGGTGTATTGTGGGGTCATTTGAAGGAGCAGACTCTGGCATGGGTACAGTGAGAAGATTTTTATTGGGGACAGCCTCTCGCTGGGTTGCATTAGGGTACAATAATACACCCACTCTAGAGGCTGTATTATATTCTTAATGAGCTTATTTGCATCACAAATATTTGCAAACCATGAATCATTTGACAGAAGGAGTTTGAAACCCCTGATAATTTTCTGCAGCCTGTTGGTGAGCTTGGGTTCCAAGGAGGAAAAAAAACAAAACCCTTTGGTCCATTCAGCCTGCTGTTCCTTGCTTTATTTTTAGTTCTCTTTCTGCCTCAGTAGAGGAAAGTCAATGAAAAGAAATGTGATTATTTCTCAAGCAGTAACCTCTCCTCTACCTTTTGCCAAGGGAAAATGTAATAGCTACATCATTAGCTCCATTCTCTTCCCAGCCCAGGCTTAGTTATATTAGCAACTAGTGATAAGATGAATTTCAAAAGGTTCAGAACTGGTCAGTAATGGTTAAAGCAAAGTACTTTGAGCTAGGATTCCTAAGTACTATTCTTAGCTCTGCCATGGAGTCCTTGGTGACCTTGGGCAAGCAACTTATTCTTTCTGGCCTAGTTGACACTAGCCTTTTTTCCTTTAAATACCCACCGTTGCAGCTCCACCAGTGGTAATCACAATGGGAGCACCAGTGTAGATGGGACACTGGCATTTTAAATGCTGGCAGAGCATGTGTAGGTGAGTAGGGTGGCTAAAACACTGATGGCCTACCTCCATTAGCACTTCCACTGGTAGAGCTGCAATAACAGGAGAGGTACAGAATAAAGGCTTGGTGTAAACAACGCCCGTGTGCCTCAGTTTCCCCATTGATAAAATGAGAATACTTTCCCACCTTCATATAATCTCTGATATCTATGGATCATCATCTTTTGTTCTGTTTTAGTACAGCACCTAGCACTGTGAGGTTCTGGTTCCTGACGGGAGCTCCTAGGTTCTACGGAATACGAAAAGGCTACATGTTATACATTATTTTTAGAGCACGATCTTGCTTTCAGGGCCATCTTGGAGAGGGATCCCAGGGCAGTGACTATAGAAAACCAGATGAGAGGGTTTTGTGGATGGTATTTTGGGGTGATGTTGAATCCCTCTGGTCAGTGGATGGTGGTGCTTGTCAACAGCGATGTGATATGCTGTTTGAATTGCAAATCCTGTTAGACAACAAAGAGCTGTAACAAATGAAATGCAGGAAGCCACCCTCCCCCCCATGATCTAATAAGGATGCCTCGCTGCTGGAGACCATGCGACTTAACTCCCAGCTCTGCTCATCTCTCGCTCCCTGTCCTTCTGCCCACACATTTCATTAAAAGGAAATTAATTTCTCTCTGAACTGAAAACAAAGGCACACAAACACTGACCAAAGCTACACATTACTTTTGCTTTTGTGAATTTTCCCTCCGGATACCCATCTATTAAAAATTAATTGTTTGGAATTCCGGGTATGGATGGATGGAAAGTTTTCCCATTGGATGAAAAGAGGAGAGGGAAGGTTTTTTGGCTTCTTGTCCCAGTTCTGGGCTACTACTCCTTTATTTCCCCATAAGAGTCCAGGAAGGGCACCCACCCTCAGGTTTCCCACTCCCCAACTGTTGTCTGTCTTGAGTGGGTACCTGCATCCCTCTCTCTTAGGACTGCGTATTTCCAGACTGCACTGTTCCTTGTATTCACTGACTTTCCCAGCAAAGACAGGTTGCCCAAAGACACCTGCTTGCTTTCTCCTCAGAGAGGGATAACAGATGTAATTACTGCTGTTGTAAGGTATCACAGAGCACTTAATATGCAAACCTACTTTATTCTTAAGGTGAAAAGCATTGCAGAGAAAAATATATTCAAAACAATAGAAGAACCTACAAGCATACTAATAAGCTTTGCAGGGTTAAACCCAACGCTAACACAGATTTTGGCAGGAACAGTCCTTTAAAGCCCCAACCAAGGGGGATTCTTTGTGGTCACAGGGTCATCACAGCCTCAGCTCAGAACAAGCACCTAGTTTTATGGGGTCTCAATAGGCCCAGTCCTTCCAACCCCACCCTAATGGATTGGGAGCCTCCATGGGACCAGGGACCTGTTCATTTGCTGGATCAGGAAGAAGGCCCTGAGCCAGTTTAAAACCAGGCTATTTATCCAAAAAACCTTTCTTTGTTGGCCCCTGAAGAATCCAGTTTGAACTAGTATATGCACATGCACACCTCTCCAGGGAGTGGCTTCTAAGGGTTCCTAATGGAGGAAATACATAAGCATGTCTTGCCACAATAATACATACACATTGCATTTTTAATAAAACAGATCCCAAAAGTATAAACTCTAATTCAATGAGGTTTACCTTAATTCAGTAAAGTAAATCTTTATTCCATAAGGTTTGTTCAGGATATTGTCAGTCTGCCAGGGTTGGAAGGGACCTCAGGAGGTCATGTAGTCCAACCCCCTGCTCAAAGCAGGACCAATTCCCAACTAAATCATCCCAGCCAGGGCTTTGTCAAGCCTGACCTTAAAAACCTCTAAGGAAGGAGATTCCACCACCTCCCTAGGTAACCCATTCCAGTGCTTCACCACCCTCCTAGTGAAAAAGTTTTTCCTAATATCCAACCTAAACCTCCCCACTGCAACTTGAGACCATTACTCCTTGTTCTGTCATCAGGTACCACTGAGAACAGTCTAGATCCATCCTCTTTGGAACCCCCTTTCAGGTAGTTGAAAGCAGCTATCAAATCCCCCCTCATTCTTCTCTTCTGCAGACTAAAGAATCCCAGTTCCCTCAGCCTCTCCCCATAAGTCATGTGCTCCAGCCCCCTAATCATTTTTGTTGCCCTCTGCTGGACTCTTTCCAATTTTTCCACATCCTTCTTGTAGTGTGGGGCCCAAAACTGGACACAGTACTCCAGATGAGGCCTCACCAATGTCGAATAGAGGGGAATGATCACGTCCCTCGATCTGCTGGCAATGCCCCTACTTATACAGCCCAAAATGCCATTAGTCTTCTTGGCAACAAGGGCACACTGTTGACTCATATCCAGCTTCTCGTCCACTGTAACCCCTAGGTCCTTTTCTGCAGAACTGCTTCCTAGCCATTCGGTCCCTAGTTTGTAACAGTGAATGGGATTCTTCTGTCCTAAGTGCAGGACTCTGCACTTATCTTTGTTGAACCTCATCAGGTTTCTTTTGGCCCAATCCTCTAATTTGTCTAGGTCCCTCTGTATCCTATCCCTACCTTCCAGGGTATCTACCACTCCTCCCAGTTTAGTGTCATCTGCAAACTTGCTGAGAGTGCAGTCCACACCATCCTCCAGATCATTAATGAAGATACTGAACAAAACCGGCTCCAGGACCGACCCTTGGGGTACTCCACTTGAAACAGGCTGCCAACTAGACATGGAGCCGTTGATCACTATCCGTTGAGCCCGATGATCTAGCCAGCTTTCTATCCACTGCATAGTCCATTAATCCAGCCCATACTTCTTTAACTTGCTGGCAAGAATACTGTGGGAGACTGTATCAAAAGCTTTGCTAAAGTCAAGGAATAACACATCTGCTGCTTTCCCCCATCCACAGACCCAGTTATCTCGTCATAGAAGGCAGTTAGGTTAGTCAGGCATGACTTGCACTTGGTGAATCCATGCTGACTGTTCCTGATCACTTTCCTGTCCTCTAAGTGCTTCAGAATTGATTCCTTGAGGACCTGCTCCATGATGTGCTAGGTGTTGAGTTCTTTGGAGAATCTAGCCCCAGTTGTGGGTGCTGAGCCCTTTGGAAATATCAGGCCTTCGCTAATCAAAAAAAAAATCTTTGGGCTCCATGCTTGGAACTAGCTTCCCCAGTAGTAGTTCCCCCTTTGGTTAACTCGCATATCTCTAAGGCAGTTGGAATCCACGGCTGCCCCATATTTAGACTTAATGGGAATCACCTGTGGCAACACCAGCCTAAGAAACCCAGTGAGCATTCCACAGTACTCCCAGAGCAGGAGCTGCAATGCTGTAGAGCTCTCCTTCACCTCTCCTCAGGCTATCAGGTGAATTAAGTTATTCTTTCAGCCCCCTGTTTGTTCTGTCTTACTGACCCGAATTCAATTCCTTGCTGTACCCCAGCCTTCTGAAGTTCCCTGGAGCAAATTATCCATTCCACATACTGCTCGAATGACCTCTGTATCCGAGTGCTTTCTGTTTGTGTACTGAGTGTTGTGACATTCTTTCTCGCCGCCTCTCTGTGCCTCAGTTTACCGTCTGTAAAATGGAGGTTATAGAACTTCCCAATCTCAAAGGGGTGCTGTGAGGATAAATGTATTAACAATTGTGAGGTGCTCGGATACTACAGTAATGGAGGCCAGATAAGCATCTTAGCTAGACAGACAGTCCCTGCCTCAAAGAGCTTGTAATCTAAATAGACAAGACAGACCAAGTGGGAGAGCAAGGCAATATTATTGTTCTCATTGTACTGATGGAGAAGCTCGGAGAAATAAGAGACTTGCTTTAGGTCAAACAGAGGGTCTGTGGCAGAGCCAGGACTAGAACCCCAGATCTGTTGAGTCCCAATCCAGTGTCTTCACTGCAAGACTTTTATTTAGCAAGTAGAGAATGCAACTTTGATTTTAAAATGCACCCTTGTTGTTAAGGTACCTTGGAGAGATGTAATGTGTCCTCACGCAGAGACGCTTCCCATCCCTTGTTCCCGTTTCCAGGAGATAGTACAGGATGCTGCTCTCTGAACAATAATCAGTCTCTTTCAATAGCTGTCTCAGTGTTGTGGGTGTTACCATTCGTATGCTAAGCAGAGGTATTGCATTCTGTGCTTCAGGGATGTTATATAGACACTTGGTAATAACTGCATTGAGTTTGAATAGTCAGAATCTGTCAATCTGCCAAGGAGATGGCTCTCTCTGAAGCGTACAGCCTTTTTAATAATTTTTTTTTAGTAAATATATTTAAATGCAAAGTGGTAACATTCATTGAACAGATGTGCAATGTACTTTCGAATACAGGATAATAAGCAGCCATAATAACTGCTCAGAAACCAAGAGCAACTGGGTCCTAGCTCCCAAAATGACACTACTACCCAGTCTACCGACAGACGATGGGCTGTGATTTCAACCATGCTCGCATGGTCTTTCTGTCAACTCCACCCAAAGACTATGTCTACAGAGCTTCATTTGTGCCAGGGCTTGGCAGTTCCTCGCCCCGGCACCTCTGGGCTTGCTGCATCAGTTATGAATGTAAAACACTTGCTTGAACCCTGGCACCTCTTTCATTACAAATTCAACACTGCATTGTCTACACACAAAAGCTGTACTGCTTTAACTCTACCAGTATGGATGCATTTATAGTGGTATAAAGATGTTTTATAGTGGTATAGTTTATTCACCTAAGGGAAGGGGAATACTGCTGGAGTGACAGAACCACCTTTTTACTGGTATAATTGTATCCATACTAAAGATTGTGCTAGTATAACTATATTGGTTAAAAAAAAAAAAAAGCACTGTACCCTGATGACCTATCTAGAGTGTATAACCTAACCTTATATACACGCTAAGATACTATACCTCTACCTCGATATAACGCTGTCCTTGGGAGTCAAAAAACCTTACCACGTTATAGGTGAAACGGTGTTATATCGAGGCAGAGGTGTAATAACTGAGCTAGTGGAAATTTTTCATATGAAAAATGGCCTTTTTAAAAAAATTACAAAATGTTGACAATTTTTTTCTGTTTTTCAACAAACCAACTCCCAAATCTGATAAATTTAGGAAAAAATGTTTGTTTTTTTGTTTTGTGGAAGATAATTACCATTTTCTGCCTACCTCTGTAATTCACATTTCACTGTAAGACAGTTGCACCTTCTCTTTCTCTCCCTTGGCTATGTAGCGATCCCTCATGGGTTGTTGAGATCTTTCTGTCTTGTCAATATAGAAAACTACGAATTCATAGTTTCAACTAATTTTCAATTAGCAATTTCTCCTTTTCTTCATAATATACCTTTTAAAAAGCTATTGAATCATGCCCTTAATGCTCAATGTCTCTGTGTTCACTACTATATAAAATGGTGTGTTTTTACTCAGAGTTAGCTATTTCAATGTAAATCCTAGCAGAGACAAGGCACGGGTAGTCTTTACCTTGCTATAGCTAGGTCAATGCTACACCCCTCATCTAACGTTTCCCTGGACTAGCTACATCAATGTAAAGGCTACCTGTGCTTCATCTATACTAGGACTTTACACTGAGAAATGCATTTTTTTTCCCCAGTGAAGACACAGCCTTTAAAACCAGTCTCCTAGAGCCAATGCTGATTCCCTAAATTTGCTCCAGTTAAAAGTTCTGTAGATGCAATCGGTGTGAGCCACATCCTTCGTCAATGGAATTCATTGCTCAGGGAGAATGCCCTTGCTATTTTAGGTTCAGTCCGTTCTTTTATGCTCACGGTTAGCAGTGAGCTTAACGGGGGTAATTGGACATGTCTTGAGCATCCATGCTGTGTGGAGCTGAAGTCTGTTTTAGATCTGTAGGGTGACTCTAAGGCAGATAAATGTAGTTCTAACTGTATGAAACCCAAAAGGGACAGATTTTCACAAAGGATCAGCTATCCAGTTCATAAAGAATCCTTCTTCCCATCTGTTCATTCTCTGTGCGCACATACACATAAATCTTCATCTTTTAAAATGTTTTCTTTAAATTGTGCTTAGAAAAGAACAAAAAATAAAATCATGCAATGAATGAGACAATTCATAAAATTATTACCAGTATTGGGGCCAAACAATATAAGCTTAGACGCTCAACTACCACAAATGTTAATGCGATTTGGGCATCTGGTCATTTGGTGGCTTTGAAAATCTCAGCTGTAATATTTGTTTTGTGCTGTTATATTCCAGTTTTTACCTTTTATTGTTAGAACCAAGGCCAGTTAACTAGTCTTCTGCCTTTCCCTTGCCTCCCCCTTTTTTTAAGGTGACATGTTTGGCTAAGTTCCCTCACTACCAACCACCCCATTCTGTTCTCTAGCCAATATCAGAACTATTGTGCCAGAATTAGAAATGTATCCAAATCTGAACACCCCTGAACTTTGAAGTTCATTTTAGTTCCAGACTTAACAGCTCAAAACCATCATTGTGCTGAAATACCTCAAGAGCCTCTGTTGTTAGCTTATTTCTAGAACTTGGAAGCACCAGAAATCTTGCAAGATTTGCAGCCCAATTTTCAAAGACTTACAAGCTCCAGAGAATTTGTGTAAAATTCAGAGACACCCTATTAGTATTTATTATATAATGTTTATTCAATGCCCAGAAGTAAATGCACTACAGATCCCTGCCCCATGGAGTTTATGATCTAAGAGGATAATACAAAGGTAAAAGAGAAAAAGATGGAAGACTTTTCTTAATAATAAGCTTTGCACAACAGCCTATATTTTGTCCTCCCAAAGGTCTTATCCCCATTACGTTTTAACTCTGAGATATATATGTGTGTGTGTGTGTGTGTGTGTGTGTGTGTGTATATATATATATATATATATATTCCGTTACTAAGTTTGTCTGCTTTTCCTTTGTATCTTTTCCACTCCTCTACCCTTTGTCCATTTCACCCTCCCATACAGTATGTTTAGACTATGACTAGTGGTTAATCCTCTATTTATTCTCTTAGTGAAATCGACTCTGTCCATTACCTTATTCTTTGTCACTTCACCTGACAGTCAGCTGATTCCCCGCACCTGCCACCAGATAAATGCCCCTCCCTACCCTGCAACAGATGAAACGTTCAGGAATATTGACGGTACTGAATACTTAATCTCCTCCAAACTTGAACTCTGACTCTTTACCCCATCGCTAACATTCACACTTTCCTCCAGTCCTTAAACTGGTTTTCTTGTGTTACGCATGTGAAATATATATTTTTTCTTACCTGACAGAGATCCCAGAACCAACTTTGAACCTTGAAGCCCGTGTGTTCTTGCAGCTAAATCAGAGGCAGGGATCTCACTTTCAATTCAATGTCACATCTGTCTCTTACTAGAGGTTTCAGTGCAGCAGTTGGCACAAATGTATGGCCACAGACTTATGCATGTGAGTCAGCATCATCAAGGGAAGGGCTGTATGCAGTGACCTAGGCTATGCTCTGCTATGAGAGCAAGCCCTGCTCAGACTTCTAAGAACAGAGCTGAGTGGGATTCCTGAGCTGCAGCTGTATTGGCCTCTTGGCTCAGTTTGCTTTCAGAATAGCTGAGCTGCTGGCACTCTTGGGAAAGGGAAGTGATGTTCAGTGATACACCTGTGCGCAAAGTTCCTGGGAACAGGGCACGTGAAGAGAAAACCACTTCATAATCAACTTCCCACTGACTCCTCCAATCAAGCAGAAATAGACTTTCTTGTTCTGCGTCCAATGGCCATTTCCTTCCCTTTATTCTATACGCTTCTGAAATCAAACTTGATTTACTTTTGTGTCAATGGAAAGGTGAACTGACCAAACTTGCATATAGGTCTAAATCCATTGAGTCTAATTTTCAGAGAAGACTATTTGGGTGCCAAACTCTGTCCTGGATAGGATCTCCAGTCCCATCCAAAAATAGGCCATGAATTTTCAGTAAAAAACAGCTGCTCAAGTGTAATGAAAATTGTCTGAGTGAGACATCTCATTGGGTGGCTCCAGCTCATGCAAATTTTTAGTAGAGCTGGTTGAAAATTTTCTGACCGAACTCTCAAAACATTTTGCAAGAATGTATTGATTTCGGCTAATTTTTCAACAGGAGATTATCAAAACATTTTGTTTGATTTTACAGTTTCAATGTTATTGCATTTAAATCAAAATGATAAAGATGAAGCAAAACATTTGGAGCTTGTCAAAACGAAATATTTCAGAATATTGTATTTCACAAATCGTTCAAGATTTTGACTTTGTCCTGATTCAGGATGAAACAAAATTTCAAAATCTCAGAATTTGCCATGGAACAGAAATTCATTTTTTTTATGAGCTCTAGTTTTTAGCTTCCATTTTGTTAGCCATCCATGTTTTTAGGAATCTCTGCATTTCCAGCCAATGCCCTCATTAGAAACTTGATCATGAGAGTTGCTGAGCGCCCACAGCTCCTGCTGAAGTCATTGAGAGTTGAGGGTGCTCTGCTCCCATGTCCCTACCGCTCTTACTGCCCTTATTCACGTCTCAGAATGGTGATGTAAGCTTGGTGCACGAAGGTAGAGGCCGTTTTGCATTCGTTTAGCACTTAGAGAGGAGCAGTACTTTGCCTTCTCCCCTTTCTAGCGGAGACCTCACTCAATTTGTTATTCTCTTAGTCTATAGTAAAGGTCATTCTGACTGAGAATAACTGTTTGTTCTTTGTGCATGGAAACACATAACACTAGGAAGCCAGGGACACTGTGGACATGAACTCAGACAAGCTGTCTGGTCTTGGAAAAGACTCTTAGCCCTGTACCAGACTGCATCAACATGTTAAATGATTGCAATAAAACAAGCTCAAGCCTTTTCTTTCTTTCTTTCTTTCTTTCTTTCTTTCTTTCTTTCTTTCTTTCTTTCTTTCTTTCTTTCTTTCTTTCTTTCTTTCTTTCTTTCTTCCCCTTTAGAGCTGTAATGTAAATGGCTGTCTCTGTGGTTATGACATCAGCCAGAGTTCTATATTACTCTTGCATTTATTATTAAACACCCTATCTTTGAGAGAAGCCCCGAGGCCAAAATTTTCCTCAGTAGCTTTTATTTCTGGTATTTATTATTGTCTTCTCCTGTCCATCTGTCTCTAACATCATCATCTATCAACTTTAAGTTCCTCTTTGCCTTGGCTGCAATGATTGCATACTTGGGGAGAGGGGGAATGAACACCAAAAATGCCACAAAGCTCAGAGACTCTCCCCCCCCCCCCCAACTCCCCATAATTTTCATTCTCAATGCAAATCTCCAACGGGCTGCTTCATCTTTTTGGTTCGTGGCCTGAATTCTAACCCAGTTGGGCACAGCTCTTAACTCCGTCCTGACATTAACATCACTACTTATACAGTGCCCTCAATGCACACAGCATTCTATAAATAAATATTAATTGTATTTTTTAGAGATGGGGTATGAGCTACCAAGTTGGTATCTGAATCAGAATTTACTCACAGCATAGGTATGTTTAGGCCTCAAGAGTTTTGGTTCAGACTGTTATATAGGTAGGAATTGGCTGAAAAATTAAATACAGATCTGAGTTTCTCAGCATTCAAAGAGGAATTGGAATTGGGCCCATCTCTAATAATTCTTATTATTATTACTTGATGATATTCTAAGCCAGGGATTGGCAACCTTTGGCATGCGGCCCATCAGGGAAATCCAGTGGCAGGCTGGGACAGTTTGTTTACCTGCAGCGTCCACAGGTTTGGCCGATTGCAGCTCCCACTGGCTGCGGTTCGCCATTCCAGGCCAATGGGGGCTGCAGGAAGTGGTGGCCAGCACATCCCTCGGCCTGCGTGGCTTCCAGCAGCTCTCATTGGTCTGGAACGGTGAACTGCGACCAGTGGGAGTTGCCAAAGGTTGCTGATCCCTGTTCTAAACTGTTCTGGCAGTTGACGATCCCGGCCTTAACTTGGAAAGAAATCCTGTTTTCCTTGTATGTGTTTTTTAATTCTTTATTGTTATTTGCATTATAATAGTGCCTACAAACCACAGTCAGAATCAGGACCCAGTTTTTGCAGACATGTACAAACATGCAGGTAGACACTGTTGCCAAATATATATCAGATATTATGGTGAGGGGGATCGTATATGCTAGACAGATCTAATTTAAAAGATGTAACAGCTGAGTGGGAGGGAAGATAAAGGTAATGGATTACACAGGTAACTATAGGCATAATTTTATGTGAGTTTGCATGGTACAGTGGATATGTCCCTGCACTGGGAGTCAGGAGATCAGAGTTCAGTTCCTGGCTTTACCACTGACCAGCGGTATGACCTTGTACAAGTCACTTTGCCTGTTTCTTCCTCAGTTTCTACTCCCATCTTTTACCTGTCTTACTCATATTGTAAGGTCTTCAGGGTAGGGACTATCGGTTAGTGTGTCTTTGTACAGTGGCTGGCACTATGGGGCCCCTGATCTTGATTAAGGACACTAACACAATAGAAACAATAGTCAGTCCGATGATTCTATGATTTGGTTGCTTTCTTGTAAGCATTGCAGGGATTTGGAGAGGTGGGAGGTATTTTAAGTGAATTTCATATTTTCAACTTTTGTCCAAGATGACCTCTTTAACCCTCATGGATCAATAGGAGATGGAATGATCCATATTTGACTGCAGGGTTTGATGGTAGATGAAAATCCACGACTTCATCAGGCATTAAGGCTGAAATTTTGAAAGCTTTCTAAAAGATGTCTATGCTCAGTTCCCTTTTGAAATAATTTTAAATGCAAACTGTTTCAAAGGAGAAGGTCTGGAACTAATGAGCACACGAAAGTATCAGTAATCAAAAAGGGCCAGAGTAGCCCAAGGGACGCACTGAAGGTTGTGCACATCCAAGCTTGTTTGGTAGATAGGCCTGGGTTTTTTGTTCAGTTGCAACAGTGTTTTAAAATTAAATCTTTGGCCAGGGCTGAGAGCTGCAGGTCCAGGTGGTAGCTGCTTCAGATTTCTCTAAATGCCAATATGAGAAGAAAATAAATAAAGGGAAACCATAAAATCGGAGATGGACCCTGAGATACATGTTGCGCCTGTTTCTTAAAAAGGCAAAAGCTAATGCAGTTTGTTGGTAGGTTAAATGATTTCCCTCACCCCTTAGTCCCAATGCTCTGCTAATGATTGAGGTAGTCTGTAAACTGCAGGAGGGAAAAGTGCAGCTGATTCAATTCGGGTGGAAGTGACAATCCATCAAGAGAGTCAAATAGGATTAAAGCTTAGATTCCCTTTGAAGTCTGAGCAGTAGTATCAATTTAAGAAAAAAAATTAAAGTCAATTCAGTGCTCATGGGAGGTATTAGATTGGCAACCCTGCGGCGTTGAGGTCCTCTCAGGGCCAGTGCTTCCATTTAGGTGACCTAGGCAGTCGCCTAGGGTGCCTTTTGGCGGCAATTCGGCGGCGGGGGTCCTTCCGCGCTCCGAGTCTTCGGCGGCAATTCTGAGGCGGGTACTTCGCTCGCTCCGGGACCCGCCACCGAAGTGCCCCGAAGACCAGGAGCGCGGAAGGAACCCCCCGCCACCGAATTGCCGACGATGACCGTGCGGAAGGACCCCCGCCTAGAGCGCCAAAAACCCTGGCACTGCTCCTGGGTCCTCTTTATCCACGGCACAGCTACAGCCTGGACAGTGGCAGTGGAATCTTCCCTTATACACTCTGCCTTACAGATATGCGTCCAGCCTGATCTTTAGGTTCTGTCCCAAGGGATGAGAGAGTACTTCAGTCTCTGTGGACTGTTCAGTCTCTGGCTTCACGTTACTGAAATTGTCACAGGCCAAATGAGGTTCTGTGGGGAGACTTGTCAACTGTGAATGGGCCACCAGCTTTTCTGAAAGGTCCATGAACAGCCCTCATATGGTAAGGACTTTAGATTCCTAACAAGCTAAGTCAGATTGTAAAGAGGGGTGGGGGAGATGACCTGTAGCTGAAAAACTTTGGTGTCTAGTCCCAATCCGCCAGTCGTGCCAGGCCTGTGCACAGTAATACTTGTAGTCTACTTGTATTGTATCAAAGATTTAGGCCACAAACCTCTTTTCTGATATAAGAAGCTCATTAGGGTTAAAGAGCTGAAGCATGCTGCTCATGAAAAGAGAAGTGAAGCAACTAAACAGGGGGAGACCCAGAGAGTGATTTTTTTTTTTTCAAGTCTTCTTTGCATAAAGAAAATTTTCACAGATGAATTACTCTCTCTCTGCAGCTGAGTTCCAGGTTTTCTCCTGTTTGCTTCTTGGGCTATAGATTATTGAAGCTGGACATGTGTTTCTGGTATTCAGTTATTCATTATCTATTTGACTCATTCCTTTACAAGCCGACACCAAAGAAAGTAGGGTGTCAACGGTGGGATGCTGTAGCTCACTGACAGCAAATTTTGAAGTTGTAATTGGGAGTAATTCACACCAGAAACAGCCAATCAGGGAACAGAAACAATATCATGTGGTCTATGAAGCCAATTAAAACTAACCATCACAGCTCTAATTTTGAATTTCAAATATGGAATCCTTCCGGTGAACTGCTTGCAAATGAATTTTAGTCCATGAATTATTCATGAAAAATGTTTGATGAGTAGTTATGAATATTGAAGGAATTCATAAAAGCTGTTTTCAGACAATTTGCAATTAGAAGAGAGGCAAAATTAATCAGATACATCCTTCTGCTGCGAACTATCTGCCTCCTCTCAGTTTCAAACAGAGAAGAAAGAATGAAGATGAAAAAGGAACAGTTAGGCTGATCAAAGCAGGGAGTGTAAGAGTGGAAGGGAAAGGCCACTCTTGAACCTTCATAAACAAATCATCAGAGTAGGAACATGGCATGTGAGGAGCGGGAACGTTGGGAAGCTCACCATTGTAACCAAAGAAGTGGAAAGATGTAAGACAGAAATGTGTGGAATCTCAGAGCTGCATTGGAAGGGTAGGAGTCATTTCATGGTGTCGGATGGATACACAGTATATATCCAGGATCCAAGAAAAGGAGAGAAAGGGGGGGTGCAATTACATGTAATAAGAGATCATGATGGCAGAGTCCTCACTGAAGATGATGCTATTACTGTGCCAGTCTGTATGCCTCACCCAAGTGACTTAGACTCATGGATGCCTGAAGGACTGAAAAAGTGGGAGGACTAACTCTCCACACCAGCCCAACCTGCCTGGAGCCTCAAGGGAACCTTCCCTTACCACCAGCCCAACCCTCCCAGAGCCCCTGCCCTCCCCTTTGATCCCATTCCTTATCTTTGGATCAGGGTTCCATCCCTGCTTCCTGGATGCAGCTAGCCCTGGTGCTGAGAGGAGCCACCACCTTGGTTTCAGGCAAGGGCCCATCTGACAGCACAACTCATGACACAGTGTTGGACCCAAATGCCAGCCAGCCCAGCCAGGATGCTGAGCACGTCTTTCCAGCTAGGTTTTAAAAAGTAGGAAGGCAATGACCCTGCCCCCTCCGGTGCTTATGCTCATAATATAGGGTGACAGAAAAGAGAGTATGGAGCTGAATCCATCAACCCTGCAAGAGGAAATGGTGTGGGCTATTAAGAAAATGAAGGCTGGGTAAGCAGCAGGGGTAGAGAATATGCCTGCAGAATTGTTAAAAGCAATTTAACAATTGGTCTTATTGGAAAATTTTTAATGATGTACAGAGGACTAGAAATTGGCTGGAGGACTAGATGAAGGGAATTTACTGCATTCTGTTATATCATACCATCGCCCTGATGTCACACGGGAGCAAAGTTCTGCTCTGAGTAGGAGTGGTATGGAGAGCCCTAGTAGTAGGGGACAACCAGCAGGAGGTGGATGGGTAGTGTGTGGCAGATCAGTGGAAGATGAGCTGTTGAGTGCTTGAAGTTAGTGATGGATGGTGAAGACTTCTGAAAATTCTGCTATGATGTCACCAATATTCAGATGTGAATAAATGCATTTACTTACCTACTTAGGGAACAAAAGGCTATGTGTGGTTTACTGTGTCGTCCTGTTTTCCAGCTGCCTCATTCAACACCAGAAGTTGCTAGATTTCTATTGGGGTTTGTTGCTGGCTATAAAATAACCCATTTTTTCCCCTCTGATGGTATTCCTTATTGGTAGGATTCCCCTCCAAATTACTGGGGTGGGGAGGAGAATGCCCTGTTGCATTTCCTATTGGGATGAACAAGCCAAACTGCATCTGCCTTCAGGATTTTCTGGCCTTCTTGTAGATCAGTGGTTCCCAAACTTTAACAACCTGTGAACCCCTTTCACTAAAATGTCAAGTCTCGTGAACCCCCTCCTAAAAATGAATATTTCCAGGGATTTTCTCCTTTACCTGAGTATGAAATATAAAATTTGTTTTTATGACATGCTTATTACACACTATGAATTATTAATTATTATTTATAATTAAATTTTTATTACATTATGAAAACGGCAACACTCTTGCAAAATCTCACTTCCATAGCTTGTATCACTTTGAATAAGCCTGTTATGAGACAAGGCTCCTATGTTTCATCAAGGAGTATCAGATGTGAAACAGCATAAAGGTATTTAAGAAGCCAACTCAAAGAGTTCCTCCTACATAAGCATTCAGGTCTTGAGTAGTCCGGGCAAACAATGCACATTACAACAAAGCTTAAACTTGTTCTTCATAATAATTTTAAAAACAATACTACCTGCCTATTTAATTTTAAAAACAGCAAAAAATATCCACCTCCCTTTCCATTTCTTATAAGGAGTCTTGAAGTTTAAATCTCCTCAGTGTGATAGATATGCTTGCTTTGATCTGCTTAGCTCTTGGAAGTCCAGGGGCTCCAGGCTGCTGACCCCGTGCTGTCTGGGGTCCCTAGGAACAGTTCTGTCTGCCATTAGAGAATTTTTCCCCGAGAACCCCCGGTAACATTTCGTGAACCACCTGGGGTTCACGAACCCCAGTTTGGGAACCACTGTTGTAGACAGCTAAATGAATAAGGGCCTCCTCCTCTCCATCCCTCCCATTTAATTTCAGCACTTGGAATTGTAAAACATGAGCCACAGAGGGATTCCTGGCTGGGAAAAAGCCGGTTACAGTTGTGAATGATTTAGATCTCATTGTACAATGCTTCGTTCCCAGCTGCTTTCCCTTCTCAGTTTGGGACAGAAATGAACACATGGTTTTAACACATGATTGTGTGTGAATGAAGCAAAAACACAGGATGATTGCAGGAGGCTGCACATCCAGCATAAAATGAACAAAGGACTAGAAGCCAGGAACCCTTGAATTCTAATTTCAGCTGTGCCATTGATTGAGTGTAAGGGCCTTGGGAAAGCCACTAATCTCTCTGTGCCTTGATTTGCCCCATCTATAAAACTGGTATGATATTTATCTGCCTCAGTGGTTTTGTGAGAACTGTCTTAGTGCTTTGCAAATGTAGAGCTCTGTAGAACTGCTAAATATAACTATTAGAATTTACTTGCATGGTGATAGCTGGCTTTTTGCCTGCCTGGGAAATAGTGTTATGTTACCCATTTGAACCTCTCTAGCTACTGTTCTTGAGTCAGAAATAGAACATCTGCTGGCAAAAATGAGTTGCAGATTCTTAGTGGACAACCTTTTTTTGGAGGTAATGATTAGACAACTATCTTTCACAAACTGCATTACCTTCCTTTCTAGCTGAGCTCCATCAACCCTTTCTCTCCCTTGATAATGGTACCTCTACTGCAACCCCCTCGGTGTCCTCATGGGGCTTTGAGATCAAATTCCCATGCTGCACAAAGAATGGATTAACTTTCTGCTAATTTTCTTATGTGGGAAATAAAATTGTACTGCTGGCTACATCTGTCAAGCTCCTCTGTTCTTGGGGATGTCTATATGAGAATTAGAAGAGAAAATGAGCAAAAAATGGTCTCCGGTTTCATGGCAAGTATTATCATTAGGGTGTCCGCACTCTGCTCCTATCGAACTTCCCTCTGTTAAGTCTTTCTCATGCTCTCTCTCCATTCTAGGAAAGTTACTGTCTCATTCCCACCAGGCACAGCGAACACTGTTTAGTTTTGTTGGCTCAGATATTTGTATCCATGCCGTTTCAATCCAATGGCTTCAACGTCAGGAGTGCTGCTCTGGGAACCTAAGGTAATGCCCGATGAACTCGATTTCTAAATAGGGCAGTTTTTGTTTCTCCGCGGATTCACTCCCTGGTTTCAACTGTCTAAGATATGGGTAACATATTAACATCATCTACGGAAGTGTACTTAACATACCCACCTCCTGACAACTTTAGCTGTATGTATAACTCCAGTCATTGGCATGACTCAAATGGAATCATGACCTGTATGGTGTATCTAGGTATTTATAATGCACCCATCACGTGTTATCTGTGTGCAGTGATATGGGCAGTACTCTGCACTGAAAGATTATGTGAGTGTGCAGGGAGATGGGAGGGGAAGAACATTTTGTGGTATTGGGGGATCCTTTTGAAGGAACAGACCCCCATTTCCATAATTTTTTCACTGTTGATCTCTGAAGGTCTGTCATCCGCGTTTTATCCTCTGCCCACTTCTCACCCTTCCGGGCTAGTGCTGCAGCCACCAGACAGTGCTAAGTCCCTTCTGCACCCAGTAATGACACACTCTGATTGACCGGGGGGACCATAGATGAGGAAAAGGTGACCCTCCTGTCCTTTCAGAGGTGAAATACACTGGGTTCCCTTTTCTAGCAGGATACAGAACTTTTTCATTGGACTTACCCTGAGACTCCCCATTGGGAATGGCTGTATGTGGGGAGGCTTGTTTCAAGGGCAGAGAGGACAGAGGAGGTAGGAGGACTGCTAAAGAAGTGTAATAGATTTATTTATATTTTACCTGATGTCAGCCACATCTGAAGTAACGTTTCTCTGACCATAGTCAATTTGTGGTGCACTCACTTTGATTCTGAAAGTAAATGTTCCTGGGGTAATGTGTGGAGCTTTTTATTTCAGAGGTGACATTAAATCATCAGACCTTACGGCCAAAATACCAAGGCATGGCTTTATGTAAACTATGTCCCTATAAATACAGAGGAAAGAAGAGTCTAATGTTTAAAGTTTGCCTCTTCCCATGCCAGCAGCCCTGTGGGCAGACAGGAGCTGCTGGTGAGCGCACTAATTGGGGGAGAAATAGTGAATTCAGTCTTGGCTAGGTTTTATTTTTATCCCATGTTGCAAGCTAGTGCCTTCCCGGCAGACGCAGAATAATCAGGTACTGATTTCTGGGGAACTTTGGAGTCTCTGAAGATGTTTACTCCTCTTATAGCTAGCTCATTCAGGCAGGGGGAAACTGATATGGAAAAATCCAGTGACTAGCAGTGTGTGGCAGCAAAGTGTTGGTCATCCTTTCGACAAAGGAAAGGGGGCTGAAGGAAAGCAATAATGGCATAGTGATCTCACTGTTGTGTCATGTGCAGGCAAAGAACTACTGCTAGTCAACACAGAATGGATAATGCTATTGATGCTTTGTCCTCTTCATGGCTGTCTTTCAGACAATGAGCTCAACGAGCGTTACAAATATTTATTAATGAAGGAAACTTTGCAAAACTTCTTTGAGTTAAGTAGTAGCCTGCACACGTCACAGAAAGAGGTTGACACTTGTCTAAGGCTGGATTTCACAGTGACTCAGTGGCAGACTTGGGAAGAGAACCTAGGAGTCCTGGCTCCACACCTCCCTGCTCTAATCCTGTTAAGGACGAGGTGACCTTAGCTTTCATCTAATACTCTCATGAGTAGATCTGATAGGAAGGGTGTGACGGTTTGGGGAATCTATGTACAATGTATGAATTCTGATTGATGTTTTTTATATATATATTTATAGCTCTAATCCACAGAGAATATTAAATCAGCCATTTGCTAATAGGGACAATGTCATGTACATTACACCCCAGATGTAGGATATAGGAGAAGTAAAAAGTCAATTTCCTGCCATACATGACACTTTGTGATGATGAAAAATTGGAGAAAAAATAAGGAATTCCAGATGTTTAATGCACAATCTAAAAATGATTCTGGAAGTTAGAGGAAAACATGTGTAGCTTTACTTCAGTAATGGCGGAGATGCTAGATTTCAGAATAGCAGCCGTGTTAGTCTGTATCTGCAAAAAGAACAGGAGTACTTGTGGCACCGAAGAAGTGGGCTGTAGTCCACGAAAGCTTATGCTCTAATAAATTTGTTAGTCTCTAAGGTGCCACAAGTACTCCTGTTCTTTTTGGAGATGCTAGAAACACTAATTAGAGACAGACTATTTTATCTGCTGTTCCTAGTTGCTTAAGAACTGTCAGAGCTCCATTTAAAAATTGTATGGGGATTGTCAGGGTACATTACTTGTCCTATGATGTCTTTCACAGTGTTGTTTGAAGATCAGCTTATGGGAAGGCCAGCTCTAACATAATGGAAAGAGATCTACTGGCACAAGCAGGGATATATTTTCCTGCAAGTAGGCCCTATCTAGCTAGCTATCCATCCTAGGTACTTCTCTGGCTCCCATTACTGGAGAATCTGAGCATCTTACAATCTTCACAACACCCTTGTGAAGTAGAAACAGGGAAGCACTATTATCCTCATTTAATATATAGCCTGCCTGTGCCTCAGTTTCCTAAGTGACTTGCCCAGAGTCACACAAGGAATCTGTGGTAGAGCAGAGACTTGAACCCTGGGTTTCCCAAGCTTTAGGTTAGTGCCCTGATCACTGGACTGTCCTCCTTCTTAGGCCTTCATGCTCAGACCCAGTCTTATTCTTAGTAAGTTAAATATTTTGACTTTTATAGAGGGCAAACCTCATAGCAAAATTTAGTTAAAATATCAGTCTAGGATACTGATTCCCTTTGTGGTGGGAAAATATTTAATATTTCAATACCTGAGTGTGACAGGGTTGTGCTGAAAAATGTGGTTGAGAAGTTGGTTAAAAATAATAGTCTTCAAATGGGAAATGTGCAAAGATCTTCACCTGTGAGAGACAGGGATGGGAAACAATCTGTTCCTGTTTCTCAGCGTCAGAGCAGAGAAAGTGTGCAGTTGTAGATATGGCTCTTTTGATGCTGGGTTTATTAGAACCACACTGATGCCAGATGTCAGCCTTTTCTTCTTAGGAAGTGGGCACCAGTGAGATTTCTGGAAGCTGTGGCTGAGGATGTGAACCTCGTTCCTCTCTCAGCATTGAGCTCAGCAGTTCTGACGCGAAGGGGATGTTGTGGGGTTTGGGTTGAGGGCAGAGTAAGAGGAAGGGTTATCAATAAACATCTGTCGTTCTAAATCTATCTGGAACAAATAGCAGCATCAAGCCTCTAAAAACCCCATGATCTTTGGCAAACACCCACCAAACCAATAATTAGTGTTGCAGTGGCACTTAATGACCCCAACCAGACTGGAGCCTTCTTCAGCCAGGTGCTGTACAGACCTATGATAAAGGACAGATCCAGACTGCTGAGAATTTCAAAATTGGCTGGAGTATTATGCAGCCAATTTAAAATTAATGCGAATCTGGTGTCCCAATCCCCCAGGAAGCTTTTGCAAATCACAGCCCACAATCTATAAATTAAGGCAAAGTGCAACAGGAGGGTAAACAAACAGATGGAGTGATTGGTGACGGAGGACAGGATAGCAGGAATATGAGCTTGTTTTTGCTGACACTAAGTGAGCACAATTTGTAGGTGAGGAGATGGCTTTATGCTGAAAAAAAACATAGAACTCCCATTAACCTGCTCTATCTCTGTACCTGCCTATCTCCTTTATTTCACCCATCTCCGTACCATCTAAGCACTCTTCTCATGTACCCATCATCTATCACCAACCTTTCATTACTTGCAAGCAATAAACACTTAATCCCCCAAATTAGTACATTCTGGCAGCAAATAAGAAAAACCCGAACCTTCCCGAACCAATCTGTTAAATGAAGCAAATGTTGTAAACACCTGAACGACTCCATAACTGGCTTCAACCACCTCCTCCTTCCCACCCGCACCCCAGAGTGCTAGATATAAATGATTCAGCTTTGTTAAACAGCACTGTTCAAATAATAGCCTCTCATTCAGATGGCATCAGCTTTTGCTATAAGTTTGCACGGCAGAGCTGTTTAAAAAAACCACCACAAGTCTTTGCCTGATTCCTTTAAAATCTCTCTTTATTTTCTTAGGTTACATTACAAACCCCCCACATCATCTGGAAGAGGAGATTTCCAGCGAGCTGCGCTGAGAGGATGCATTGGGAAGCACAGGGGAATGAAGACCTCCTTAAGAAAGAGGAGCTCCTGCCCGACAGCCAGCTGAGGGTTAACAAAATGAACAGCTCTTGTGCGGGCAGAGTATGTTCTTGGCAGTGAGCGGTGGTCTGTGTTACAGTATGTGAGAGCAGGAGTGTGGAGCAGCTCATTTCCATTCACCAGCTGGCAGGTTGCGCTTAAATCTCAGGATCCAGTGTCTGGCTGCAGCGAAGCATCCCCCTCCTCGCCACGCCAAACCTCATCTCTTCCTCTGGATGGGGGTCCTCTCCTCTTCGCGGAGCGGGATTTGACTCGGGGATGCTGCCGTGAGGAGTTCACATCTGCAGCTTTGACAGGACTTCCCCCGACTGTCTGAATGAATGAATGCCTTTCAGAGCAGAACCAGGTAAAACACTCAGCATTACTTTCAGATTCTTCCAGTCAGCCTCCTGAAAACAGGATGGGCCAAATACAGTCCTGGTGTAACTCTGCTGCAGTCAGTGGGTTTGACACCAGGGATTGGATTTGCTCCATTGTCATGACACCAGGCAGATAACTCGCCAGGTTGGTCTCTTAACATGAGAAAAGTATAGCTCGTTTTGGTGGTAACCTGTAACACTGTGTCCTGGTGGAGGTCTATTGCCTTATACACTGTACATATGGATCATCAAAGTTACAGCAAGTGACTAGTAAAACTATTAACATGGACTGTAGAAAAGGTTGTGATGGGAAAGGTCTGCTTGTATTTTTGGAGGGGCTTGGAGGTTCTTCTCACTGCTCTGATGTACAGTGTTAGGTGTCCTTGTGATAGGCCCCCTGTTAACATGCTACACAACACAATGATGGAACATGTATGTGAGTGTACATGGAATGTGCTACATTTTCATACCAGCGTATCTCCTAAGACAGCCTATTTTGCAGAGCTCTTGAACGCTGCAAAACACTTTCTCCATCTCTTTGCTTGAATTTAAAAATCAAGCTTTCCTCCCTGGTGCTTGTCCCTTTTTTTTGTGTTTCTCGTTTTGTGCAGTTTTGCTCACAGAACACAAATATTCAGATTGGAGATTCAGGTATTTGCCTTGGAAGTGCTATGCTTAGTATGGTATGGGACACCACTTGATGCAGCAGGGCGATCAGTTAACCACTCTCTCTCACTGGAGCCTGAACTCAGAAGCAAGGAACAAGACATAAAACAAGCTGACCACCCCTTTCATAGCTAGTTCTGTGCATACATATGCCATTGCTTTGCATTTTTGCCTGTGATGAGATCAAGAAATTAAACTAGTAAATAACAATGATCTTCTTGTATTTTATGACAAGGTATACCATTTAACACAGCAGGTGAACAGGGTTCTCAAACCTCATGCCAGTACCCTGACACAGAGGCAGTTAAATAAGCAAGGATGTGAGCAGATATTCATTATTCTGTATGAATGGGACAAAAGGAGACTAAATTTAAACACTGCACCCAGAAGATAAAATTTACAGCAGTCTAATTTTACTAGGAATGATGCCTTTGGTAAAGGCCTATATGGCCCAGAAAAACATAGGTTAATGTATTCTGAAATCCCTAAGCCTGCTGGTTGAAATTTTCTGAATTTCAGTGTTTTGACAACAGGAAGAAATATAGATTAACCTTCCACAAAATGTTTCCTGTTTTCAACCAGTTTATAAGGCTAGCAAGAAAAATGTCAAATTTTGAAGTTTTGATGAAAATTTTTAATGAAATTTCAAATTCTGAAAGAAAAAAGCTGAAAAATTGACTAATATTTTTATGAAATGTTCTGTTTTTTTCTCTTCTCCCTGAATAGCCTCCACTCCCTCAGAGATTCCATGGATGCTTCAAACCTTGCTCCTGATTATAAGAATTGCAGTCACCCAGTCAGAGCAGGGAGAAGATCCATGTGACTTTTGTGACTAATCATGTCTAACCTACTCATCTTATATTTGATCTATCAAGTACTAAATATTTTCACCAAACAATTTTCAAATAATCCATAAATTAAAAAACAAACAAAACAAAAACAAAAACACTTCCCAAAATAAATACAAATAAAAATCATGGCGTTAATAAGAGGAAATCATGACTGTAATGTTAACCTCCTGTGATTATTAACATTTCCCAAACAGAAAGAGGCTAAATTCAGCAGGTAAATGATTCTTGTGAAATTATTTGCTCCACTCTTTAATATTTTATATACTATATATAAACAGAATGGCTGTTCAGATATGTGTCTCATTTTAACGGAAACAAAACAAAGTTTTCAAGAGTTTAGATATATGGTTCCTCATTCTTTTTTTGGTCATATTTCTTACAGATACAGATGGATAAAACAGGGGCTTGTGGATTTGGTCTTGCCAAACCCAGGAGTGATTTAGGTCTGGGGTCTATTTATTCTTATCTATTTATTCCTTTCCTGCACTGCAAAATTCAGGACAAGGAATGCGGTGGTTGAGTGGTTTCATTTTTGGCCCAGCCATAGAAAGAACATGCTCCTTTCTCTTCAATATTGATTTCCTCTATAAATATACAAATTTCTCCACCATTAGAATTAGTTGGTAATTTCAGTCCACTCCCAGGAGCTGAGAGGGCAGGTAGGATCAAGGGATCTTAATTGGCTTATAAGCGGCAGAAGGAAGTACAATTAATAATACCTAGCTCTTAGGAAGTCGTTTTCATCAGTTGATCGCAAAGCCCTTCTCAATCTTTAATGCAGAGCACCACATAATGGATGATCCCTAAAAGAACATGCGGGTGTCAGGGAGACACCCTGTTCAGATTCATTCCAGTCCTGCGTGAAATCATCATGCCTCAGATCCTACTACTTGTCTGATCAAAGCATCCCTTAGTGCTGCAGTTCCCTGGCTGTGTCATCTGTGTTCAATGGGAAGCGGGCTGGTCACATAGGTTTGGATCTTTTCCTTGTGGCCAGCTGCTGACTTTCACTAAAAGGCAGCTGAAAATGCTTTTCCCAGTACATTTCCATGTAAGCATTCACAGTAGCTGCCTCTGGTTCATGCTGTGATCATGAAGGGAGAGGAGATATTCTGCATAATCGTGACTGGGAGGGGAGGTGTCCACAGGACAATCTCGCTATTAAGAGGTGGTCCTTGCTATGGAAAACTTTGAGAATCCCTTCCTTAGCTCATAGCATCAATGCCAGGAGCAACATGTTCTGCTATCAACACTCATGGTGGCTAGATGGTGTCCTGGCTGCTGGACGGAGAGAGGATGTTAGCACAGTTCTCAGGGAGAAGGGAGTTACTGTGGGTCAGTGAGCTAAGAGGAGATGGGGGGAAGTACATACAGCAGCAGTGAGATAACCTAGGCAAATATTGCAAAAAGCATTTTCTAGGAATATTGGTTCAAATTGTAAACAAATTAATTTAGACTGTCTGTTCCTGTGAGCGGTCTAACTTTTGGGAGCATTTGTGGAAATGGAGAAATTTAAGCAAATGCTGGGGATAATCCTTAGAAAAATACATTTAAGAAGAATTACTGTCCATAAGGCCTCACAAAGGAAAAGGAAAGCTGATTGTGTACATCCAGTCAAGGAACAGAAACATACTGTGACTTGGATGACCAATCACAAAGCTCAAATGTAGGGTTACCATATTTTGAGTGTCCAAAAAGAGGACACTCCATGGGGCTCCGGCCCCGCCCCAGCCCTGCCCCCGCCTCCCGCCCCAACTCCACCCCTTCCCTAAAGTCCCCGCCCCAACTCCGCCCCCTCCCCTGCTTCCCGTGAACATTTGATTCGCGGGAAGCCTGAAGCAGGCAGCAGGTAAGCTGGGGGGGGAGGGCGCGGCCCAGTCTAGCCCCCCCAACCGAGCGGCTCCCTCTGGCCCCGGCGTCTCCAGCCTGGCTTGGCTCGGGCCCTGGGGTGCTGGCCCCGGGCCAGCCCCCGGCCGAGCACCCCCGGCCCGGCCCAGCACCACCGGCCCTGCACCTCTGGGCCCAGCCCGGCCCCCGGCCTAGCACCCCCGGCCCCGCATGTCCCTATTTTCCCGGACATGTTTGGCTTTTTGGGATTTCCCCCCAAACGGGGATTTGAGGCCCAAAAAGCCGGACATGTCCAGGAAAATCCGGACGTATGGTAACCCTACTCAAATGTCCACAGTGAGCTGCTTATTAATGAGCTACAGAGCTAAAAATTATTTAAGAACATAAGAACGGCCATACTGGGTCAGACCACAGGTCCATCTAGCCCAATATCCTGTCTTCTGACAGTGGCCAATGCCAGGTGCTCCAGAGGGAATGAACAGAACAGGTGATCATCAAGTGATCCATCCCCTGTCACCCATTCCCAGCTTCTGGCAAACAGAGGCTAGGGCAGGGTGTGCAAACTACGGCCCGCGAGCTGCATCCAGCCTGTCAGACGTTTTAATCCGGCTCTCAAGCTCCTGTTGGGAGCGAGGTCAGGGGCTTGCCACGCTCCGTGCGTGCCATGGCTCCACACAGCTCTGAGAAGCAGTGGCATGTCCCCTCTCCAGCTCCTATGCATAGGGGCAGCCAGGGGGCTCTGCATGCTGCGGCTAATGAGAGTTGCAGGGGTGACGGCTGAGGATTGGGCAGTGTGAAGAGCCGTCTGGCTGCGCTTCCGCGTAGGAGCCAGAGGGGACATGCCACTGCTTCTGGCAGCTGTTTGAGGTAAGCGCTGCCTGGAGCCTGCACCCCTGACCACCTCCCCAGCTGGAGCCCTCACACACCCCCTCGCCCCAACCCCCTGCCCCAGCCCTGATCCCCCTCCCACCCTCCGAACCCCTCGGTCCCAGCCAGGAGCACCCTCCTGCACCCCAAACCCCTCCTCCCCAGCCACACTCCAGAGCCCACACCCCCAGCCGGAGAACCTCCCCAACCCCCATTTTGTGAGCATTCATGGCGCGCCATACAATTTCCCTACCCAGATATGGCCCTCAGGCCAAAAAGTTTGCCCACCCCTCGGCTAGGGACACCATCCCTGTCCATCTTGGCTAATAGCCATTGATGGACCTATCCTCTATGAACTTATCTACTTCTTTTGTGTAGAAAGTAGTCTGTGCAAGCTGCCATAAGGCAGATCATGCATTAATCAAACAGAAAAAGAGGCAGAACTTATCAAATTATTTGTTACATTTTGTTTGTCTCCATCTCTAGTATACAACTAGCAAGAGCCTTGAAGAAACTCCATCAGAGGCTGATATCTATAATAAATGCCACCATCCCCAGCAGGAAATGCATTGTCTTGAGTGCACTTGGAAGGATGCAAAACCTGATTAATTTGTAGGGAATGTTTTCTAGTGTATATTTGGTCAGACTTTATGCCAAGATTATATTTATAAAATATAAAGGGTTAATAATTGACTATGGACCAGTAGCTGTTATAAGCATGTTAGAGACATGTTACAGTTGGTTATAAGCATGTCAGTGGAAGATATAGAGGGCTTTAAGCCATGACTATAAGGAACCTATCGAGCTATTGGACTCCAACATCTATAATAGTTAACCATTAATAAATGACTAATAGATGTTTTAATAAACTCTTTATGAACCATTTATAAATGTGCCCTTAACATTAATTATGACGGTATATTCTATCCCACTGCTGTTGTGGATGGGGGCTCTTCGCCAAGCTTATGTATTGTCTCTGTTCTTTAACTGAATCCGGATTACCTTGATCATGGGAACCAATTTGTGGTGCACAGTGTGCGGGAATCTTTGGGTTTTAGTTTAAAAGAGTCTAGTGTGAGCAGTAGGATAAAACTGCCATGGAGAAAGGCAGTCTAAAAAGACAGATAATTCTGTGCTCAGTCTTGCACTGCCTGAAGGGCATTGTTATAGCTACACACGCACACGGTGTGTTTGAGTTCCTTAGATGAAAAGATGTATAAATGGAAAGTATTATTGGATTCCATCACCCCTGCTTACATGCACTGACACCCTGCAGGAGTCGCACTTGAATGCATGTGGTCATGCATCACCCTTCTGTGCATCCTTCCACATGCACAGTCTTGTGCATATTGCTCTTCCGTGTGTGTCGCAGACTGAGTACACCTTTCCCTCCCCCCATGCACTGTTACATCATGCTTGTTCATGTCATCTATGCGTGCACTCATATGCTCGCTGTGTGTATTGCGCCTTCCCATAGTCAAGACATACAGCAGTGCCTGTCACATGGCCTTGTTTAAGGTCTTGTCAGCTCTTCTGGTCCAAACACCTGCTGTCATAGGATTAAGCTGTACACCAGTTTGTTCTTAAACATTTTCTTCCCCTTGGATACTGGTAAAGGACTCTTCCTGAGAGCACTGTTTGTTTATTTTTACAGTCACTTTAAAAGCTCATTGAATGCAAATAAGGGAAGGCAGTTCTTCACCAGTTCTTCACACCTTCTCTTGCATGGCCATAACCCAAATTGGCTTTTTTTTTTTTTTTTTTTTTTTTTTGAAATGAACGTTGTCAGTCCTGTAGTCTCTGAGACCAGCTACTTTTCTCCTGGTATGTAAACAACATCAGACACTAGGCACACCAAATTGGCAAAGAATCAAGTAGGAAATTGACTTTAGGCGCATGACCAGTAACTTGTTTATTATGCACATCTGCTGAACCTCATCACACTCAGTATCTTGAATTAACGTGAAACTAAGTATATTCTTGAGCTTACATCTGCTGACGTGAACTGGAGCCTGGGCATTCTCTTCACTGGAAGCAGAATCAGGCCCTATAGTTTTACATGTCAGAACATGATCATTAGGCTCTATATTTTAAATAAGTATTTAAAGGTATTTAATGTGGAAGGATGGGATCTGGTGGTTAGGGCACTGGTTTAGGACTTGGGAGACTTGGATTCAAGTCACTGCTCTGCCATAAATTTCCTGTGTGCCACTGGGCAAATCACTTAGTCTCTCTGACCCTCAGTTTCCCATCTGTCAAGTGGGGATTAAAGCACTGCCCTGTCTCACAGGGGCATTGTGATGATAAATACATAAAAGATTGTGAGTTGCTCAAACACCGTGGTAATGGGGACCATAGAAATACCTTCGGTAATGGGTAGACTGGAATGGTTATTGCCTCAGACTAGCACTATAATCCCCCCCTTTCCTCTCTTGGGCATTTCACCCTTCCTTTAGTGTTGATACTTCTAGCAATATGATGTCTCTTCTCTTTCTTGTGGAAGCCTGATAGATTCTTCCCACTTAAGATCACCAGTGGCTGACTCAAATGTTTGGTCTTGATCCACAGTTTTTTGTTTTGGACTGGCTGCTGTGTCCTTCAGTTATCACTTCACCATGCTTTGGATTGAAGGTGCTATATGACAAAGAATGCAGTGCAGAAAATCATTTCATGCACACCGAATGTTACAGCGTAACAATGTTACAGGGGTGTATTGCTGTGCAACTTGCACACAGTACGTCACTGTCATGGTTTCTGCTGTGGTGTTGTCACCCTTTCACCCCAGTTCTGTAGTCTCTAAATATTGGCCCACATTACAGTGCATCACATTTCCACAGCTGTGCAATAACTAATAATGTTATGCTTCCACACTGCAGCTGACCATCACATAATCCTTGTGCAGAGTTTCACCATTATTGCACTGCTATGCTGTAGATGATCACCAGTATGTACTCATGTTGGTGTCTCCCCATTATGCACTCACAGCACGGGTATTATTATTACACTGTCCCACTGTACTGTTGAACAGCACTGTGGCATATCTGATTCCTGCTGATCACTGGCGTGTTCTCTGTTGTCGACCAGTAGTGTTTCACTTCTGTTTCCTGGATGTATCGTACAGGCCCTTGCGTATCCCAGTCTTCCTAACCCCTTCTCTCTCCTAGCCCTTGGAGTTTAGCAGGATTCCTGACAAGGAATCAGGCATTTAAACAGACAATAAAAATACACAGAGCTCTAATAATAAAGATTAAAAAATAGCAAGAGTTTTGGAAAGGTGTGGGGATATAAAGACTTATGCTCCAGGGCATAAGCCAACCTCTACTCATGGAGGTCAGGAGGTAATTTTGCCTGTGCACAGGTTATTCCATAACTGCATAATTCAGGGCTTCTTGCACCATTCTTTGAAGTAGCTGGTGCTAGCCATGATGAAGACCGTTCTGGACAAGACGGACAATTGGTCTGATGCAGTCTGGCAATTCTTACTGTTCCTGTTCTGTCTGTGCATCTCAGATGGATATACTTCAATATAACACATGCACCTGGCTCCTGGGCAATCCTCCCCCATTGTTCTTTTTTTCTTCCCTTGGAGAGCGATGGGTCACTTAGTGCCACTTGTTTCCTACATGTGCTGCATTAGAGGGACGGGCGAATGGAAATGCCATTGTGAGATGCATATCTGATACGACTCCAACCGTCTTCCACCCCTGATACACCCTGAGGGAGAAGCTAATACAAAAGAACAAGCTGTCTTTTTTCCTTTTGATGTGACACTTGTTATTGTGACATATGACACAGTAGAAAGGCCAGAGACCCGCTAGCTGTGAGAACCTTACTGCCCTATTCTCCCCTTAAGCAATGCAGGAGCACGTTCCCAAAAGAATTATCAACCTGATCTGACAGGCCTGGTTTCCAAGCTAATTGTATAAAATGTGGGACAGAACATGTATGGGAAAGGGACACTTTTTCTTTAATACCTTAAGCCTGTCCTCTACAATTGAACTGTCCAGGTGGCTCAGAACCTGAAGTAGCTGGGGCCCATTGGAGGAATATTTACTCTGGGTGACAGTGAACACAGCTGGATGGGGAAGTGAAACCAAAAGTCCTGTGTGCAAGTTCAGGCTGCAATGCTGATTAAATCTGAGATAAATGTGGAGCCCTCCATTCCTCCCCCTCAACTCCCTCTACATTTCCATTTTGAACAGGGTCATTTGCAGAAACCATGCCTATTTTGCAGAACCAGGTGACTGCAGTTTAACCACATGTTTTTTCCATTCCAGTTCCCCTTTCAGGAATCAGTGGCATTTTTTTTAAAAGCAATTTTTATCTGAAAGGCTGCAGCAGGGCTCATGTTATGAAAGGAACTGGTGTCACTGCAAGCCTGGAATCCAGACTTTCATTTGATGATGGCATGGAAAGATTTGCCTCTGGAACTGTCTGTTAAATTTCCTTTATTAGCTCTATGGTGGGGAGACAAGAGATGAAAAGTAGCGTCAAACATTTAGAGACAACCTGCTTTAGAATTAAAAATTCATCAGTGAACAGCCTTGGAGTGTTGCTATGATTAAGAGTAAAAAAGCACAAAGTTCAGCTAATGATCCGTAGGTCAGCTGAGACAGACTCTAAGAGAGAGACTTTCCTTCAGGGGTTCATACAACCTTTCACCTAAATGATTCTTGACCTTTCCTCTTGTATGTCCTGAGTAAATTTCAAGCAGGGGCTTGGTGAAGAAGCGAAGAGCAAGGACTGCACTGAAAGGTGAAGGGGAGAGACAGATAAAGGAAAAGACAAGAACAGACTAATGGAGGGAGATTGAGGGAAAGTAATAACTTAGATTGTAAGCTCTTTGGGGCAGGGGACCATCTCTTTGTTCTGTTTGTACAGCACCTAGCACTGCACACTGGGGTAACTCGAGTTCCTAGGTGCTACCCCTGTACAAATGATAATTGCACCCAAGAGGTTGAAAGTGTTACAGAGGAGCAGGCAAGAGGAAAACAGAGAAAGGCGGATGAAAAGCAAGCAGAGATGGAGGAGACAGAAACAGGAGTTGGGAGGGAAAACAGAGATGAGGACAGAAAGTAAGGAGTATGGTAGGTGGAAGAGGATGACCTTGACTTTGGATTCTTTGGAGTGTTTTTCTTCTTTGCATCTTGTGCCTTAAGTGGTAATAGCAGAGATTAAGTGAGCTGGAGCCATAACAGACACAGCCTGCCTTATCTCTAGGCTGTCTCGTTTAAATGACTGAGCATATTCATTAGTTAGCTGGATCTATTTTTACATATTTGCAAAACTTAATTTAAATAAATGACCTTGCATAAAGACATATTCATCAGGATTGCACACGCACCCACCCACACATCCAACCCTGGAAGGGTGGAGCGCTAAGAGAACAGACCTCAATTAAATGTAAAGTATCCCAAGGTTTCTGTCACCAGTGAGCATTCATATGGAATAAGAGTTTTAAACAGGGATCTTTATTGCATCCTGAAAAGGGCTTTCATTGTATGGCAGAGAAGTCTGCTGAATTCCGTTTCCTTTGAGGTATAGTAAGATTGCTTAAAATGTTCTGCTTCTCTGTAGGTTAGTACAAACTGGCTTTGCCGAAGGGCCGGTCTTCATATGAAATTATTCTGGAATAAGAGTGTCCATGCATGGAGTTATTCAGGAATAGCTACTGCACTTGAAATTCACACCCTATCTTAACCCAAATTAACTTTCAAGAGTAAATGAGCCGTAGGTGGCTGGTCCGTATGTGTCCAAGACATGCCTGTGTTGCAGCCATGCGTGTGTGTGCTGAGCAGCAGAGTAAAGACAGTTTATTTTCTAGGAGAGGCCAGTAGGTTTCAGGATATCTATGTCATCCATGCTGGTGGCTGTGTGCCCTACTCCTGCTGGCCCCCACCCCCTGACGAGGTAGACATGCTTGTGTGTGTGAGTTGTGCAGCGAGAGGCGCTGCATCTCTTCGGCACAAACACACTCCACAGTGCACATGGCACAGCGAGGTGGCAGTGGCCAGCAGCAATGGGTCACACGCAGCAGGGCCGGCTCCAGGCACCAGCTTGTCAAGCAGGTGCTTGGGGCGCCCGCTCCGGACAGGGGCGGCACGTCCAGCTATTCGGTGGCAATTCGGCGGACGGTCCCTCACTCCGCCTCGGAGCGAAGGATCTCCCGCTGAATTGCTGCTGCAGATCGCAATTTCGATCGCGGCTTTTTTTTTTTGGCTGTTTGGGGCGGCCAAAACCCTGGAGCCAGCCCTGCACGCAGTCACCCTCACGCCAACTCTGCTAAGTGTGAGGAGGGAGACAGCTGACCGGTTGTTTTCAAGCCTGACTGTTGTAGTCGGATCCTGTCCGTTTCAGGTCTGATTACAGGGATCTAGGTCACCATCAAGCTCCCATGATAATGTAGGTGAGGTTCCCTTCTTCCTAACCCCACTCAGCTGGTGAGTGCAATCTGCTTTGTATTGGTTGCATTTGCAGTATGAGGTGCAATTGTCAAGCTATTTATGCATCTTGTTTGTAGGGGAGTGCTGTGTGCAGCACGTTTGCATGCCATTTTGTGTAGCATGTGTCTGGGACAATGGTGTACAGCTAATATTTTATCATGTAGTATGTCTCCCCTTCACAATTCAGGATCAAGCAGGACTGCTGGGGTGAGGGGGCAAAGGGGGAGGAGGGTTTGCCCCAGGCCCCAGCTTGAACAGGCCCCTGAACTGAGTGGAGTTGCGATGTGGCCCATGTGGTCACAGCACCACTCAGGTTTGCCCCAGCCGCCCTTCTGTCACGACGGACCGACGGTCAGCCAGGCCAACCCTGAATGGCACTGAGCTCCGATGTGCCAGGTCGCAATGCCACTCACTGAATTTTGGCCTAGCGGCCCCTCTGTCATGGCAACCAGGTTGCAGCTCCCAGCCCCGTGGGACAGGAGCCAACCCACCAATGCAAAGTGAGTTCAGTGTGGGCTCGCTCTTCAACCTCATGGTGAGGGTGAGGGGGGCTCAATTTCAGATTTTGCACTAGGCCCCCGCCCCAAATCTTTGTGTGGCCTTGGAATCAAGCCCAGTATGTAGTGCAGGTAGAGTTGCTTGTCTTGTGACATTGCAGAGTTTTTAACTGTTTTGGTACTGCATGGGGTGTTTGACATCACAGTGTGTGGCATATTGATGTGGAATAACCATGTGTTTTGTGTAACGGTGCTCATGCATGGCAGGGCTGCATATACTGCAGGCTGATGAACAGTTAAGTTGGGCATCAGCAGCCGCGTGGGTATATCATTAGCTTCACCTTCTAGGCCCTGATACTGTGAAGAGGGATATCAGCAATGCTAAAAATAGGAGCTGTGTGCCCAGTGAACAGATTCCACAAGAAGAGAAACAACCAAGCTTTTACTCGGGTCAGAATATTTTTCTCCTAATGCTACTGCAAGGGAATCTAAAACACTGACACATACACACAGAGGAAATTCTTCCAAGTGATGGAAGCTGCAGACTCATTCCCTGTATGCTCAGAGAGATGAGTAAATAGAGGATTTATAGGCAAACAGAAAGAGAAGGCAGCCAAATCTATTTTTAACACCTGGCCCGTGTGTGTCTGCTGCCTGCTCCCTTCCTCCACTGGATTTCAGTTTCAGTCCAATCAGCTGCCCTGGCTTTGAAGTCAGAGCACCTTTCATCGTGCTCTGACAAAGCTCTACATTTCTGCTATGTTTGCCTGCTAGGTTCAAAGCCATTTAGAGTTTTAGGAGCAGGTCTGCAAACTCTGATTCCAGGAAAGAAACCAGAGACCCTGCTAGGGTTAGTCTTGATAAAGCAGTTGCCATTCAATAATAATACTTGGCCCTTGCAGCATCTTTCATCTGATGATCTCAAAGCATTTTACAAAAGTGGGCATGTATTATTCCCATTTACAATAGGGAAATTGACGCACAGAGAGAAAAGTGTTTTTGTCCAATGTCACACAGATGGTAAATGGCAAAGCTGGGAATAGAACCCAGGAATCCTCACACCCACTCTACTGCTCTAATCATTAGACCAAGGGGTCGTGTCAGATGTGTTCATGAAGTGACCCCTGTTAATGTTCCACCCCAACTAACCATGGGAGAGACCAAATCTGGCAATACTAACAAGACTGCAAAAGAAGACCTAGAAACAGATGTAGACATAAATGGCCCCTCTCAGGGTCTCAGTCAAAAATGGCACTTAATTGTCAGTTTCAGTGTGGAGGGATTCTCTACAGAGAAGGCTGACATTCTGTCCAGCATGAATGCAGACATCAAGTGCTTTTTAGAGACAGTAGCACCCATCGTCTCTGGCAGTCATATCACTGTGAACATCAAAAGCAGCACCTACGACAGCACAGAAGACTGGTGAAAAACACTGCTGTGAAACACCATGGTACAATGAAACTCATGGTTTAACTCAAATAAAAGTAGATTCTGTTTACAAACTACCAAATGAACAGTTTGTATGGCCATCTGACTTCCCCTGCCAGAAGAATCCTGCTTTGTTATAGGCGACTTTAACAGTCGCAATGCTATATGGTGATTCCCCGAGAAAGACAACAGTGGGGAAGAAGTTGAGAAGTGGAATGCAACAAAAACTTGAACTTGCTCTACAACTCCAAGGGCAAACGTACCTTCAAAGGGCATGATCAAACAAGAGGCACAGCCTTGACCTAGCCTTTGTTACCTCTGGGGGGGGAAAAACCCACCTGTTTGACTTCGATCCCTTCAATGAAGAAATCATTGGGCTTGCTGAAAGGCTTATGAGAGAGACTGGAAAGGAGCTGCAAGACTGTTCTTCTTAGGCTAGGTCTACACTACGGGGGGGAGGGGGGGGGAGGGGAGGGTCGACCTAAGATACGCAACTTCAGTTATGTGAATAGCGTAGCTGAAGTTGCGTATTTTAGGTTGACTTACCTGGCTGTGAGGATGGCAGCGAGTCGATCGCTGCCACGCCGCCATCGACTCCGCTTCCGCCTCTTGCCGCGGTGGATTTCCGGAATCGACAGCAGAGCCATCGGGGATCGATTTTATCACGTCTTCACTAGACGCGATAAGTCGATCCCCAATAGATTGATTGCTACCCACCGATCCGGTGGGTAGTGAAGACGTGCCCACAGTGTATGCCCAAGGTGCTCAGGTGGCACGTGACCAGGATTCATCACCGAATTTGGTCAAGTGGTTGGATCATTAGCTTCCCCAGCTTGGCCGGGTACTGACAGGGAGTGCGACATGAATGCTGATCCATGCCTGACGGTTGAAGGGAGTTGATTGGAAAAAACCAACTTGTGCCATAATAACAAAAAAGCATGGGTCACCACCGGAATGGACCACAACCAAAGTGCATCACAGCAATGTCTCCCAACCCAGTCCTAAATGGTAAACCAGCCCACAGAGCAAAACACAGAATGAAACAAATCAAGCAGGAACTTGGCTCATTCCTCAGACAGCGAAGTGCACAATGAGCTGATCAGCACTGAGAAGCTGACAATAGCCATGAAAATCCTGAAATGTGGAAAGGCAGGTGGACTCGATGGTATACCTAATTAACTATTACTACACTTTGGGATGAGAGCACAGAAGTGGCTGCTTGACTTCTTTAACTCTTGCATGGAGACAATGCAGAAACTGAGGTTGTAGAGGCAAGCCAAAGTGGTTGCCCAAGTCAAACACATAAAGACCCTAACTCTGCAAAATCTTACTGCCCGATATCCTTACTCTACTCAACCTGCAAGCTATATGAGCAAATGATAATGCGTAGGAAAGCTCCATTTGTAGAAGTCAGCTGACTGATGACAAGTTGCTTCCACCCAGGACATTCATGCTGTGGCCAGTTGCAAACTTAACTCGGTATATAAATGATGGCTTCGAAATCTTCAAAATTACTGGGGCTGTGTTTGTTGATTTATTGGCTACTTATAACACTGAACTACCATGCGCTTTTGCTGAAATTGGCCAGAACTCTGAGAAATAGCAAGATGATCTAAGTCATCTCCTCCCTGCTAGAGAACTGATGTTTTTTTCAAGACAGATGGTCAGAAAAGTCAACCGTATATTCAACGGAATGGACTACCCCAAGGTTCAGTGCTATCACCCTTGCTGGCTGTTGTCTCCACAAATGACCAGTTGGAATTCCCCAACACATAAAGAATCATTTTTGCAGATGATCTTTGCATCGTCGCCTAGCTGGAAAGATTTGAGGACATTGAGCACATTCTAACTGGCTCCCTGAGTATACTTGGATAATTGTATCACAAGGGGCTCCTGAATGCCAGCCCTTGCAAGACACAAGTGTGCGCCTTTCACCTGAAACACCGTCAGGCCAAGTGAAAACTCCAGATGTAATGAGATGGTACAATCTTTGAGCACTACGAACATCTGGTATAGCTCAGGGTCAGATTAGAACAAACACTGACTTTCAAAGAGCACATCATGAAGCTGAAAAAGAAAGTGAACTCCAGGTATAGTGTACTCCAGAAACTGGCCAACACAAAATGGAGAGTTTGACCCCAAATGCCCCTAGCAACCAGTTTCTCCCTTTGTTACTCAGTAGTGGAGTGCTGGGCCCCAGTTCAGTCACACTCGAGCCATGCACGCAGACTTGATATTGAACTCAATCAATCCTGCAGGATCATCATGAACCACACTTTTGCGATTCTGCCTCCTGGGGACTGCACCACCCTCAGTGAGGCGGTGCAGTAAAAAGGAGAGAAAAGAACTGGTGCATGATCCAAGATACCCCTTGCATGGACATGGTCCACCACCCAAGAGGCTGAATTCTAGAAAGAGCTTTGCCTCAAACTACCGCTGTGGAAGGCTTCAGAGTAACAAAATGATGGTAAATATCAATGATCTTGGAGAACCTGGTTCCTTCAGAACAACTCCTGCCAGACACTTGACCTTGAACAAAAATACTGGTGTACCCTAAGTCAAGGGAGAGCTGAAGTGGCAAAGGCCAGTGACAATCTGATCAAGTAGAAACTGAGGAATGACCCCCAAATGTGAACATGGAGAGGCTAGGAAAACACATGAACATTGCTTGATGCAGTGCACCCTGTCAACATCCTGTACTCATGAGGGACTGTTTGAGATAAGTGACAATACCAGGTCTTGAATGCAGTTTTGGAGCAGCAAGCTATGATGATCACCATTAGACCATCTCAGTGATGGGATGTATTTGCTATTACAGATCCCAACAGCTTCCCATCAAAATGCTCCACTTTCTCATTCTTAGGAGATTGTTCTCTCATTTTTGTAGAATTAAAAGGTTTGGACCATTGGAAACGAATCGCTAACACATTTGAGGCACCTCCATCCATTGCTAACTTCACCGCCACCACCGTCACTTCTTCAAAGCAAAATAACCTAATGGGAACAGAGTTATGTTCCCAGTTTGCAGTGTGTGCACTTTTATTTATACCCCCCTTCAGGTCATGTCTACTGTTGGGTCCTCAAGGAAGCAGGGAGCCTTGTGTTTCAGTGCATTGCTTTGATTAAAAAATTACAACAAGAACGTACTTGACAAACTGAACTTAGTTTCTCACTTGCAGTCGCTAAACTCTGTCTCCTTGTCTGTCTCTAGCCTGGTTCCTCTTTCCTCTGCATTTATTAGATACATGCAGTGTCCACAAGATGACACTGTGCCACATCTGTGCTAGAGAATTGAATTGCTGGGAACCAAACAGATGGCATTGCAACAGTGCAGGGCATCTGTATTATCTAGCCTGCTTTTGAGTGGATTTTACTGCTGTTTTACCCCATGGACTCTAGTCTATGGTTAGGAATTGCACTGCGTTCTTAGTTACCTTTTCCAGTGATGCCAGCAGAGCATCCTGTGTAAGTGGTGTAAGAGGGATTTCCAGAGGCCTTCTGCAAACCCAAGGGGGTTGTGGGGTGAGGAGTCAAATTCCCACGGATGGTCAGCCATTTTGATGGCATTGTTATGTTGTGGGGGTTGGGCAAAACCTCATTGAAACTGGTAGGCATAATTGCTACCCTTTATTCAAGATAAACGTAAGAAATGATCAAACTCCTTTATAGAAGCAGATAACAGAAACCATCACCCAGAACATGGGCACGTGGCAAGCTTCGAGTAGAAGCTCAACTGTGTGGCCCAAGGGGTTTTCCTTTGTCTGATATAGCAAGCACAGGGGCTGAGGCATTGATTGGTGGAGCTGTGTGTGAAAAAGAAGCAGGAGAAACACCGAGGACACAGAGAAGGAGCAAAGAAGCCGCAGACACAACCAGAGAAGCGCCGGTAGCATGACACTAGGAAAAAAAGCGAATAGAGCTTTTGGGTAAAGTGCAGCCAGAAAGAGGCTTGGGATGTTGAACAAAGAAGTTATCGCCTGTTGTTTGAGTCCTCTGTGATCAGGGAAGCGGAACTTGGCATACTCTTTGTAAATAAACAGGATTACATCAATCAGTTTCTCCTCCTATAAAAAACAACCCACTAGACACCTCCGCCCAAATTGGCTAACTGCTTGGATTAAAAAGGGGTAACAGTCTTTTTTTAAATTGGAGGTTGCAGGTGCGCCATCAGAGCTGTTACTTTGCTCTGTCAGACAAATTTCTTTCGAAAATCTTGAAAAGGAATCACTAAACATCTCAGATGCCTTAGGGGAGATGATGGAGAAAGCATGGCGGTAGGTGTGGAGTGGCAGAGACTAACGGCTGGAGTCAATGGCTCTGTGTGCTACTTCAAGATGGGTCTAAGTAGGTGGATCATTGCGTTTGCAACAGGACCACGACTACAGACAGGTGAAGCTGAGTAGCTCAGGGGAACCTGAGTGGAGCAATAGTGGCTGAGGAACCTCAGAATGAGTGAGGAGACCTATTCTGTAGCTCAGCGGAATCTGGCCCTGACACTTTGCAGATCTTACACTTCCATACAACTTTGCTCATACATCTTGCCAGAAAACTAGTGTTTTTTTCCCAAGTACATTTAGTCTAATATGACTTGATAACCACATTGCCTGATAATATACCACTGATAACTACAGCATATGATCTTGAACTCATCTTGGGACAATATTCAGGGACCTTAGAATAAAGGACAGCCTTGAATACAGACAAAAAACAAAGTGGGGAAGGAGTTGCCAGGGAGAGGTGGTGGGATGGACAGCTCGTATGAACTAGCAGTGTTTGGATTGGCAGTAACATAGCTCAAAGACTCCAAGAATATTCTGAAGGCTTTTACTAGCAATGAGTAGATTAATTTGCCAGAAATAAAATCCAACCCAAATCCTCCTCCAAACTTAAATTGATTCAAACTTTTTTGAATCTCTCACAAAAAAAAGTTTGGATAACATTTTCCCCCTCCCCCCCTTCTGTCATTAATTTAATTTTCATGGAGGCCTCTGCACATCCTAGTTCCAGCCAGGAATGGAAACAGAATACTGAAATGCTGTAAGAAAAGCTGCTGCCATTGCATTCCTGACCTGATCAAATGCAGGAAGGACAGGAAATCTCTCATGACAGAGCCTGTTTGCATCAGGTTTCCAGCCCAGCATAAAGAAGTTCAGATGCTTTGAAAAAAAATGTCCAAAGTTTTTGGTGCACTAATGCACTAACCCATACATATTCAAGTTAATTCATTGCTAGATTGTACCCAACATAATATGAATTGCAACATGTTTTGTTGTTTTTTTTAAATCAGAAGGCTCATCTTAACCTCCCCCAAATTGTATGTGTAGGGGACTGATAGGTAGCTCTGCCTATTGTTGAAACCACAGGACTGGCAGGGATGATATTTGAGATCTCAGTTATCACTAACTTTCCCACTATGTAATCTTGGGCAAGGCCCTTCCCCTCTGCTCTGTCTTCCCTAGCTGTAAAATGGGAACAACTCCTACCTAAATCACGGGCATGTTATTGGAGTTTAACTTATTAATGGTTCTAACCCAGGGTATTGGATGGAAAGAGCAACAGGAGTCCTTAATATTAGCATATGGGAACTTTTTGTTAGATCAGTGTTAAACTCATTGGATCAGTTCTCAGGGACTTGTGAAAACTAGAGCTGATTGGGAATTTTTTGATAAATTGTTTTTCAGCCCCCCCCCCCTCCCCAAAAGGCCAATTGATCGTTTTTTGTTTTATTTTCGCCTTTCCTCTTCATGATAGAAAAAATCAATAGAGAACATTAGTCTCTAGTCTGCTCTGCACATCTCTGCTTCCTGGCCTTTGTCGGAGTAAGTGCAGAGATCCAGGCTTGTAAATGATCAAAATCTAAATCAAGTTTTTTGATGTATGTGAAACAATTTTTTAAATTTTTCTTTTGGTTTGTGAATATTTTCAAAACTTTGACTTGCTATCCCAATTTGAGATGTGGTAAAATAAAGGTCAAACTCTCTCTAAAATATTCATGGGTCAGAAAACCATTTCCTATTCAGCTCTGGTACAGATCTTTTCTGGGAGATGTCTAGAATATGGATCATGTCCCTTTAAAATTTGGGTTTGTTCAGCAAACTTGCTGAGTTCTGTGCACTTTCCGCTGCCAAATCGTAAGCCCAGGCTTGCTGAAAGGGTAGCCCAGGTTCAGGAATCACCGGTTTAGAGGTGGTTATGACAACAGCTGAGTTTTCCAGTGCATTTAAATGTTTAAATTACCTGTTTAGCTGACTGGCCTATGACTCAGAGGCAGTCCATGTTTAACACTTAAATGGAGGGAAGAGTGGGGAAATACATGAAAACAAGCAAGTTTTCAATCAGTGACTGTATAGGTCTGTTAAGGGACCCTGTGGAGCTGTGAATGGTTACACAACTTTGATTTTATGAGACGGCTAGTCTAATCGATACCAGTACGTCCAACACCTATTTTAAGGGAGTTACAGCTATTCTGTTATCTCTTAACCCAGTAATGACAGAGTTTAAAATCATATTAATAGCCATAGCTGGTCGGATCACTCTATTGCTCCTGAAACATGTTAGCATCTTCTGTCCAACTACCTCAATAGTTAACAAAGGGTATGCCCAGACTGCAGTCATAGGGTATGATTGCAGCTCTAGCTGACATACCCAAACTAGCTTCAATATAACTAATTTGGGTCTCAGAACAGTGAAGGCATGGCTGTGCGGGCTAGCGCCAGGAGCTTTCTGGGTGGGTTTGTACAGCTCGTACTGAAGCTCATACTGCCATAGCTTCATTGCTCTGAGACCCGAGCTAGCTTGGGGATCTCAGCTGCAGCTGGAATCACACCTTGTTCACACCGTGCTCATGTTACAGGTGGGTAAACGGTGGCATAGAGAGGTTGAGATTTGCAAGCAGCCCCCCAGGGAGTCACTAATGGTTTCTATTCCAATCTCTGTGAGTTGTCTTGACTCCCAGTTCCCAGCCCTAACTACTAGGTAATGATCCCTCCATATATCTGTAAAATAATTTAAATAAAGCGGAGCCAGCATTGAGTTCTTCCAGGAGATGAAGCTGAACAACAAAGAGCACGAGAAGTTGATTCTCTCTTTTATAGGCCAAGGCTATTACTCTTCCATCACATCTAATAGTGCTAGGTTAGCTGAATTAAATACAAAGCCAGACAGCCCGTCTTGTTGCACACAGAAACCAAGACAAAGCAGGCAGATTTATTTGCAATAAAGAAAGATTTTAAAAGCGTGCTCATAACTCTTACTCATCTGAATATTCCGAACTGATGATTGCTTCATTCTTTGCCTAAGGTCTAAAGACTCGGTGGAAGACAGCACTGAAACAGGAATATTAGAGATAGATAAAGTCTTGTTCATGTCATGGAGAGTGAAGTGTTGTTCCCTACGTTCTATTCTCCAATGCTTTGACTAGTCTATTCTTACATCATGATTCAAGTAATACGGTTTCCACAGCTTTCTTTAAGAATCAATTCCGGTACCTCTGCTAGGACATCTTTAAAGATTGGTCTGAATCATCCTCCTGTATCTGATTACACGTGAAGCTTAAAATTGCAGCCTGGATCTCGATTCATATTTGATGAATGACTCTGATCTTTATGATGGCTGAACCAAATCTCAAGGTCAGAATGTTGTGGCTCAGAACCATCTCTACAAAACTCTCTGCTCACTTCCATCCCACTACTCCCTGCTTTGCCCCGGGAACTCCTTAAACAATTCCTCACCCTGCTTGCAGTTTACCCCTTCTGAGTCATTACATTCTCCTTTTAGTTGTCATCTAATCAAGATGTACATCTGTAAATCTTTTACTCATTGGCCAGTCTCTCCAGACCCTTAATTATCTTTTTTCTTGCTCTATTCAGAATTCTTCCCAATCTTCTGACCTCCTTCTAGCTCTGCGGTGCACCCAGTAATTTCCCTCTCATGATTATAAGCATCCAGGTTCATAGTAGGGTGCAAAAGTAGCAGTCTGCTGCATCAATTCAAGGGGATTTTTATAACCGGTTTCCTTAATGAACGCCCATGTGACAGTTTCCACTTGGGCTCAAAGGTGGCCAGTTTTGGCGATTTGTTCCAAAATGAGTAAACAGTTCTTTGAGCATCCCCCCTTGGCTTTGCTTTCAACTTCTAGACTTCCTCTACAAGCAATAGTGAACACTACTCTGATCTGCTGCTCTGCACATCTGTGCTTCCTGACCTTTGCCGAAGAAAGCGCAAAGATCCAGGCTAGTAAGTTAAATAAATATATCTTCAGGTTACATTATTTAGCAAACTGCCTAATGATTCCCTCCACCACCGAAACAGATTAGTATCATTATTCCCATTATACAAAATGGGGAAACTGAGGCACAGGGGAGGCTTAATGACTGGCCCAAATTCAAACTGAAATCCTGACTCTGCCCTGTGTTTGTCTGTAAGTCCATCCTTCCCCTCTTTGAGCTTTGCTCAGTGACACCGTGGAGAATATGGACTGCAGCTGGGAATATAGGTCTGAGTTCTCTGCTGTTGGAAAATGGATGTAGCTCTGCTGAAATCAGTGGAGCTGTGTCACTTTATTCCATCTGAGAAGTAGGCCCACAGTGCTTTCCTTTTTAATCTCATCCCATGTGGCTGTTAACAACGCTATCCAACTCTCTGACTTTCTGTAGTTCCAACCGTTCCTCCATTGCCTCTTTTCATTGGTATTTCTGGAGATCGGGAACTGAATGGGATATAGGCCAACCTGCGTAAATGGTGTTGTGAACTTTCACTGGGGTGAAGAGAAAAAAGAGTGTGGGAGATAGTTAAGGGAAAAGCCTCATGGAGAAGGAAATACAGATGTTGGCAGGAATAAGCAACTTCCTCTGGCGTGGGGCTACCTGCATAGCAAAGGTAGTTGCTTGGGTACAGATCCTCTGCTGGTGTGTATCACCATTGCTCAATTGGAGTGACTTCATTGGAGTGCTGATGATTTACACTGGCTGAGGTTGATTTTCTCCTTTTAATTTTTAAAAAAGATACAAGACACTCCCCTTCCCAAAATCCCTTCTCCACTGCAATCAGAGGTGTGATTGCAGCCCGTGTAGATGTACACAAGCCACCACTGATCTAGGTAGCTCTGACCATGATGGTAGTGCTTCTCGAGTATGTACCCAGCTTCCCTGTTAGGACTGTAGAGTCCATTCTGCCACCTGGGCTGCTTCATTGCTATTGTTGTTCGAGCTAGCGAGAGTAACGTTATGTTACAATATAGACTTCCCCTTTATGCTGGTGCCATGGGCTAGAATTTTCAGAAGGGCTTAGCAGCTCTACTGGGAACAATTGAGAATCCCAGTCCTACGTGGAGAGCAAAGGGTCCTGGCTACTAGGATCTGTCACAAGACTGGCCACCACTTTTGTGTGTCCAAATGGGAGCTGAACACTCTGGAAAACCTAGCCCCAGCTGTGGGGTTTTGAAAATCTGGCTTTGCATGTTGGCCTAGGCTCCATGCTGTCTCCCTCTGTGTGCTTCTTCCAGAGTGGGGTTCTGGTGCTACACATGCATCTTTGCAGCAGGTTTCAGCAGCTGCTTTGTGTCCCGCTCTAAGAGCCAATTGAATTAACTAAAGGAGAGATTTAGAACGCAGGAGCTTTATATTGTGAGTTACTTCCTCCCGCCAATCCTCACCTCACCTTTATAAGGCGCAGAATTATAAGGAGTTTAAGATTGCCTCTCGTGTCAGCTTGTCATTTTTCCCAGCAGCGTTTCCTTGATCTTTTCTGACTGTTATTACAGTAAATGACATTATCTTGGGTTATAATTTAAATGTCAAATGTAATTATCGCTCAAACGATCTGTTTACCAGTGCCCTTCCAGTATCTGGAGATGATGTCTCATCCTCCAGGGATGAACAGAAATCGAGACGAGGTCACCTGGGGCCAAGACTTGTAAGCCCTGTTGACGACAGGAGGATATTTTCTCCCTTTTGGGAATAACCCTTATTTAAACTTTGATCATTTAACCTAAGATTAGAGAGGCCAGGCATGAACGGGGCAATTTAATTCCTGGGGCAACTGCAAAGAGAAATGAATTTAGCTCTGTGTTTTCAGCTAGAATTTGGGAGTCAGAACTCCTTGTTCTTCTTCGAGTGCTGGCTCATGTCGATTCCATTCTAGGTGGGTGCGTGCCCATGTGCACAGTCGTCGGAGATTTTTGCCTTAGTGGTATCCGAAGGGTTGGCTGTGGCACCCCCTTGAGTGCCACGCTCCTGCGTTGGTATATTAGGCACCGCTGGCCCTACGCTCTCTCAATTCCTTCTTACTGCCCGCCCGTGAGGATTGGTTGGAGCACCTTGTCTTGCATTGCAAGAGCAGTAGCGGTTCTTTACAACCCATTGTCCATCTTCTTTCAATATAGTTTGTAGGTACTTAACTTAATGGCTAAGTGTTAGGTTAGTTTGATAGTTAGAGTTCCGGCTGGACTTTGCCCTGGAGCGGGGCATTCCCCATTCCCCCAGCTTCAAACCGTGCTCATCTTGCAGCAGGCCGATGCCTATTAGTGACCCCCACAACAGCTGTTTGAAGTGCTTAGGGGTGTCCCGTAGGAAAGACAAGTGCAGAATCTATAAAAACTTTTGCCCTAGAACCCAAAAGGAGCAGGATATCCATGTGAGGGCCCTCCTCGTGGAGGCTGCGTTTTGTCCTGCGTTGGAGCCCTCCCGCTCGGACCCCGAGGACCTCGGCGTCGTTGCGGAGCGCACCACTGGAACCGAGCTCTGCCTGGCACCGTTCCCCCTTACTGGAGCTTCATGGGGGTACCGCTGTGGTTGGACCTCCTAGCCCGATCAGGGATCTGCCTCTACTTCCTGGGAGCCGCAGAAAATCCCAGCTTCTCCTAGGTCCCCCATAGCCCCAGCAGCTAAAGGACAAGCAGACAGCCTGGCACCACAGACGCTACGCCAGACTTGGCTAAGACCCCAACACGTAAGGGCAAGCTGGTCATGGGACCGCCTCATAGGGCAGTGGAGCAGCCTCGGCCCCTGGACCGCAGGCATAGATTTCCATCTCCATGGCCTAGGACTCCAGCACTACACCCTCGATCTCTAGTCAGAAGGCCCAGGTCCCCAACACCGCGCTCTCCCCCTATGAAGCATGGGACACTGGAGTTGAGGCACCGGTCCCCGTACCCCCTGTACGGGTGAGCTTCTCTCCAAAGATCATTGTGGCGCAGATCACCGTCACCTAAACGGTCTCCCAGACGTTGGTCCCCACTGGGGTGGGATCGCTCCCTATCATGACACTGGTCTCCGCCTTCCCGGTATTGCTCATCAGGCAGGCACCAATCCTTGCCCTCATCTCACCGGTCACCAACCACGGTCAGTCAGCAAACTCAGGCCTCGATATCTCCGCCCTGGTCACCGGAAGGGCAATGGTCTGAGTTGGCCAGGGTGATCACTTCTGCAGTGGTCATGAGGCACAGCTCCTGGTTGCAGTCCTCCAGGTTATCCAAGGAGATGCAGGCCACCATTCAAGACCTCCTGTTTGAGGGGGCAGGGCTCTTCTCCAAGCTCAGACTCAAGGCTCCATGGTCTTAAAGACTCCTATGCCACTTTCCATTCTTTGGGCCTTCATACCCCCTCAGCAGACCAGGAAGCCATTCCATCCTCCGCCTCCCCAGGCTAGGTCCTGGGGGCCTCCCCGGCTGAGTACCTACAGGAGAAAGGTTAAAGACCCAGGGGTCAAAATGGCGACACCAGTGGTCTTCCCATTCGTCAGCTTAGCCTGGCCCTTCCAGGAGCCAAGGAGGCTGGAAGCAGGCATTTTGAGGGTGCGCTCGACGACGGCATCCCAGTCACATCCCAGGATCCATCCTCCTACTCTTTCCTCAACTGCCTGTGCCCCTTCTGGTCGGCCTGGTCACAGCTGATAATAATAATAATAATAATTTAGTTTAACCAAATATAAAATGGATATAATATTGACCCATAGTGGTGGCCGTAAAACAAAACTCCCAGATCCAACCAGATTTAAGCTATAAGAAGGTTATGATCTAGATCCAAATTTTATTACTAAGGACTCATCTCTAATAAATTGTTTTACAGGTGGTGGTCTGGAAATTAACTCATCAGTGCTTGTAATTTATTTTGAGGTCTTTGAATGAAAGAGCCCAAGTATTCTTTTCTTTAATTTGAGCCTGGCCCTAAAATAAACATGATCATGACCAAGCCCCTCATTATCACTTAATGCAGTGGTCCCCAACGTGGTGCCCGCCGCGGCATTTATGTGCGCCCGCCTACTGACAAGGGAGCGCTTCAGCCGGACAACCCGCCGCCAAAATGCCGCTGAGAAGCGTCACCGCCAAGAAGCGTCACCGCCGAAATACCGCTGCTTCTCGGCAGCATTTCAGCGGCGATGCTTCTTGATGACGCCGGTTCTCGGTGGCATTTTGGTGGCGACGCTTCTCGATGACACCACTTCTTGGTGGCATTTAGGCGGCTGGTCGTCTGGTGCCCGCCACACTCTTCTGGGAACATGAATATGCTATTGCAACAGAAAGGTTGGGGACCACTGATTTAATGAGTATAGAATGCCAATGGGAACCATATTCCTAAATTGCTTCCTTTTTCTGGGTGTGTGTGGGGGAGCATTTTTTCCTAAGCTTAGAGATAAAAATCTATACCTTAGTATAACAGTGCTTCTGTCCTCTGCTTCTTGTGAGCTGTAAGGTGGCCTCAGAACTGGGAGTCATATCTGTCATTCACAAAACATAAAGTAAAGAGGAATATTTTGTAGAATGGAAGGCGTTGAAGCCTTTATTGGGGCACATGGATTTTAGAGCCTAGGCAATATACATTTCCCTCGTTCCATAAGTATGTTACAGTATCTCATGTTGTAGTCTAAATATATCACACGTTCTTTTGTCCATCCACATATGTACAGCTGGGGATGATTCTGGTAAGACATTCAGCCTGAGATTTGCAAAGCTGCCTTAAGGGGATGCACCCCCCAATTTCCTTAACAAATTAATGGGAATTGGGCATCCCAGTCCCCTGTATAAGAATGGCCATATAGCATCAGATCAATGGTCCACCTAGCCCAGTGTCCTGTCTTCCAGTATTAGCCTGTGCCAGATGTTTGAGAGGGAGCGAACAGAGCAGGGCAACTTATCAAGTGATCCATCCCCTGTTGTCCACTCCCAGCTTCTAGCAGTCAGAGATTTGGGGACACCCAGAACCTGGGGGTTGCTTTGAGGAAGTGTAGCTGGTTTGTTTCCTTTACAGCAGTGTCAAGAGCGGGTCTGGATCATGTCACCAAAGACTCTAGAGGTCACCTTACTCCATCATCTTCATGAGCTGCTTATCCAGGAACAGAAAAGGCTTTCCAAGAGGCCTAGTCCTTCAGATCCATTTTTCCCATCCCATGTGTTACCTTTTCTCTATTAGCTCCTCCCTGGGCATTCAGGTCCAAGCAGGAGAGGGGAAAATATCTAATCACAGCAACCTAGCAAATCCATGTTAATAGTTTTACTACGAGCATGCTCAAAGATAAATGCTGCAGGTGTTTAAAAGTGAAAAGATATGTGGTAGAAGTTTCAATGGCAAGTGTAATAGTGCTCTGGGTAAAGCCTAGTCTACTTAAACCCAAATGTGCTGCTTCCAAAATGCCATTAAATATGTTCATGTGGTCTTGACTGTCTGTCTGCCGTCTGTGTGTTTTCCAGTACAGGTCTTCTATAACTTGCTAATCACGATTGTGTTTTGCCAGTTTCCTCAGCACACTCTGACCTTTTGCAGAATTCCCCAGAATATCCTTTTCTCTTAGGACTTATATACACTGGCAAGTTTCTGTGCAGTAAAACAGCTTTTTGCGCTCAGACTGCTGATGTGTACACGGGGCCGAGCCATTTTGTAAACAGAAACTCCTCAGTGGCAGCGCTGCAAAAAAAACCCCACCTCGACGAGAGTCGTAAGGCTATTTGTTCAGAGGCGCCAGCGCTCTATTGCCAGTGTAGACACTTGGTTGCTTTCTGTGCTGTAATTGGCCTCTGGAGTTGTCCCATAATGCCTCAAGTGACTGCTCTGCTCATTGGCTTTAAGTTGGCTGCCCTGGAGACCTGCGCCCCTCTGTTTTCAAAGCACTGTTTCTGACAGCCCTTGTGTGCTGTGCTGTGCTGTGCTGATCTGCTGCGGGACACAAAGCAAACTATTAATGTGGAATGCTCATACTATTGAACTCAGAGGCAGATGTGTGTGTGTGAGAGAGAGAGAGAGAGATTGCTGTGCAGAGAGCCCAGAGAGGGAGGCGGGGGCTGATGTCCCGGTTTCCCTCATCCCCTGCCTCAGGATTGGTTGCTTCCAGCCTTACAAGACAGCATGCTGACATACTCTGTCCCCCATCACACACACTCTCTCTCCTCCCCATCCATACACACACATCCTCTCATCACACGCTCTTCCCCCCACCACACTTCAATTGAAAAGCAGCTGGCAGTATAGTAGGATGCCCATGGAGCAATGGGATTGGGAAACCTGCATCATGTGATGCTGTGCCTGCCCCATGAGGCATTGCAAACCCTTCCCAAAGCACCCTGCAGCAAGTTGCACAGTGGGATAGCTACCACAATGCACTGCTGTATTTGCCATTGCAATGGCTGCTATGTGGATATGCTCCAGCGTCACAAGGCGCACAGTGTGGACACAGCAGTTTAATTCCAGCATTTTAATAAAAGTGGTATAACTTGTGGTGCAGAAACTTGCCATTGTAGACATACCCTAAGGGATTTAATTCAGCAAGAGTATTCCTGCTTCCCTGGGGTGTTCCCGTACAGTAATGATGCTTAACACACACACCTGTGAAAGCCTTTTTGGTTAAGGAAAGATCCCATTATAAAAAGGAGAGAAGTCTATTTAAAGTGAGGCTATATCAAGGCCCATAAAAACAATAGCTGCAAATTAATAGCCCAGCCACAGGTAGAAATTAATGCACTTACTTGAAGTGTCTTGGCAAATGCATAATACAGGCAATTTAAATATAGTTGTTTACAAAAACTAACAAACTGGCACAATAAGTCTCTTCAGCCATAACAATTAATCTCTCTGCAGTGCAATTCTAGGTGAGCTTTTTTACATCAACCATTTTCTCCTGTTACTGTATATCAATCTACCATTTGGTTAAATTACTGCAAATCAGCAGACGGTGTCTCACTGCTTGTATTTCTTGTATTTCCGCATTCCGTATTCAGGATGTGACACCAAGATGTTAAAGTGAACCCCTCCCTAGCTATTTATAATGTTGTATTCCACCAAGTGATTCAGGTAAATAATTATAAAATACAAGAGTGGTCATCTTAGCGTATACACAACGTGCCTCAGGTGGTACGTGACCAGGATTCATCACTGAATTTGGTCTGCTGGTTGGATTGTTAGCTTCCTTGGGCTGAGTACTGATGAGTTTTCCATGCCCCCCAACACAAGGCTGAAGTACATGGGGAGACTGCCATAATCAAGAACTTGTTGTTGTGTTGGCTGTACCCAACACTGCTTCCGATAATGGGAGATGCAATCAGGGATAACTGTTCCACAAACTCCACCCTTGTTGTCAGGAGAATAATAGTGTATTCAGTCCAGTCACTACAGGGCTAAAAGCAAATGCTGGGAAGTTAGGAATGTCATGTCTACAATGGTACAAAGTTTCAACTTTTAGCCCCCTAGTACCACAAGATATCAGACTTTAAATTTGCAACATGGGTGGAAAGTCTGTTACTATAGCAGGATTTAATAATCTCCATCCTGGGACGTCGGCAGGTGTAAATCTTTGGAGAAACAAAGGAGGTAAAATTCTATATTGAGTGGTGGAGACAAAGGAAGGAACTTTTCTCTAGCCATTTGATTTAAAAATTCTTGGCTATTTAAAACTGCTCAGAGGTTTGAATAAGTCTGGGGAAGATGGATTAGAAGGTAATGGAGAGGTAAGCAGAGTGCATGATAAATTCATTTATCAGATGACTTCAGTGTATCCCATGGATATATTACATCTTTGGGTGTTTGGGTGTACGTGTATATATGTTTCTATGTATCTATATAATGTGTGTTTGGTAGCTGTATATGCTACATATTCAGAGTCTTATGTATATTTCTCAGGGGTCAGCAAAATTTAAATCACCAATCCTATTAATAGACTGGGTAGAGGTTTGGAGCCCACAATACAAACTAAAGCTTAAAGATTACAAATGGCAAAACTCCACAGCTATCCCACCAGTGTTTTCTGCCCTTTGTACTCTTTCCCAGTCTGTTCTGGTCGATAGCTGTTACGGTGGTGATTTGTGTCTGCTTTGAAGCAGCATCAGAATGCAAATTTCAGATAATCCACTGCAATAAGTGCCAACTTACTTCGATATCCAGAATGCATTGGCTTCGGAGCAAATGTGTTCATGTTTTGTGCATGCCTGGTATGTTTCTCTCAGTTCAGCTGCGCCTTACCCCCAAATGCTTCTTAATTGCTCTTCATTAGGAACACAGAACTTTTCATGTAGTAGAGCTCTAAGGGCTTGATTTGCAGAGCTGCTGTTCATCCACAACCCCACTGACTTCAGTTGCAGTGGCAGGCGCTTATCGCTTCTCCAAATCAGGCCCCAGCTCCCTCTCTTCAGACACACAAGTGCACTGAAATTAAATGGACTCTGAGTGCAGTGGTTGCCATTAAAGTCTTTATATTTTTGCCTTTGCAGGTAGATACAGGATTCGCTATGTGGGGAGTGCTGTGCATATGTTAGTATTAGTAACTTAGACATTAGTAAATTAGACATTAGTAACTTGAAAGGCTTTGGTAAATGTTTGAATACGACCACTATACAGAAATGTAGTGTGTGTTCACATAGCATATACGGATATACACTTAACGAAACACACACCGAAAAATCTCTTCATGCATTCAAGCAGGTACACTGTACAATTGCTTATAGTCACCCACATGCGTATGGAATAGACTATATATACACATGAATATTTATAGAAAATACAAATGTATATGTATTTGTATCTTACAGCATATATTTGCACATACAAATACATTCATTCACACCCAAAATTACATGTTTATGGTGGGGCCAGGGACATGCATTAATCACGTGTTTAATGCAAGATATTAGAAGATATTTGCTTGAATGTCTGAATTTTCCCTAAAATGATTAATAAACTCATATAAAGTTATATTTACACCATTAATGGTTTAGTATTAACAGGTAATAATATCACTCACCAGTAACTTGCATGATGCAAACATTCACACATGCATATTTACTTACACATACATGTACATGCACGTATATGGCCTTATTGTATACATTCACCCATTCTGTGCATCGAGAATGCACATACATCTTAGCTATGGATGTCTACTCCCTACCTCTATACAGATAGAGATGTGTATGCGCACATGCATACCCACTATTCAAGTGGTAACCTCATCCTGCTTTAATGTTTCTGTCACGAAGGGTATGTCTACACTGCAATAAAAGACACGCGGTCAAGCCATGGTTGGCCTGCATCAGCTTACTCATGCTTCCGGGGCTCAGGCTGTAGGGCTATCAAATTGCAGTGCAGACATTCAGACTGTAGCCTGGGCTCTCAGACCCCTGTGAGGCGGGAGGGTCTCAGCTGATCCAACTCAGTGCTGGGTGTTTTTTTCATGGTGTAGACATATCCATGGGGACAGCTCTTTCTGTGAGAAATAGGCTTATTTTCCCTGGTAATGGCCTTCAGGGAGTCCTGAACGTGCTTTAAGTTATCAGCAATGCTTCTGTTCCTTGTCATTACATGAAGCATTGCTCAGCAGGTTGCATATAAACAGCTGTTCACTAATTAAAATGGGACTAGAGGCAGGGATGTAGCCTGAAATTTGAAAGTGATGCACACACCTTCTGATCTATTACCACCTCCTGTATTATAGTCACTCTTTGCAGAGGCAGACACTACATATACTATGACTTCTGGCACAGGGGGGACAGTTACCTAGCTCTCGCTGTGTGCATGTTAATAAACGACTTTATGAACAGCAAAGGAAAAGTGCCACTAACAAGCAGACATGTTATCCCCCTGGAAATGAAAAAACACAGGCTGTGGCCCCACACATCTTATCTACCCACCCACATCTGTCCTCTGCAGTGGAAACTGTCTGATGATGCTCTCTTCTGAATTGGCTTTTCAGCAAAGTTTTTCACAAAGGCTAGGTGAGAAAATTCCTATGCGATCCACAGTTTGCTGTTAATAAATGTAATAATTATCCGCCAACATATTTGTGGCCAAACTGCTGGCTCACCTTAAAATGGAAATGATGTCCTGTTTGATCACCAGTCTTTTTCCTTCAGTTTTGTCTCCTACCGTGACAGAGGGGGAATAAATCAGGGACCCCTCCTCCCCCCAAAGATGCTCAACCTAATTGACCCAAACGTCTATGTGAATGAAATGGTTGGCACTAATACAACCAGGTCAAAATAGTTGTGGTCGAGTGAGTCAGCTTGACCTTACTCCTCCTGACCCTGTGTACAGTTAGTCCAGGTTTCAAATGATGATTCTTTTCCTCTGTCTTTAAGACACTGCCAATTATAGAGAAAGCAAGACAAAACACCCACCACAGGGTTAACGGATCACATCTCCACTTTTCCTGTTTCTCCGACTTTAGACTTCAGCTTAAACAAATTGCCCAGAAATTATGCTTACGCTTGAAAGAAAAACACAGCTCTGTCAGGAAATGGATATAAAAGACACTGGCAACTAATGAGAGGTATAAAAAATATTCCTTTAACTTCTCCGTAAATAACAGTGAACAGAGAAGCACGACAGCCAGAGAGCACTGAGTTTGCATCCCAGTTTCCGCCTGTAAACCATTAGTATCTCTCTCCTGTCCATTTGTATTCTTGAGTGTCAGTCCAAGGCAATGCAGAATTTTGTTCTCTGTTGTAAGAGGGGGGTTATTACAGGAAGAGAGGGGGCTATTAAATTTGAGCACAACTTGGCAGTTTCATTTGTAGTGTCATGTGGCAATGTTTTTATGTCGCTTTGGTTCATATGTGTTTTCTAACCCCACCTCACCCCCTAATTTGGTAGTTTGAATGAAAAGGAAGGCTGGTTTCTATCCAAAATCAATCCCTGGCATTTGCCCAAAACTCCAGCATGGTTCTCTCCCCGCCCAAATTAGTTTGTTTAAAAAAATCCAGCCAAACTAGGCCCAATTTGGTTCATAGCAAAACACCAAAGCAGATGAAATTCCAGAACTTGGGTGGGTTCTAGTTCTAATGTAATAGTTCAGTTCCAGGGAACTAAACATCCACTGCTGAATTTGTGTGGCTCTTGTCCCTTGTCTGCTCCTGAATTTGATTTGAAGTCCTGGGAATTCAAAGGGTACATTTTACGGTGTTAGAAAGCAGCTCCTCCTCTGCTCTCTAAATAGAGTGAAGGGTTTCGTGGTGTTAGACTTCAGCTTTCAGTTAGAACAAAGGGGCATGCACCTGTCTAAGGGTTTGTAAGAGAGGGACATTACTGCAGGAGATGGGGATGGGCTAAATAGGGAATTGCAGGAACAAGACCATTGTGGAAGAAGGGGTTGTAAGAAAAGAGCCACAGGCACAAGTAGAGCTAATTAAGAAGGGGATGCAGAGGTGACAGGAGCACCAAGCAATGGAGGAAGTGGGGAAAATGTAAGAGGAAAAGGAGCCTCCTCTGAAAGATGAGTCACAGGCTATAGGTCAGGGGTGGGCAAACTATGGCCAGGGGGCTGCATCCGGCCCTTTAGATGTTTTAATCTGGCCCTCAAGCTTCTGCCGGCTTGCTCTGCTCCGCGCGGCTCCCGGAAGCAGCGGCATGTCCAGCTCCTACGCGTAGGGGCAGTCAGGGGGCTCCACATGCTGCCCCCGCCCCAAGTGCTGCCCCCGCAGCTTCCACGGCCAATGGGAGCTGCAGGGGCAGCGCCTGTGGATGGGGCAGCACACTGAACTGCCTGGCTGTGCCTCCGTGTAGGAGCCGGGGTGGGGCATGCTGCTGCTTCCGGGAGCTGCTTGAGGTAAGGGCCACCTGGAGTCTGCACCCGTGGCCCCCTCCTGTGCCCCTTCCCGCTCTCCGAATCCCTTGGTCCCAGCCCGGAGCACCCTTCTGCACCCCCAACCTCTCATCCCAGCCCCACCCCAGAGCCCTCACTCCCCCCACCGCACCCCAGCCCGGAGCCCCCTCCCGCACCCTGAACTCCTAATTTCTGGCCCCACCCCAGAACCCTCACCCCCTCCCACACCTCAGCCCCCAATTTCGTGAGCATTCATGGCACCTCATACAATTTCCATACCCAGATGTGGTCCTCGTGCCAAAAAGTTTGCCCACCCCTGCTGTAGGTGCAGGACAGGCGAGTAGAAAGAGGAGAATAGTTTAGAAAACAGGAGAGTTGCTCAAGGAAGGGTGAACTGCAGGGACAGGACTGAACCAAGAAGTGAGGAGTTTTGAAGGACGTGGGAGTGGTTGATGCAGGAGATTTGTTGCGCTGGTGGTGTATGACAGGAGCATGATGTGGCAGAATTTATGGGGATTGGATGGCAAGAAGGGGAGGTGTAGTGAGAATAACTTCCCTCAGGAGAAAACAACTTACTTCTCAGAGGGACCAAATAAAATTTAGAAGCAGATGCATGGAATTCCCTATGTGCACTCTCTGTGTGGCCATGAGCTGCAGTAGTGGGTTGATTGGCGATGGACATTTCCCAGGCTCAGGATTAAGGCTGGCCGAATGGATCTGTCCAAAACCACAGATGAACCCAAACCTCTCTCCAGTTGAGAAGTGGGGAAGCACATAGAATGTGTGAGCAACAGAGAGAGCCCCTCAACTAGAACTGTATATGTGCTTTCTTGACACTGGGAGAATAGGCACCTTTTCAAGTTGGTGACAAAGAAGCAAAACGAAGAAGATTGTTGTTTTTCCATACAGATATTTAGTGGAAATAATTACTATTCATAGTAATATTCTGCACTTCCAAATGACTGACTCAGCATCCCTGACAAACATTAATGAATTGACCCAGAGGGAGATGATAATCGTATTTTACAGATGGGGAAGCTCTATTTAAGTCAGTGGAGTTGCTCCAGCTAATGATGTGGTCAAAAGAGATTAAGTGACTTGATGAAGGTCAAAAAAAAACCCCACTCCTAAAATTTCACCCGCGCCTCAAACTAAACCTGACTTCAGAAAAGTTTCTTTAACGTTCCCTCCAACTTTATTTTTAATGTTTGCATCACGGTCTGCACTTCTAGCCTGCACTTTCAGAAAAGGAAGTGCTAATATACTATCAGAAAGGCTGTTCTCACAGAATTTCTAATCCAGCACAAATAGTGTACCAGAAAATTCTCCAGAGAGCTTGTTCCCAGGGGATTTCCAGCCCAGTTTGTGGAACCACGGTTCATAGTCCGCAGATACACACGTGAATTTTTGGGTACGCCTCCTAACGTTTGTGGCTTTGCCCATGACTAATTTTGACACCAGGTTGCATTGAACTGGTGCCTAGATTCTATGGCAGCATGATACATAAGAAATACGCATATAGGCAGATGCCTGAATACCACCAGTGTGCCTGTGGGAGTTTGAATCATTAACAACAATTTAACTCCAGCGCTGGGAATACTTGTGCCACTGGGTCTCACAACGCCCTTGGTGAAATAATGGCTGATGGTTTGATTGACAACCAGCTTGGTTTGCATGACACTAATTTCATATATCGAGATAATTATCTCAGTTTCTTCCCACACAAATCCCTTCCCTCCGCCTCTTCTGACACTCAAGGCTTGTTTCCATGGAGCTGTTTCATCCATACCTTAGGAATACTTCCCCCTCCCTGTCCCCTATAGACATAACTTATGAGGTTTCCATGGAAACCTCGGAGAAGGGAGGGACTGAGACATCTTAAGCTTGTGAGAGCGGAGTCTTAGCAAGCCCCATTTGTACGTGTGTTCACATCACACACATGGTTGTGTTTACAATGCTTACTAGTTTGTTCTAGGGCAGTGGTTCTCAAACTTTTGTACTGGTGACCCCTTTCACACAGCAAGCCTCTGAGTGCAATCCCCCTTATAAATTCAAAACACTTTTTAATATATTTAACACCATTATAAATGCTGGAGGCAAAGTGGGGCTTGGGGTGGAGGCTGACAGCTCGTGACTCCCCATGTAATCGCCTCGTGACCCCTTGAGGGGTCCTGACCCCCAGTTTGAGAACTCCTGTTCTACGGTATGTCAAATATGATGAAAGAGGAAGCCATGATAGCAAAAGTCCCTGTCCTGACCCTGAATAAATGAAGATGAAATACTAAAAGATTCAGTTTAAGGAAATGTCTAGAATTTAAGAAACTTATCACAGCATCTTGGGGATGCGAAACTGGGCTGGAAAATTTATGGCAATAGGTGTTCTTTTTGTGGTGTCCTCACACACATCCCTGCCAATCTACTTACACCCGGATGGGCAGCAACCTTCCAAAGCTGGGCCCACTCATCTCTCTGCTAATGTAACTCAGACCTGATCTGCAGCACTCCCTACTGTTCTATCATTGAGGCCTTTCTTGGGAAGATATTATTAACTGTGTGCCAAAATTATGCGATTTTTCTTCTCTATACCCATAATTGGAACTAGGCTGGGACTTTCCATGCTGTTTTCACTTATGCTCTGAGATGAAATCTGAATGTGGATTTCTAGAACTGAAAGAAGATTCAGTACTAACTTGAAGTGAGCACATTCACACCTGACTGAATAAGGGACTTTCAGATGACAATTTAGTACACAGGTCCTTTTTGCTCTGCGTAGACATTAAAAGATATCTCATAAGGTGCTTTCCGTGAGAGTTGGGGTTTACCCCAGTGTCTCAGGCCTGGTCTACACCTAATGCTTAGGTTGGCTTACCTGTGTGGCTCAGCCATGTTGTTTGCACCCCGGAGAGATGTAGTTAAGCCAACCTAAGCCCCGGTATAGACATGGCTAGGTTGATGGAAGAAATCTTCCATCAACCTAGTTACTGCCTCTTGATTTACTACAGTGACAGACACTTGCTGTCGCTGTAGCAAGTGTTTACATTACGGCAGCATATCCGCAGCATGGCTGTAATGCTTGTAGCTTAGACATGCCCATAGTCAAAATGCCCCCTCTCACCCCACAGTTCTACCTCATGATGTTATAGTATTGTTGTAAAGAGCTTTGGGATCCAACATTGTCACTGTGTGACTCCCTCTCCATTCAGTGTCAATGAGCCATTTAAAAAGATGCTGCCAAGTCATTTACCACCATAATTAAGCTTTTCCTATGACAGATATTTTACAATAGGGTTGTAAACGAAATATAAAGAGAAATATTGCCATTTAAAATGTAAAAAATTACTTTTAGGAGAGAAGAAAATTAAACCCATCCTCTGAATTACAAGAAAGCCAAACACAGCAGTGATGTGCAATTGCATGAGAACCAGGAGGCAGAGACCATTTCTGTGTTATAAGCTGAGTGAAGGTCAGAAAATGAACAAGCTGTGCAAATAGTAGAACCCAGATCTGCAGGTGATGGGCATGACATAAGAACCTAAACAGACAGGCAAGTAGACGGCACTGGTCAAAAAGTAGCACAAACATTGTGGAAAAATGTGTATCAATTTTCACTCAAATTTCAACCAACTCTGCTAAATAGTGGGGAAAAAAAAACTATTTAGATTTTTAAAATTGATTAATACTGTAGGTGTAACAATAATACTGAACTCCCTTTTGAGTCAGGAATAAATTCTATTTTTAAAATGCATGGACCGAATCCTGGAGGTCTGTACTCAAGTTTTTTAATTTTTATTTTTACTCAGCCATTCAAGTTGATGGAAGTTTTACCTAGGTGTAAGGATTTCTGGATCTGGCCCTCTAACTTTCATCTTAAGCAAAATCCTTTCAGAGGCCCAGGCAAAGAAATGCTGTTGAGAAAACTTCTGAAGAACTGTCAGAAGGTTTTACTCCAGCTGTATTATTTCAGCAAAACGAATCTGTTCCTCTGAGGTCTAGGAGGGAGGAGAAGTGGGACGCCTTCACCAGTGATTCATAAATGGTGACTGGGAAAGTTTTGTGAGGCTGGCTGAAATGCAGTGAGTGCATGGGGGAGGACTGTCAATTGTTGCACTAACGGGGGTTGTGAGGCACAAATCCTTGGATGATCTAAATGCTGGGAAATAAGGGCCTGGAGTTGAGCTGTCTTATGAAAGCACCTCTCTGTGAATTCTGGTTGTTCATCTTACCTTGAGGAACTCTTGAGTTGAAAATGACTTATAGTGGAGTATTTCCCAGGGAGTAGTCCAGTATTATTCATGCACATCTCTGCTGTTGAGATCAGTGACAGTTGCTGCATTTCACAGTGTGAGCTTCGGTTCACCTCTGCACCCAAATTTTGTCATTACAGACACCAAAAAGTATTGCAGTTCCCAAGGGCCTCTCATCTTGCTTGTCATAATGCACTAGTTCTTCTGAACATCTCAGGTTCTCAGCTCAGGTCCATCAATATTTCTCATTGTCCTTGGATTGGCACTTACGTAGATTCAGGGCTTTGCATTGAATCTCATAGCATAGCCATATACACACGTAGCGCTGGCCTAAAGACAAGTGGCCTGGGTTTCAAAGCTTCTGATTATATCTAGTTAGGTGTAGGTAGCTACACCAGTTTGTGTTTGTAGGTTTGTTCCTTGGTAGTTCCTATAGCCTTGGGTCCAGGAACTACAATTTCCAGGGTTCACCATGAAAACAGGGCATGCAAGGAGGTGAGATGAAAGAAAAGGAAGACTAGGAGGAATAGCTTAGTGGTTTGAGCATTGGCCTCCTAAACCCAGGGTTGTGAGTTCAATCCTTGCGGGGGCCGTTTAGGGAATTGGGGTAAAAATCTGTCTGGGGATTGGTCCTGCTTTGAGCAGGGGGTTGGACTAGATGACCTCCTACGGTCCCTTCTAACCCTGATATTCTATGAATGTGAGCTCTGTTGAGGGAGCAGAAAACTTACCTTTGTTGTTATCTAGTTTCCCAAATCTTCCTGACAGGGGTTCAGGTACTGATTGCAGTTCCCTTTCATTTATTACCATAATAAATACAATTAATAATGCCTAGAGGCTGACTTCGAATAGGGGTCCATTGTGCTAGGTGCTGTACAAACATAGAATAAGAGACAATCCCTGCCCTGTAGAGCTTACAGTGTAAAGAGGAAGGGGTGGAAGAAACAAGAAGACTGAACAATACAAGGGCTGCAAATGTTTTTAGTTTTGGGATTTTTGTTTTGTTTGTTTTTTTCCCCTGTTTAAATAATTTCAGTAAGTTTGTTAGGAAGGGATTAACTAGATGTAAAGCCAACAGAAGGCAGGGGACGGGAGGGGGTTGGCACACACAGGCAGTCAGCACAAGGGAGAGAATATGCAGGGTAAAAACTGCAAAGTGGTAACAATATTGGCAGCCCTGGCAGTTTCATCATGAGTCTTGCCCTTTTGGGTGTTTACTCAAAGCCCTCAACTGTTGGAATTGTGTTGTACCAGATAATCTTGCGTTGTTCTTTTTTTAAAATTTTTTTTAACGTGTCGAGCCTTTATGGCTGCAGGGAAAAGCCTGAAACCTGCAAAGACTCCAACATCAGAAGACGAAAAGAACCCTTCATTTATTATTTTTTTACTCATGATTTTTAAGCCAGTCTCATGATTTATGAAGGGTTGGGATTGGCACTGCGGGGCTCCGATGACATAATCGGTATCCCTGAATCTGTCCCTGTTTGAACTGTTTCTGTGCTGCTGTGCTGGTTTCAAATCTCTGGAGAGCTCCTCCCTGCAGTTTCATTTCCAAAGGCCGTGTATTTGGGGGTAGGAGGGACACTACGTGTCTTCTAGTGCGCCTGCCAAAAGCTAGTGGGAGGGCATTCTGTTTGCACACATACACGCCTGCACAGATACGCATCAGTGTTGGTGTTTGTCAGCACAGATGGATGGGAGGGGTTTATCTGCAGAGACCCATAGAAACAATGAGTAGCAGCTAGAAATAATTCCATGCCGTGCAGAAATGTTTGCTGATAGTTGTGTGCATGTAGTATGTGTATGTAGGGGCATAGGTGACAATGTATTCGTGGAGGCATCTCTGCGTAAGTATCATGGGAGATCTGATTTTCTACATGACTGGATAGTGCTTAAAGTTGCAAGGTGTGGTGTGCTCATAAAAGCCGATGAGTTGAGGCGCTCTGTGCCATGCAGGCATAGGCACCCGCTCTGCATGCGCAAATCCTGCATTTGCTGCATAGATCTGTGTTTGTGGGCAGTGGTGCTGGTCACATGGGCGACTGCAGGATTTGAGTGGGTCATTTAAGAAGCCATTTTGAAACAGAACTCTAAGGGTGGGAGTGTGTGTTCTTGTCTTTGTATAATCTACACCTCTACCCCAATATAACGCGCCCCGATATAACACAAATTTGGATATAACGCGGTAAAACAGCGCTCAAGGGGAGGCTGCGCTCTCCACCGGATGAAAGCAAGTTCGATATAACACAGTTTCACCTATAATGCAGTAAGAGTTTTTGGCTCCCGAGGACAGCGTTATATCGGGGTAGAGGTGTAGTGCTAGGCTGGAGGTTGGGTGATACTTCTTGAAACTGGTGGGTGTAGCAAATCCCCTACATTCAGATGAATATAAGAAGCAGTTAAGCTCCTTTTGAATAAGGTTACATCTACACAGCAGCTGGGAGGTATAATTCCCAGGTTGGATAGATGTAAATGTTCTAACTCTTCTCAAGTTAGCATGCTAAAGCTAGCAATGAGGCCGCAGCAGCTCTGGCTAGTAGCTTGAGTATGTATCCAGAGGTTGGTTGGGACTGTATTTGGGTGGTTAACTTGAGCTGCTGTCTGTGCTACAGTGACGAGCTAGCGCATGTACATCTACTCGGGCTGGGAATTGCACCTTGCAGCTGCTGTGTTAGAGGTAAGCTAAGTTGGCTGAAACAATAGGAGCCATCGCCTAAAACACAGGCCACAAGCAAGGCAGGTCAGGAGCTGAGCTACCTGGGCAGAAGGGTTTTTACTGGGAGCTGAATGCAAACATGGACGGCTGGCTATTGTTTTATTGGATCTGTCTGTGTGTCTGAGCAGAGGCAGGCAGCAACAGCCGGAGAAGGCAGTGAGAAAACACCACAGACAGCAATGGAAACAGTTGTAGCATTACCCTGAGAGAGAGCTTTTTGGGTAGAGTACTGGCTAGAAAAAGAGGCTTGGATAATTGAGCAAAGAAACCGTCTCCTGATTTTGATTCTTGTTGTGTTCAGGCAAACAGGATTTGGCACATTCCTCATAAATAAGCAGGATTGCATGGAAGAAACACCTGACTCTATCTGTTTCTCCTCTTAACAACCCACAAGATCCTGAATATCGGCTACCTGCTCGGGTCAAAAGGGGTAACAATATAGGTACTATGTGAATGCATAAAAATGATTTAAATAAATCTAAGGGCCCAAATTCTGCCTTCACTTACACAGTGCAAATCTGGAGTAACTCCATTGAATAAATGAGCACAATTTGTCCCCAGGTTTGCACTAGTCTCTGTGCATGCGTGAGCTGTTCCATATACGCCACGAGGAGTGCCCATATACACATGTATATCTAAGCACAAATTCTGCCCTGGAAGAGTGTACTTAGGGTCAAAGAGCTCATGGAACCAGTGAGATGTCCCTGGCCAGGAGCTTCCACTCCTCTTACATGGAGAGGACTTGAATGACTAGTGATTTTAAGTGCCCTGATTTTTGCATGCCCGGTATGAGACACCTTACCAGACCTGTTTTTCAGAGACTGCTGAGCACCGGCTCTCTAGAAATCAGCACCCTTTTAAAGTGTCTCAGGTTGGTACCCCAAAATCACTAGTCATTTTTGAAAGTTTAGACCCAAGAGATCTATTTATATAATCTTTTCCATCCCCCCCCATCCTCAGTTTGTCTTCTGCAGGCCTGAGGATCCACCGTACAGCCTCTGAATTTCCTTCCGGTCCCTGTGGCTGCTGCTACTGCTGCAGCAGCTGCTGCTGGGAATCCCTTCTGTGCCTGCTGACACACTGCAGTGCTGTGAATTACTGCTGTTTCAGACAGATTAGGGGGCAGTGTTATTAATCTAGACTGTCCGTTAGACTGCAGACTTATAGCCTGTCCTCCTGTTTGATATTGGTGTTTGTGGGGGAGAGTGGGGAGGTAAGAGCCACAGAAGATCCTGCCTGTTTCTCTCACTTTATATAGCAGGATTTTCCATGATCTGGTAATCCTCCCACTCCCTTTCCCTGTTTCCCACATACACACGTACATAGTGTGTCTCCCCTCCATCCTCGCTGCTGCTCCCACAGGGGATGGGATGAATCCGATGCTGTGCTTTAGAGGTTTCCCTGATGAAGATAGCCACAGAAGACTGCCTATGCTTTCTGCTGTTCATTTAACCCCGTAAGTGCTGTACTGCCATGTGCTTTTCCTATTAGCTGTTTGTAACTGATGTTCCAGTGAGCATTGAAGACTTAAGCTTATGCCAGCTTAGTTCAAGACTATGTGGGTTTTTTTTTTTATGATTTTGGCTAACATGGGAGATGTACGCAACTGCAGGGGTACGAGGGTGGGTATAAACTAGTTTAATGCAGTTAGTTTTTGTGTGTGTGTGAGAATATGTATATAACAAAAGCAGTTTGCTTGACCTGTTTCTCTATGTCTTAGAGTTACACTAGCAATATGTGTAGAGGATTGTTCATTGGGATAATTGGAATGTCAAGTTGCTGTATAGGATAATGAGCAGGTTATTATATATGTGAACTTGGTTATATGGTTATCCTTTACAGAAGTGGTGTTCTGACAAATTAATGCAGTTAATATATTATATACAGAAAATATATATCTGTAATGGAGTGGTATTATGCGAGGACATTAATACAAGCTCTCTAATTCTTAAAACTAAGAGAAAATTATTATACCCTCAGGAATAAATGGGATGGTTTAGGGGAATATAAGCTTATCTCTAGTTCATATCCAACCTACGTCAATGTTGATTTAAAAGTTAATAGCTTATGGCTATTCAGTGTCCTGTTTGAAATGAATTGTCCAGTTCCTAAGATACCTAGCTCTTTATATAGCACTTTTCATCTTTTGATTCCCAAAATGCCTTACAAATGAGATACGTATCACTTATCACATTTTACAAGAAATTGAGGCAAAGGGACTTGACCAAGGTTACACAGCAGGCCAATGGCAGAGCCAAGAATATAGAACCCATTTCTCTGGAGTTCGGTGCCCCATCCACTGGATACCGTGCCTCTAATACAGATAGCCTATATTATCAAGGAGCATAAGTAACTTTAGTGACTAGCATAATACGAACATTGAGATTTGGGAAGTTCTGGTACAGACTCAAATGCTGTGGCAGATTAGCCACTGGGCCAATGGGGCCTGTGCCCAGGGGCCCTGGCCAAGTTGAGGGACCCCGGAAAAATGGGTGCCCTGACCTGCTCCGCCCGCCTGACGCTCCTGCCAGGGAGAGGGGGTCGAGGTGCGGGGGCTTGCCCTGTTCCACCCGCCTGGCACTCCTGCTGTGGAGCGGAAGTGGGTCTTGGGGGTTTCCCCCACTCTCTGGCAGGGCAAGCCCCCACACTCCAGCCCCTCTCCCCGACAGGAGCTCGGGGCAGACGGGGGAAGCCCCCGCGTCCTGACCCCATTTCCCTGGCAGGAGCTCGGGGCGGGGGGAACTGCAGGCGGAAGGGGTAAGGAGGGGCCCCCACTTGCTCTGGCCCAGAGTGACCCCAAAATCCCTAATCTACATCTGCTCAAAGTTTGTAGGAGGTCTCCGTAGATAGCATAGGCCAACGACAAACAAGCCATTGAGCCTGAACTTCACTCTTAGAAGAAAAGCTTTCAAACCAAACGCCAGCTGTGTTGGTAGGAAGAACTGGGTGAATAGTTCATAATGAATGATTGCATTAATTTTGCCTCTTTCTCTGCAAATTTTCCTCAGACATATTATGCCTAATTCTATTTCCTGATCTGTATGTTGTTGGCGAACAGTTAGAGTATCATATTCACAATTTGAGTTGTTTTGATTGGACCCAGAAGTCACACGACACATTTCATAGAATCATCGAATATCAGGGTTGGAAGGGACCTCAGGAGGTCATCTAGTCCAACCCCCTGCTCAAAGCAGGACCAATCCCCGCCTAAATCATCCCAGCCAGGGCTTTGTCAAGCCTGACCTTAAAAACCTCCAAGGAAGGAGATTCCACCACCTTCCTAGGTAAAGCATTCCAGTGCTTCACCACCCTCCTAGTGAAATAGTGTCTCCTAATATCCAACCTAGACCTCCCCCACTGCAACTTGAGACCATTGCTCCTTGTTCTGTCATCTGCCATCACTGAGAACAGCCGAGCACCATCCTCTTTGGGAACCCCCCCTCAGGGAGTTGAAAGCAGCTATCAAATCCCCCCCCATTCTTCTCTTCTGGAGACTAAACAATCCCAGTTCCCTCAGCCTCTCCTCATAAGTCATGTGCTCCAGACCCCTAATCATTTTTGTTGCCCTCTGCTGGACTCTTTCCAATATTTCCACATCCTTCTTGTAGTGTGGGGCCCAAAACTGGACACAGTACTCCAGATGAGGCCTCACCAATGTCGCATAAAGGGGAACGATCACGTCCCTCGATCTGCTGGCAATGCCCCTACTTATACAGCCCAAAATGCCATTAGCCTTCTTGGCAACAAGAGCACACTGTTGACTCATATCCAGCTTCTCATCCACTGTGACCCCTAGGTCCTTTTCTGCAGAACTGCTACCTAGCCATTCGGTCCCTAGTCTGTAGCAGTGCATAGGATTCTTCCGTCCTAAGTGCAGGACTCTGCACTTGTCTTTGTTGAACCTCATCAGGTTTCTTTTGGCCCAATCCTCTAATTTGTCTAGGTCCCTCTGTATCTGATCCCTACCCTCCAGCGTATCTACCATGCCTCCCAGTTTAGTGTCATCTGAAATTTGCTGAGAGTGCAGTCCACACCATCCTCCAGATCATTAACAAAGATATTAAACAAAACCGGCCCCACGACCAACCCTTGGAGCACTCCGCTTGAAACCGGCTGCCAACTAGACATGGAGCCATTGATCACTACCCGTTGAGCCAACGATCTAGCCAGCTTTCTATCCACCTTACAGTCCATTCATCCAGCCCATACTTCTTTAACTTGACGGCAAGAATACATTTCTCTTCCCCTCATTGAATGAGTGTAATTCTTAGAATCCAGCTGGGAGTAAGAGTGCTCACAATTAGAAATTGACTTTTTGCAAATATTCTGTAATGTTTGCTTACAACTTGCTGTTTTCAACATGCCTGTCAGGAAGCTCATATGCTAGGATATTTGTGGAAAGTGAGTGCAAAAGGAGGTGCAAAGCAGCTCAATTAAATGGAATCAATTTCATCAAAACATATTAAAGAAAGTTCCTGGAAATGTTTTTTGTTTGTTGGTTTCCTCTATATTTGCCACCACTGTATTGGCAGAGGCAGCACTGGGAGAAACTAGCCCTGTGGAGAAATAGAAAATATAAGTTTTGAAGGCTGTGAATCTAACACCTTTCAACAGCATGAAACTGACTAAAATAAATTTAAATGGAAGGAAAGTAAAAAAGGAAACCACAGTAAACCTGCAATCAGGTTTACACTCTGGCTTGTTGCACAGTGTAAGTCTTCATAGATTCATAGATTATAGGACTGGAAGGGACCTCGAGAGGTCATCGAGTCCAGTCCCCTGCCCGCATGGCAGGACCAAATACTGTCTAGACCATCCCTGATAGACATTTATCTAACCTACTCTTAAATATCTCCAGAGACGGAGATTCCACAACCTCCCTAGGCAATTTGTTCCAGTGTTTAACCACCCTGACAGTTAGGAACTTTTTCCTAATGTCCAACCTAGACCTCCCTTGCTGCAGTTTAAACCCATTGTTTCTGGTTCTATCCTTAGAGGCTAAGGTGAACAAGTTCTCTCCCTCCTCCTTATGACACCCTTTTAGATACCTGAAAACTGCTATCATGTCCCCTCTCAGTCTTCTCTTTTCCAAACTAAACAAACCCAGTTCTTTCAGCCTTCCTTCATAGGTCATGTTCTCAAGACCTTTAATCATTCTTGTTGCTCTTCTTTGGACCCTTTCCAATTTCTCCACATCTTTTTTAAAATGCGGCACCCAGAACTGGATACAATACTCTAGCTGAGGCCTAACCAGAGCAGAGTAGAGTGGAAGAATGACTTCTCGTGTCTTGCTCACAACACACCTGTTAATGCATCCCAGAATCATGTTTGCTTTTTTTGCAACAGCATCACACTGTTGACTCATATTTAGCTTGTGGTCCACTATAACCCCTAGATCCCTTTCTGCCGTACTCCTTCCTAGACAGTCTTTTCCCATTCTGTATGTGTGAAATTGATTTTTCCTTCCTAAGTGGAGCACTTTGCATTTGTCTTTGTTAAACTTCATCCTGTTTACCTCAGCCCATTTCTCCAATTTGTCCAGATCATTTTGAATTATGACCCTGTCCTCCAAAGTAGTTGCAATCCCTCCCAGTTTGGTATCATCCGCAAACTTAATAAGCGTACTTTCTATGCCAATATCTAAGTCGTTGATGAAGATATTGAACAGAGCCGGTCCCAAAACAGACCCCTGCGGAACCCCACTCGTTACGCCTTTCCAGCAGGATTGGGAACCATTAATAACAACTCTGAGTACGGTTATCCAGCCAGTTATGCACCCACCTTATAGTAGCCCCATCTAATTTGTATTTGCCTAGTTTATCGATAAGAATATCATGCGAGACCGTATCAAATGCCTTACTAAAGTCTAGGTATACCACATCCACCGCTTCACCCTTATCCACAAGGCTCGTTATCCTATCAAGGAAAGCTATCAGATTGGTTTGACATGATTTGTTCTTCACAAATCCATGCTGGCTGTTCCCTATCACCTTAACACCTTCCAAGTGTTTGCAGATGATTTCCTTAATTACTTGCTCCATTATCTTCCCTGGCACAGAAGTTAAACTAACTGGTCTGTAGTTACCTGGGTTGTTTTTATTTCCCTTTTTATAGATGGGCACTATATTTGCCCTTTTCCAGTCTTCTGGAATCTCTCCCGTCTCCCATGACTTTCCAAAGATAATAGCTAGAGGCTCAGATACCTCCTCTATTAGCTCCTTGAGTATTCTAGGATGCATTTCATCAGGCCCAGGTGACTTGCAGGCATCTAACTTTTCTAAGTGATTTTTAACTTGTTCTTTTTTTATTTTAAAAATAAAAAATGTAGACATGCCCTGATCTTGCCCTCGCAGTATCCTAATGTTTTCAGCCACCTGTCCTTGAGCGGACTATAATAGAAACATACATGCCTTCCCACACACTGCCCTTCAGCATAGGGGCCACTCGGGTGATATAGAGCCATAAAGGAGCTGCAGTTAGCCCCGAGAGAAGTCTCCCAGATCAGCAGCTTGACATAAGTAAATTTACACCACCCCCTGCCCAGGAGGCTTGGGCACAGAGTGGAATGTGTCTCACCCCACTGATATTTTAATCCAAACTCCTATAATGGCTGGGGATGTCTGGGTTCAAGGTTCTGGTTTGGCCTGTTATAAAAGATCCAGAAGTAAACTTCCCTAAAGTTTCATCCGAGCAGCAGAATGTCAGCTCCCTCCACAGAAGGATTAATAGATGAATTAATCCCAGATGTAACGCCATTGAAGTCAACTGGGTTACACTAGGGATTAATCTGGCCCATAGAGCTAAACCATTAGTTCCTCAGTTTCCATTGAACTTTTTTTGGGGGGGAAAAACATGTGTAGTATTTTCCATGCTTGTCTGGCTTTTTTACTTTGTCTCTAATTGGTAATTGCTAGTAATTAGATGATTATGTATGACGCTCCCTGTCATTATCATAACAACGTGGCTGCAAAATAATGGGCTGGGGATAAAAAACCAAACAGTCTTGTTGCGTGACTATATTGCTCTAGTACTTTTCATCCAGAAATAACTCTGAGTAAATAGAGGTAATGGGGCAATTAAAGAAAGGATAAAAGAGTTCTGAATATCCTCTTTAATGTTAAAATTATGTCACTTTGGCTGTATTGGCAGCCTTTTTATTTTCATTTCCTGTGAATATTCTGGAAATGGATTTCATGGCAGGGATGTCAAGTGAAATTTAAGCAAATATTGGTGATAGTGAGTTTTGCATTCATATTCATAGGATTTATATCTGGACACCTGATTTTAAGCATTCTGCTCATGCAGTCAAGGAATAGATACAATACCATGTGACCTGTGCCTCAGATCAGCACAGTTCATATAGCGAATACTCACATCAAATTGCCCTGGTTCCACCTAAAAAACAATAATTATTTGCAGAAGTTATTTTGCAGGGAGTTTTGAATAGTGAATGAATCTCAGACCATCATAATCTGTTCACAGGCAATTTGTAAACAGAAAAAGAAACAAAATATATTGAACAGGATCACAAAGCACTTCGCAAACTCTTCAGACAGGATCATTTCACCTGCCAGTGTAGTGTAATCACCTCTGGTGTGAAACACAGCAGCCTTAATTTTACAACTCCTCTTTAAGGCCCCAATTGAACAAAGTGCCCCTATTCAGCAAAGCATATCAGCATGTGCTTTCTATCCCATTGAAGCCAATGTTAAGTGACTGAAGACCCTGCTTTACAGAGGTGGATTTAAGTATGGGGTGAAGTGCTTTGCAGGATAAGAGCATCTCCAGGAGCACAGAGCCATAACACCACGCTGGAAGACTGGTGCAGTGCTGATTCAGATGGAAGTGTGCTACCTACTGAATCACCATGCCATGTTGTGCAGAAGCTGGGGTTTTCCTACTCTCTTTTTCTCCAAGTACTAGTCAGCCTGACCCCTTTCAGCTCTTAATAGCTGATGAGATAAACACTGAGGAGATAACAAGGAGTCAGGTGGCACCTTAAAGACTAACAGATTTATTTGGGCATAAGCTTTCGTGGGTAAAAAACCCACTTCTTCTGATGCATCTGAAGAAGTGAAGTTTTTTACCCACGAAAGCTTATGCCCAAATAAATCTGTTAGTCTTTAAGGTGCCACTGGACTCCTTGTTGTTTTTGTGGATACAGACTAACACAGCTACCCCCTGATACTTTACACTGAGGAGATGTGGATGTAGAAACAGAGTTATTTACAGAAGCATCCTACAGTAAATTTAAGGGACTGTACGGGTGTGCAGTTAGTAACTATGAGCAATAGATGCTTTGGCAGCATTAGTGCAAAGACACAGTAAACTATCTATAAAGGAAAACTTTGCTATGGGATCTAATCACAACCCCTACAGTTTGGTAAGTGTTTTCACCGTAATATGCTATTGTGCGTCATATGGAGAGGGAACTGATGTTCTGTTATAATAATACAGTAGATGCATGCTTTGCATTTATAAATAATGCATTTGATTTGTAAGATATATAAATAACATGGAATGTATAATTCATACCGAGACTTCTACAGACTCATTTTCTATAGACTTCATGTGAAAGGCTAATTTATTTTCTCCATTCTTGGATTCTAAACTGTATTTCAGTTGTCTCATTCCTATAGGGCTGCACTGCTGTAAATTGCACATTTGGATTTAATAATGGTTTATTGTTGCAGTTCTATCAGTACCTGTCTCCAGAGCTATCTTACTGGATACCGTACAATAGCAGGAGCTAGTGAATAACTAGCAACAGACATTCAAACTCCAGCAAATATATGTCTTCAGGCTCTCTGGTAAAAGTTGCTAGCTCTGTATGGGTTGCTTTAGGTTCCTGCCAGAGGAAATGAAAGTTACTTCCTGCCCTGGAGAAGTTTATGTAAGTGACAAAATCATTGGAAATGTATGTTACCAATGACGGTGTCATGATTTCTTGCTGAATGCTAATCTGTAGCATGTGTGTATATTGAGGAACATATTGCCAAATATCAGAGGGGTAGCCGTGTTAGTCTGGATCTGTAAAATGCAACAGAGAGTCCTGTGGCACCTTTAAGACTAACAGATGTATTGGAGCTTATGCTGTTGCTTTTTACATATTGCCAAATGAAGCTATTGCAAGTTCCTGAGACAGCAAGGAGTTTGTGTTTGCAGACGGAGAGATCAGTAGAGTGTGTCTAGCGATGCTGGTGGAATCTATTATTAAATGAAAAAATAAGTGAACGGAAACAGGTCCTCATTTGACTTCCAATAGTTACCATGCTGTGCAGAACCCGCTGCGCTGGAATAGTGAGTGGGGCGGGGGAGGCTCTGGCTGCAATGGGATAAAGCTCAAGTCTTCTCAGGGACACAATGCCAGGTTCATCTGCCACTTGTCACGCCCTTTATTAAGAGTTCTCAGTGTGGATCCTTCTGCTCCCACAGTTCTGCAGGATGGAGTCCCTCCCTGGAAGTACACCTCTCCCTGCTTTTTCTATTGGCAACCATGTTAAGCTGACACGTTAGTCTCAAGATTTCAAACATGGATGTCTTAGATGTGCCCACAAAGTTTGCACACTCAGCTCTGTATGGCAATGAACCATAGGATCCGATGGTCAAATTCACTGCTGGCATAACCAGAGACAATTCCATTTGACACAATGCCTGTGGACAATTTGGTTCATTGATTCATTGAGTTAATTGTGATAGTGGGAAGTGAGCTGAGGATCACTGACTCATTTCACATAGGCCTCCAAACAGCCATAATGCGCTCTGCCATTATTGATTTTCAGCCAGATTTGAGCCTGTTGACTTAGAGAGACTCAGTCCAGGCCTCCGTTACATTCAGCATTTTGATTCCAAGTCCTCATCTCAGTCTCCCTTTCCTCCTAACCCTCCTCGTGCTCTAAGAAGGAATAAGAGAAGTTCTCTGAAATGAGTCATGTTTCTCCTTTTCCCTTATTGTGGGAGCTGAATGAAGTTCCTTAAATTTTTCACACATGTTCAGTTCAGGAAGGTGTTTGCAATAGCATCTGCTGAGGACCAGTACATGTTCCTGCAGTGCCTGCTTCCCTGTACTTTGCTGCTTCCCTAATTACTGCAATTACCCAAGAGCTCGCTTCATGCGGGAACTGCCAGCTAGCAATTATATCAGGTACGGCTTCCCCAGTCCCAGGGGAAATTCTGGTAGCCACTTGTTCATTAAAACTACTGATGTGATCCTCCCGTAGCTGGAGGGATGCCTTGCCTCTGAGAGTGGGGCTTTAATTTCCCAGCTTCCATCTGAGTTTATTTAAGTGGTTTCCTTGGGGGAGATGCTGACAGGTTTTATTTAATTATTATTATTTTATTCCCATGACAGAAACCTTCTGGTTTTATCAAGCAGATTCTGCTGAGTTTTTGCTTCCTTGAGGGGGAGGGAACAAGGCTGTTGAGCCATCTGTCCAGCCCTCTGCCATGATATGAAGTGCCCTATATTTAAGGCTATGGGAGTAGATCCTTGTGATTTCTCTCTCAGCTGTTTGGAGAAGCGCATGCATACCTCAGGGTGACTTGATTGCTTCGACAGCTATGCTGTGTACACAGGCATGACTTGTCTGTGTATGTAAGTGTGAATAATTGGAATAACAGCAACAACTCTCGACCCTTCCATAGCATCCTTCATATGCAGATCTCAAAGTGCCTTACAGAGGTGCATAGGAATTGTCCCCATTTTGCAGATGGGGAAACTGTGGCACAGGGTGTGATTGTCAAAAACGTCTAAGTGACCTAGGAGCGCGAGTCCATGAAAATTACATTGTGAAGTCACTTAGGAGCTTTTGAAAATCCCACCTGATCAAAGTTACAGTGCAAGGCCTGGTCTACACTTAAAAACATAGGTCGGCATAGCTATGGCGCTCACATCCATACCCCCAGTGAGGATATCCTTGTCAACCTGACCCGTGGTGTACACACAGCTCGGTCAATGGAAGAATGCTGCCATTGACCTAGCTACCCTTGCTCAGGGAGGCGGTGTCTTACAGTGATGGAAGCCCCCCTCTCTCTTATGTCAGTTGAGTGTATCTGCAGTGCAGGGTTATGCCAGCATAGCTACAGTGCATAGCAATGATGCTATAGTCCCCACAGTGTAGACGTGACATTAGAAGCAGCGCTAGGGAAACCAGGGAAGATCTGCAAAGGTTCTTAACTCCCAGCGAAAGTTAGTGCCTAACTGCCAATTGTGCGTTTGCAGATCTCCCTCACAGTCCTCCTATCTTCAGTCCGATTCCCCTGCTCTAGTCACTAGACCAGGGGTCAGAAACCTTTCAGAAGTGGTGTGCTGAGTCTTCATTTATTCACTCTAATTTAAGGTTTTGCGTGCCAGTCATACATTTTAACGTTTTTAGAAGGTCTCTTTCTAAAAGTCTGTAATATAGAACTAAACTATTGTTGTATGTAAAGTAAATAAGGTTTTTAAAATGTTTAAGAAGCTTCATTTAAAATTAAATTAAAATGCGGAGCCCCCCAGACTGGTGGCCAGTGTAAGTGCCACTGAAAATCAGCTTGCGTGCCATCTTTGGCACGCGTGCCGTCGGTTGCCTACCCCTGCACTAGATGGAAGTTCTAACTCTGTATGTAGTTTTCTGAACCTAGTGCTGCTTTCTTAGGGTGACATAATTGGAGATGGCAGCAGTCCACTAGCCTGGAGTCAAAGGCCATGCCTACTCGATGTGCCGGGGTGGATTCCCCTGCTTGCGTATACTGTACACACTTGTGGAAGCTCAATGAGAGCCAGCAGGAGTATAAGTGTAGTGTAGCTATAGTATTCTAGAGAGCGGCAGTGGAGATAGCACAGGTAGCTGAGCCATGCCAAGAATAAAGCCTGGCACCGGTTGGTACGTATTTGGCATGGCTCAGCTGTGCCTCAGTTGCTGCTGTCCATGCTATTGTGACTACACTACTATTTATACTTGTGCCAGCTACCGTGAGCATGTGTACACAAACAGGGCAATCACCCCCGTAGTGTGTAGGGTAGGCATAGCAAAAGTGACAAGTACTATTAGAGCTGAGGTCTTGGAGTCATGGCTTTTGTGTTCAGTTCCCACCAGTGAAGTATATGACCATGAACAAGTCACTTATCTTCTTCGTGTCTTAGAGATAATAAAACTAAGCCAGGGGTTAAGATACATCACATGGGAGGCTGTACTGCTTAATTCATTACTTTTAAATCTTGTTGAGATACTAAGGTGAAGGTTGTTTTGTAAAGTGCAAATCCTTTTAAAGAACATCCTCATCATACCCTCTTTTCCAAAAACTTATCAAATCCAGTCTTGAAACAAGTGAGGTTTTTTGCCCCCCTACTCCGATTGGAAGGCTGTTCCTGAACTTCACTCTTCTGATAGTTAAAAACCTCTGTCTAATTTCAAGCTTAAACTTGGTGCCGTTTGTTCTTGTGCCAGCACTGGCCCTTTACTTAAATAACTCCTCTCCCTCCCTGGTGTTTATTCCTTTGATGTGTTTATAAGCAGCAATCATATCTCCTCTCCTCTTTCATTTAGTTAGGCTGAACAAGACAAGCTCCTTAAATCTCCTCTCACAAGGTAGGTTCTCCATTCCTCTGATCATCCTCCTAGCCCTTCTCTGCACCTGTTCTAGTTTGAATTAATTTTTGTTAAACATGGGAGACCACAATTGTGCACACTGTTCCAGATGAGGTCTCACCAGTGTCTTGTATAATGGTAATTACACTTCTCTCTCTCTCCTGGAAATGGGTCATCCTATGATTGAATTAACTTGTGGCTCAAGCATTGTAGCACTTAATATCATTATTATTTATTATTACTGCTTCCCTGTTAGCAATGGGTGTCATCCTGATAGTGTATATTAATTGGGCAGTATCCTTTGAAATAGTTCGGGAGTCTTCTAGTTGGTCTCCCTGCCTTTTATCGCAGAGACCACCAGATGCTAACTGAACAGCAATATATGTATGTAGTTAGGTCTTGTGTGTTGGTATATAGTTACTAAACGCTGTTATTAGGAACCCACCTGTGTGTGTGTAGTTTCCTCATATCCTCAATATTGTGTAGAGATCAAAGACACAACGGAGCCCAGCTCCTATTGCGGGGAAGTGTGTGTGTGTGTGTGGGGGGGGGGGGTTTGAACCTATAACCACTTATTCTAATCCGGAGGCAGGCAGAGCCGTGACTTTTGTAGAATCAGAGAAGAGGAGAAAGACCTTTTGGGTTCCTCAGCGTGCAACCATGGGGTGATTACCTTCAAGACACAAATATAAATGTTCACTATTTAAATAAAACATTTGCACATGAAGTCTTGTGCTATTAGAGCTTATTAGGTACCGGTATATAGAGGTACCGGTGTATATATAGTGCTGCCATCAGCACCTTTTTAATTATGACTAATTATAAAACCCTTCAATTATTTTAGACCCAAATCTACCTCTAATCCCAGTACATACAGACTCTCCCTCAGATTTAATTGCTAGACATTATTCACATTGGAGACATTGAGTTCTGCAAAGCAGGTAATAACCAGTGTCATTTGTATTAAAGAAATTAATCTCATGCCATGCTAAGCTTCCACCTCCTCTACCTTGTCATGGCTTTTCTTCGCCTGATTTGAGATCTTTGTTACCCATTTAAGAAGGTGTCATTGCACAGTTTGGTTCTAGGAAGTTGGTAGGCGCTGAATGCTGATACGACGGGACAGAAATGCCAGCTTTTATTTAGAACTTTTGTTTAGCGTCACTGTTTTTGTTCACATCAAACACTGGCTCAATGGGGAGCTAGGAGAGCTTGACTCCATGCATTGCAGAATGAATGGCAGGTATCTTTAGAATACAGCAAAGGAGTTGAGACAGTTGTGGAATTGACTCCTGCAGGGATTATTGACTCAGATGCTGATCCTGGACTGGATAGTTTTTGACCAACAATTAGAAATGTACTGAACTCTTGTAACCAAACCCCGTAACTGGTGTGTGTGTGTGTTTTTCCTCTTTGTCTTGTTTGGAGGTTTATTGCAAATGTATTGACTTCACTGAATTTATTATTTTTATTAATTTTTAGTATTACAGTAGGACCAGAAGCCCCGACAGAGATTGGGGCCCCTTTATAGGAAGCATTGTGCAAATACATAGCGAGAGAGAGTTCCTGCCCCAAAGAATTTATCATCTGAATAGACAAAAGACAGAGAGTGGGAAAGAGGTAGTGTTAAAGCTGCACCACAGACAGCAGGATTTGTTCTGCTATTTATACTTATATGTGCATACCAGCATGGGAATATAAGCAAGCTCTGTCTGGTGAACTGTAGCTCTTCTCTCACACAGCAATGAGGATAAATCGCCCACTATGTGCACTAAAGCTATGAATATGCATATCAAAGCGTTCTGAAGACATCAGGGTGGCTATGAACAGCCAATTAAAGTAATTTGTGATGTTACCAGAATGCTGAAAGAGGTGCTGCTGTATTTTAAATTTGTCAGCATCACCTTTTAGATATTCCTAAAAGTTACCACGTGATCGTAACAGATATTTTTTAATTAAAAGATCAAATAATACTAATTAGAGTTGAGTGTGAAGCAAGCAATTCCACTCCCACATCTCCAAAGCCAGGGGTGGTTGTGGTTTGTTCTCACCTCTAGCAACACTTGAAACATAACCCTTTACTTGAGGATCTCAATTTAACATGTAAAATTGGGGTTCCAGACGTTTTACCAACGGTCCAGCTCATACAAAGATCGGTTAAGTGACTTGCCCAAGGTCACATAGCAGGACAGTAGCAGAGATGGAATTAAAATGCAGTGGTCCTGTGCTCAGACTAGTCCTTCCTATATACTACAAAATACTTATCCATCTGGCTGCTCCTGACTGTTTAGCAAAGCTAAGAGGGAAATAATTTTTCTAAAGAATTATTTGGACTTCCATTGAAAACTGCATTTTTGTTTTGTTTTTTGCTTTAGAATGTACTGCTTTTTGTGATTAAAAAACAATGAAAATTTTTCCACAGAAAATTTTCTCCTCCCCCCCCCCCCAAAAAAAAACATCGATGGAAAATTGTGACCAACTGTTCAGTCTTTATAGGATTAAGATTCCCTGAGAAACAATTTTAGCTCTTTAAAAAGGGAAAAAATATTCAGGGTTTAATTCTTCCCTGTTGTAACTACACTAACTCATTGGATTTGCACCAGGTATTAATTTGTGCCTCATCAGATTTTATTATAGATCAGGCCTTGCAGATTTGCGTGACAAAAACCCTATTGTACAAACCACATCCTGTGCCCTAGAACATCTGATTGTGATGAGAACATTTCAAGAAAATCTATCATGATGGAAAAGAAAGAGAAATCCACACAAGACAGAAGAGAAAACAAAGGTTCCAGCTAAAACCACAAAATACCCAGCTGATTCTATCTCCATCTCCCGTATCAGCTCAATCATTGATCTACTAACACCCACTCATAACCTTCCCTCTTTTGCAAGTGCATCTGATATCACTTCAGAACAGCCTATACCCTGAAGCAAGAAACATATAAATAATCCCACCTGCTGGAATCAAAATATCCAGTGGAAAAACTGTAGTAAGCAAGGGGGACTTTAGTTCCTGGATAAGTAGTGACATTGTTGATATTGAAGAACCCAATGTCAGGAGCTTGAACATGTAAAAGAAACCAACTCCACAGGCCATAGGGCAAGAAAATCTTTAAGATCATGGGAAGTACACCAAGATGCTTGGCTGAGAAAAGATGGTGAGATCGCAGCTAGCTCTGCACTATTGCTCTGTGAGATAGACTTCTTAGAACTGTTGGATGAAAGAGGGTCACGGCATGTTTGTGAACAGACTGCAATATGTAGGCTACTTACAAAGGAGGGTAATATTCTGTGAGATGCTGAGTGCCTTCAGTTCCTGCCGACTTTAATGGGAGCTGAGGATGTTCAGCACCTGGCAAGATCAGGATTATACCATTTCCTATAAAATGGCATCCTCTGCTCCCAGAGATATGTAACACTGTCGGTAAAGAGGAGCCATAGGTTTTGGTTTATTTTTTAAATCTCCTTCAAATGCATCTAAACTCATTTATTTTAAACAATTTTACTGCCTGCAGCTATTTAACCACTAGAGAGCAGCAGGAACTCATTGGTAGAGGATACCTTTGCTGTCCCCCATACCTGGCCATAGGGAATCTCTCAGAGAGCGAGTGGGAAGGTTCAGAAGACAGGAGTGGATTAGAAAAGGGGACCCGGATCCAACGTGAAGAGCTTACTCATATTCCAGTAACTCTTGACCCCACTATCTGATGGCAAATGTTAAGTGCTCAGTAGCAGAGGCCGCACATATGTCACAGCCCTTATGGCCAGGGGAACAGAGTTGTAAAATGCATTTGAGATTCTGTTCTGTAGGCCACTTCAGATACTAACTTAACATTGGCCTCTAAGCGGGGGACTGGAACCATCCAGGTCTGAGCTTTTCCAAAGTTCAGGGATGTTGGGATCAAGGATTTTGCCTTCAGTCCTTCTTTATCATTATCTGTATTGCAGTAGCTCCTAGGAGCCCCTCGTCATGGACCAGGACAAAAAGACGGGCCCTGCCCCAAACTGCTGACACCTTTACTTGCTGCTCGGATATGGAAAGCAAATAATAATACCTAGCTCCTATGTAGCGCTTTCCATCAGTAGATCTCAAAGCACTTTACCACGGAGGTCAATATCCCCATTTTACAGATCAGGAAACTGAAGCCCAGAGAGGTGAAATGACCTGCCCATGGTCACCCAGCAGCAGAGCCAGGACTAGAGTCCTGGACCAATGCTCTCTCCTGTAGCCTAGCTGTTGTTTCTCTGCTATCCATGGTAGACACTGTTACATGCTAAGTAATCACACTGACCGTGAGATCTTGTGTGCTTAATTAAACACCTTTTTGAGGGGCAAGAAAATCCTGCCAATTGCTGTTTAAAAAAAAAAAGGCCCTGCAGGTTACAATTTGCTTCCCATGGCACTGTGCTGGGCCTGCCTGCATTCATTATCATGGCACAGGGGTTAGGTGGGTGTTTGAATGTTAGATCTAAGCCCGTCAATTTTAGAGTTAAAAGAATTCATCCATTTCCTCACTTATGAAGCTAAGCCGTAGTATGTGGTGATGCTGAGAGAGATGTTTACCCAGAAGTCCCCCCTCCCCGCTCCCCAGCTTCATTATTAAAGCAGCTAGTATAAGCTACAGTTGAAGCAGATTTTCCTTTAACATGGGGCCCGCAAGTTTACGTTCAAATGCCTGAGAGAGAGGAAATTAGCCTAGTACACAATATGTAATGCTATTATTGGACATGCTAGCTGAAAGTTAAGTGCTGGGCAAATAATGCAAAACAAGCCCATTTAAAAATGGTTAGGATTTTTAAACGAATTAGCTTTGACCAGGCTCCATGCGCCTCCTGTCAATTTTCTGTGGAGATTCAAGTGATCACATTTTACTGACCCGAATACTCATGAAATGCTAATTTCCAAGCTCTGTCTGCAAATGTTTGCAGAAATGGGGTTTTAAATTTATTACTTATATTCATTTACATGCTCCCCATCCATTCAGGGAACACTAACAAGACCTGTGAGACTTATCTGATGTGTCCCAGCTGAGCAACATGGTTTGATTTCCATTGCAGTTGCCCCTTCTGGTTCATGCAATTTTCATCCCTGCTGGCTCAGAAGGGTGTGTCAAGCCCTTGGACTGTGTATTTTGCCTTTCATCTAAGGATCTCAACATGATGTACAAACATTTCGTAATTAAGCTTTTATGCCCCCTGTAAAGTAGGCAAGTGTCTTTATCCCCTTCTTACAGATTGAGAAAGTAAAGTAGAGTTGTGAAATGACTTTCTCTCAAGAATCCGTGGGAGAACTGGGATCGGAACCAAGGAGCCCTGATACCCAGTCCTCTGCCACAGCCACATTTAGTCTCCCTGGCAATCACGCAGTATTAAGCCTTCTCAGACTGTTCTGACTACTTAAGACTTTTTGTGTTGCTTGCAGTCCTAAGGGAATTGTTGAGAAACCATTTACATGGTATTAAAATATGATGTATGGAGGAAATTCTCCTCTTGTGCTCACACATAAAACCCATTGGTATTAGGAAAATCGAGTACACTCCTTGAATAAAATCATTGTGCATCGACTACGAGAAAGGGACTGAGAGAATTTTCAGTTGGACCATATGAACTGGAACCATAAACTCACTGAACATTAAATCTCACCAAATGAGGGTCAATCCATCCTCATCATCGTATCCACTCATTATACTCCACACCCGAACATAGCCATTATATTAACAACAAACCCTCATATCTCAATGTCTGTACTTTGGCCCGTTAACCTTTTACCCCCAGTCAGGGATATTGCAGATTATATATTCCTTATGCCAGCCGATCTTAAACTGAACTTCTCACCCCTTGATAATCTGTACATTATTTCCTGATAACCAGAAACTCCTACGCTTAAACTCTGTACCGTTCACCTTTTTTTTTAAACACCATCCTAATAAAATGTTTAAGTGTGAAGTAGTATTGTCTGACACTACTTAGGAATCAAAAAGAAATGAAGAAATGTCTCCGGTCTGCATGTGCTACAACTGCTTTTCTACTGAAAGGGACACACAAGAAAAAAGAGTAAGTGAATACTGGTTTCATTGGTTGTGGTAGGTGCTGGCGTGCTAGCCCCAGGGAGAGATGAAACAGATAAAGCACAGCACTGCCACTGCTAGTGCAAGAGTCCCCACCACGTGCCTCAGCCCTGACCTTGGCGGGGCACTCTCTAAAATTGTTGACCGTGCTTTGCTGAGTCTCTCAGTGGGGGTATTAACTAGTGATAATTATGGAGGTGGCTTTAGGGGATATGGACTCTGGGCCATTGGGAATTGGATTGAGGCTGCCAATTGATTTCATGTGAGACACCCATTGGGGACCGATGGTAAGGATTTTTGGTCACTATCATTATGGCGCTAGATTACAACCAGTGAGCCAGAGTTAGTGGAACTTCTGTGACTCATGTGAGTGGTCCCAGAGAATCTATGCAAGCTGCAATAGATGGGGTGGTATCAGTGACTGTCCTGATATATATATTTCTCTTTCCTCCCTCCTACCCATACCTAGTTGAAAGGCAAGCTAAATCCCATTTTACATTAGCAATGCAGCTCACTGAGTATATATTATATCCCAGGGATCATTAGTTTCAGCAGAGGAGTTTTAAATGAACATGTCTTGGGGAAAATACAAATATGCAGTAGGAAAGTGACATTTACCCTGTACAGACGGTGCTTGTAATGGATGTGACGTACTATCTGCTATCTCTCTACTATACCCAACATAAATGCAATATGTGCTTTGTCTAACATGTGGCAAATATATTGTACATGCATGTACTGTTTGTTTCATAGATGCAGCATGAACACTTCATGTATGCATACTATATGCCATATGTGCTGCATACATATGACAAACATATGGTATCCATGTGGCAACCACATTGCACATACAACTACTTTGTGGCATATGTGTAAAACCCATGCATGCCTATGCACTGTATACATTCATATATGTATATTTGATCTTTGCTGCATACATGAAGCATATAGGTATGAGTTTTATGCTACAGGCGTGTCCATGCACAGTACACATAGAGTTATTGTATGCTACATGCATGCATTGGGCACATTTTCTAGTTGCATTATGTGCAGCACACATGTGGCAAAGGACTGCACAAAGATACACTTGCTGCAGATGTTTATTTCTGTAAGAAGTAGCATAGGGCATGAATGTGGATGACACAGCATGGAGGTTTTCACTTGTCCCTTAAGCATTTCCCAAATAGCTGCATTCAGGGGAAGATCATCAAGAGAAATGACACTCTTCCTCAGGCGTTTATCTAATTTAGGAAATAGGCTCTAATGGCCTAGCCGCTGAGATTGTGGATAATAGAGAGATGATGGACAGGAGTGGTATTTATGAAGCAGTTTCTAGAACACTTATTATAAAATGAGTTTACCCATTGTAGGCAGGAACCTTCTGTGTCCTTCCATAGTTCTGTAGCTCCTGGGAGTTGAGAGGAAGTTATAAAGGTTTCCATTTTGCATTGTGCAGCATAATACAGTGAGTGATGGTTCTCTTACGAGCACTTTTTCTTTTGTCAGGGTTTTGTGCAGTACTCAGCAGTGCTCTGCTTACCTCTACTCTGTGAGGGAAAAGGGAGTGAATCCAGCAATTGGTACTTGGACTAATGCCACAGAGAGAGGGGGAGGATGTTTCAGGGAATTAGCCACCCTTTAACCAACGGGTGTGAAGGAAAAACTTTCCTGGGGGGGAGGAAACAAGAACTGCCATTTCTCGATTTCTTGTGGCTTCCTCCAAAGCATTTGGTCCTGGCCACTCCGAGACAAGATACTGGATTAGATGGAGCACTGGTCTGATCCAGTCAGACAATCCCTATGTTTCGCTCTCCTTTGGTCCCACAAAGCACTGTATTTTGTTGGCTTGGCCTGAAACTGTGTTGCTTGCTTCTGTTAAGGGGACGATTGTGAACAGAAGTCCTTTCAAGCTACTGTCCGAGCATTGGGTTTTCTACAAACCTCTCCCCTGGCCGCTGTTCCTTAGAGTTTGGAAGGTGTAGGGAAGAGCTTTATAAGGCGTTGGATACGTTTTGGTCCAATAGTGAACTCTAAGATGTAAAGTCTAAACTCTAAGATTCTAGTATCTGAGAACTCGGGAGCAGGCAGGGCTGATTTCAGGCACATGTGTACTTCAGGAAGCCAAAAAAGAGAAGGGGGAACAAGAATTTACTTCAAACTCGAACACTTCAATAAAAAAATTATAATAAAACAAAATTCGTATTTTGCTCAGCGGATAAAGCAGATATTTACAGGTCAACATCTAGGTTCATTTCTATGTGTGTTAGCCTGGAAGAACATTTATCCTCTGGTGAGCTTAGGCCGTGTGCTACTGGTTTAATGAATATCTGTTCACCGCTGCACTTGACTGATGGAATGTAACTACAGCTGCTTGTGCATATGTGACTATGAAGCCTATGAAGGTTGTGAGCCCTAACACTGGTACCCCAAGGAGTCTTTAGCTCAAGTGGTAGAGGCTTGTGTTTGTGGTCCCAGAGTCCTGGTGCTGCATGTGTATAGTTCAGCATGTGGTATGTGTTTATAACCGTGGATTTTGTTACACCTGAATGTAACACCAGGTGTTTTCCTGGGTGGAATAAAGACAGGGGATACTCAAACCGCTAAGGACAGCCAGGAGAGCTGGGTACACCTTTGAAGTGGGTTGTCCTGACTGGGGGCACAGCAATACCTGATGGCATTTTCAGGCACTCTGCAACATGCCTTGGGTCTCTCCTAGAGCGGGTGTATATATTGCTTCATGTGCCGGGCTGGCTTAAATACAAAAATCTACTGAACTGAGCTAGTGAAGCAGATATTCTAGCTGAATAGGAAAGAATGTGCTGTTCAAAGACCTTTTGTACTCACAGGCTGGTTCTCCTGTGATTTAATTGTGTGTGCTGTGAGCTGTGACCTGTTATGAAAGTGCTATACAGGTACAGGAAATTCAGAGAGAGCTGGAGTGAGTCACTCCTTGACTCCTGCAAACTGTGTATGGGTTCTGAAAACTGATGCAAGTTTCTAGGGAAATTCACCATAGAAGGTAGCCTAGCTGGGTGTCAGAATTAAGCAATGGCTGACCTTAGGGCAAGGTGTGTGTTTATGTTCTTGCTGCAGGGGCTCTGAATGGCTGGCCTTTGCATTCTGCTCGTGAGCATGTTTCTGGTCTCAGTTGCACCAGTGCAATCCAGAGGATATCGTGAAATTAATCAATTTGCTCTAGATTCACTATAGTGTGACTGTGAGCAGAACTGGGCACCATGCACTTGAGATATATTGAGCAGCATAGGTATGCACGGTGCTGTACAAGCCCCAAGCAAGATGCAGTCCAAGCTGCAAGTCATTTGCAATCTAAATATGACACAGAGAAAACAGCTCAAGTGAGGGCCCAAGCTCTTGGAGACCGAGGTTTTTGTTTTGCTGCCATCTATTTGATGGATTGGTATTGGAAGGCGTTGAGATTAGTGATCACGTGAATAAGACCAGGTGGTCTCATTTTTGTGGCTGATGACCTTTGAAACACTCAACTATCCTCTTTCATTTGGACAAAGATCCTGTTCCAAAGAGCTTACCTTAAAAGGAAAGGACTAAGTATGTTGCTGCAATAACAAAATACATAAGAGCCACACAGAAGAATTTGTTTTAATTGAGCAAGGAATGACAACAATGAAGGGATTTTTTGGGTGGCAACTGAAGGGTTTTTTTGGGTTGTTGTTTTTTTTACAGTACATGAGGCCAAAGGTTAAATGCTTTTGTTAGCCAAATGGGCTCGTTTCCCCCTGGAGCTGCCCAATTACCCCAAGGAGGCACGGGAGTCTAGAAGACGGCTTCAAGTTCTTTATTGATCAGTCAGCTGAGCGGGTGTCCCCCTCGACTCATGCCAGAGGGAGGAACACACCCTACAAGCGTAGAGCAAGCCTTTTTATATCCAGTAACAAATGACTTAACGTGCATACATTCTGCTGACCTATGGAATTTTAAATTCCTTTTTAGGGGTAAATAGGATACATCTGTCTGGGTCCCCTTGATTGATTGCCTTTCCAGGGTCCAGGGGTAGGGGTAATGGGATACATCCGCTGGGCCTCCTTGCTGTTGGGCCTCTTTGATTGATTGTCTTGCTATACCTTTATATATGGGAAAAACAGCTGGGATAATAGGCAAGTATTTGGCCTTTGTTCTAACACTTTTAACTACTCAAGATATGCCAAATCCATTAGGAATAACGCACAGCCATAAGCCTTTCATGTTTGTTGATGATACAGGAAATATTTATTTTTAAAAAGAAGGATCCAGTCGGGCACAGGTGCCTGTTAGGTATTGTTGACTGGAATGTGACATCACTCACATCCAATCAGAAACCTTTGTTGGACTCCAGTCTCTTTAAACCACTTTGTGAGTTACTAAATGTTCAGAAACTTATGAGTAAAACAATACTAAATGTGTTCAATACGCTTTGTTTATTTCAAGTTTGAAAGCATCAGATGGACTATGTTTAAGCCCATTTCTGGCTTTGTGGTATGGCCTATGGGGTTTGAGTTCTGGTGCTAGAGGTGGGATATAGTGGACCTTAAACATGTATTTGAGTGCTAGGGTCAGACTGTGTGTTTAGGGCCAGTGCCCATAGTTTTAAGATTAGGATCAGGTGGCCTTATGCAGTATATACATTGCACCTATATTCTGCACAGAGCACTTCCAGGGACAATGTATATCCCCCCATTCCAGTTCTAAGGTCAGTGCCTATTTGATCTTGTATCGCATATACACTTGTACTTTTGTTTCAGGCTAGACATGTTGAACAATGTGTCTTTAAGATCTGGTGTCACTGTAACAAAGCTTTGTGACAGGATAAAGGCAAATTCCCAGCCATTTGTGGGAAATAATACAGGAGACATTGATCCTATGATAATGCTCTATTGTAATCACTATGTTTGTAGCATCCCAAATAAGACTGTCAGTGTATCTAACAAGGTCTGGTGGAAGAGAGTGGCATTTGCTTACTGTACCATTATTGACCTGCTTGATTCTTACTGACTTAGAGGACAGACTCATTGAAATCTTCAGCCAAGCAAATACCAGTTTATTTGTAAAGGTCAAGTTGTACACTTAATTATGAAGGCTGGTTTCTGACTGGCTGGGGATATAACTGAATGTTTTTTTATTAGCTTTGACTAGTGAATAATGAGATCGCTCCTCCTGTCTGAACAGGCAGCATAGATTGCATTTGGTGTTAAAATGTATTCCTTTCTCACTTCACAATGTTGGTTTGGGAGACTAAGGATTAAACTTAGTTTTGGCCAGTCTCGATAGGTGCTGGGCATCTGCGACTCTGAATTGCAGATACTGGGTACTTCTCATTATCAGATTATTTGTGAGGAAAGAGCCTGGTTCTTCCCATAAGGAACTGAATAAATGCAGCAGGGCATGTGCTGCTGAACTACCTCTGTCTTATTTTTGTGACACACTGGGAATTTTCAGTTTGTGGCTAGTATTTTTCACCCCACAGACAGAAGTTTTTGTCTGACAACGGAACCTCTGAGTGTCAAGGAACAACACATGCAGGCAGGTGACCAGTGTCCTGTGTCCAAAATAAAACTGACGCAGTATGTTCAAGTGTGAACAACTGTTGCTTGGTAATAGTGACTTAAAGGGGAAGACCCTATATTTTTTTTTATGGGAGTAAAGGCAAGTCAGAATGGGTAGATCATAACAAGCAGCTTATTAGTATTTATTTATTGGCTCTCATGATAGTATCTGAGTACTTCCCATATGCTAAGAAATGTATCTTCACATCATCCACATGAGGCAGGGAAGTACTATTATCTCATTTTATAAATGGGGAAAGACTGGGGCACAGAATTTAAGTGTCACTGGAGGACTGTTGCAGAGCTAGGTACAGAACCCCAATCTCCTGAGTCACCATCCATCCCTGTATCCACAAGAACATCATGTTCCAAATCCTAATTCTAGCTGAAGGTGTCAGGGTATGTGTGCACTGGACGGACCCCAGGGTTTTTAGGGATTCCATTTCTAAGGAAGTGTTCCAGTGCTGGGCCTTCAGACAGAAGGAGAGAACTTTTATTGGGATGCCAAAGAGAATGTAGAGCTTTCCATAATATTTATAACAACCCTCCCACCCCCAACATGTAAACAGAGGTCTTTGCTTTTTATTTGAAGTTCTCTCTCACACACACGCATGCACTCTCTCTCTCACACACACACCCTGTAAAATTTCATAGAGAAAAACTTCAGTGATTTTGGAATTTTGAATTCAAAATTTTGTCGCTACAGGATCAGTATTTTGCCTGAAGCATGGCAGATTTAGTAAAAACTGCCATTTTTGAGGTGTGTGTGTGTGTGTGGAGGGGGGGAAATGTTCAGCAAATTAAACTTTTTGAGCTGCAAAAGTGATTTGGTGAAAGGTGGATTTGGTGAAAATTTCCAAGCATTATATTTGCAGTAATCTCCCTGCTCCAATTGAAAGATTTCTCAAAGTATAGGGAGGGCAAATCTCACACATCTGAAGGATTTAATCTCCTGAAGTCATTTTCAGGATTTTTCTGCATTTGCAAACTATTTGGAATTCACAACTATTTGTTCCTGTATTTTATCTGGGTCTTTCCCCCTCCTTCCTTCTCAAGAATGATTTAGTTTAGAAGAAAGTTAACTAATGGGAAATCTAACCTGTGTAGTAGGGATAGAAGCAGCCCATAGGATCTGGATTAGTACAAGTAAATGATCTATATCCAGTATATAGAGTCTATTTAGTTTTTCTCTGTTCCTTTTTTCACAGTCTCTCCTAAGCAGGTTGCAAACTCCAGAGTATTTGAGCTGGAGTCAAACTTCCAAACAGGTTCAAAATTAGGAAAAAGGAATCTACCTATCCCCCGATTCTGATGCTGATCTGAAGAATAATTCCTGTGCCATGTCCTGGCGAGGAGCTAAGGGTCCCAGAGCCATGCTAGATGGTGCTGGCAGTATTCTTAAAAAATGTGAATCCTCTCCAAGATGATATAACTCTACCAACATGGCTGATAACCGAAATCAAATGGTGCAGAGACCTAGCAGTGCAAAGAAAGACTCTCAGAGGAACAGCATCATCTCTCAGTTTTGTGTGCTGCACAGTGAGAATTCCTGTTCGTGGATGGTATTTTTCAAACTGTAGGTCAGGAAGTTTGAGCTATCTCTCTCATTACATAGCTTCTGGTTTTCAGAGCGCATCAGAGAGGTGTCCCGTGTCCACTGTCCAAAATAAAAATGACCCAGAATGTTCAAGCATAAATAAGTATTGTTTAGTAATCAGAGAAGCACTTAGAGTTAAAGGGGCAGACCCTATGCTTGTCCAACTGGTTGTGTCTCACTGGGGAAGGTTCTCATGATATGAAATAGGGAGAATTCTGCATTCAGGGATTCTTTGTTATATGGGGAAGAATCATGGTATGCTGATGAAATCAGATTTTTGAGAGATCAGAGATAGACTTTGGGGAAAGAACCTTCTGCTGGGGCAAATGCTGGTGGTGTCTTGGAGATGGAGGATTTGGGGTTGGAGCCTCATGAAGGTGTAACATGCTCTGTGTGTTTTATTATTAAAGCGGGAGTGTGTGTGTGGTTGGGGAGGGGGAATTAATTAAACGTTCTTGAGCTGGTTTACCTGTCCCTAATACAACATCCAAATAAACCTCCCACATTTCACAAAGGTTTCCAGAGGAAATCAGACCCACTAAGGCATGTGGTAATGGTGGCCAACAAATGGACTGCTCATTTACCTGCTGCAATACCTTAGAAGTGGGCAGAGGGTTCAAAAACTTCACTGATAGTGAAACTTTGATGAAAAACAGAAACAAAATTTTCATCTCCTCCCGCCCCCAATTCCTTTTTCCTCTCAACGGAATAAAGCAGTGCAAAACAACACAATAACCCAATCTAGAATAAACCGTAGCTACAGTACTTCCTTGTATGCTGCACTTTAGGGACTGTATTATAGGCTTTTGGTTTCCACATATCCTAGTAGGATGCTCACAATAAATTTTCAGTGAGTCATCAGGTGGCTAGTAACAACGTCAGACTTGTGGTTGCTGAATACAAGGTGACTTACTATGGAACCTGTTATGGCATTGGCTGTTACAACAGGTGACTGCAGGTCTCAGGTAATTGTGAGTTCAGGTTTCACCGTCTTATAGAAAAATATTAAAATAAAGGTGTCAATCCTTGTAATGAGCAAATAATACAACGGTGTTTGTGCTGGACACGAAACAATAAACCTTTTGCTCTTTTGTCTCCTTAAGTCTCTGTGTTTTATTTGAATTAATGGTGTTTTGTGCTTTTTGAGATATGTGGCCATTCACGGGGGGGGGGGGGGGTATCATTTTGATTGCGTGTTTATGAAAGTGATCTAGATAACCATGGTGTTGGATGCTCTAGAAATATAGGATAAATATAGATGGTGCTTAAAGTTCTAGCTAATTTCTGAGCCACAGGAGGAGCAATGAATGAAGGGGATTGCAAAATAGAGTGATCTCAGGCTGCCAACTAGTGATTTTCTTTTTAATTAACAGTGAACCCTCTTATCTCCCTGATCTTCCTTCCCACACACCCAAATCTTCCTTCTCTCAATCCTCGCACCTGCTTGTAATCTGTCTGGTTTTGCTTGGTGCATTCCAACCGTTGGAAGCCGAGGTGAGGACCGAGCTTCAAAATTCAGCTCCAGATTTTGAAGTCCTTCCTCCTCCAAGCCCCAGCTGTGGGGATCTTCAGTTCTGGGGTTTGGGATCAGCCCATTTCAGAGGTGAAGACAAGCAGTGAAATTTAGCTCTGTATTTGGCTGTGGGGTCTAAATTCCCAGGCACATCCACGACAGAATCTGCTGAGATTTGCATGATTTTCAGGTGAAACCATAACTCAGCCTAGCCTTGCTTGAAGCCATTCAGCAAAACTTTGGTGAAGCTGATGGGGGAGTTGTATTGATCCCTTGGACACAGCACATTCTGCCAGGCTTGGCATTCCCAAAGTTTTGCAAAGCTCTTCCATTGAGCTATTCAGGTGTAACCCTTGACAGAAACCTTCATTTCCTCTTGGTCTTCTAGTCAGTGCCTGGGAATCTTCCACCCGGGGGAGTGTGTATTTGTGTTTTTCTCAGGCCTGTCCTGCATGTCGTCTTGTCTTTCTGTGTGGTGTTTGTCTTCTCAGTGTCGGTTCCTAAACTCAGGACCATCTATCACTGAGTGTGTCATTTTGGAAGCAGTCTCCATGAACCCTTGGAAAAACAAAGTCAGCCAGGATCCCAACCCCAGTGCCGCTGCTGCCTTTTAGCTCCTCCTGAAACTCTCTCCCCACTTCTCCCCTCTCTCTGTGTATTCAAATGAGGTGAAAAATAATATATGCAGTAACAAGATGATGGAACTTGGGGTCCACTCCTTCCCCTCCCTCTGAAGGATGGGACAACCAAATAGGAAGGTGGGACAAAGGGGAAGTCTGCCAATCGGCTTGCATGAGAAGTTATTTCCCCCCTTTATCCTCTTTCATTAGTCTGATGGCAGTAGAGGCGTGTTAGGTAATACAGAACCCAGCCCTCGGGATTAGGAGTGCAGTTACACTTGCAGCAGCTGCCTGTGCATGTCTTATCTGCTACAGAAAAAGAACTTCCATCACCCTCCCCCTTCTCCGATTTTATCTAGTATCATTGCTTCCCTTCCTTCCTTCCTCCCTCCCTCTCTCTCTCTCTCTCTCTGACCTCCTCACAGCTCCACGTTGCTCTCGGTCTCCCAAGACTGTTTTCCAGCACAGCTCCGGAGGAGTGTTCACTGAGCCACGACTGGGCAAAGAGCAGAGAAAACAGCAGAATGAAAAAAGCCAAGAGAGCCCAGCGGGTTGTCAGCAGTCCTTGTAGCAGAGGCTAAACTCACTGCCCTGAAAGAGACCAGGCAGGAGAGGAAGTTGCTTCTCAGTGAGAAAGGAGGAGAAAACAAAAGAGAAACTTTGAAACTGGCATCCCCCCCTGCACCCACGTTAAATGAAAGCACCGAGAAACATGAGATTTCCTTGTCGAGGGGTGGGAACATGTTGAACTGGGGAGGAGTGGAGAAGAGCAGCTTTTAGCTTGTGGTTTGGTTTATAGTGAGATCTGAGAGATAGCGCAGAGGTGGGAGGGGAAGGTGAAAGGGGATCTGATGCCTGCTGCCAATATGACAGAAACCCTCCAGCTCCCGGCATTGCAGGTCCCAGAGCAACAGGTGCCAGAGTGCAGCCGGGCCTGGTCCAGTTCGTCCACCCCCACCCTACGCAGGAGGCGCTTCAAGATGAGACGGATGAAGAACGTGCAAGAGCAGAGCCTGGAGGCCGGCGGGTACCAGGACTCTCCTTCCCCCAACAAAGAGTTCCTGCAACTCCCATCCATAGAAATCACCCCATCCAGTGACGAGGACACCCCATGGTCGAACTGCTCTACGCCCAGCGCCTCCCCGCGGCGCAAGCGCGTCCTGCTTCGGAAGTGGCTGCGCGTGAGAGAGAAGAAGGAATACAGTGAAAGCAGGTATGTCAAACCTCCCGTTCCCTGCAGCTGAGAAGGCTCCCACTAGGAAAAGGCAATAGCGCCTGCTGTTACCTGTAGAGGGCTCAGCCTCTTTGTCCCCCTCTAGTGGCTGCGGTATTTTAAGTGGTATATTAGATTGTTGCTGACGCCAAGCTAATGGATGCAGTCTTTTAGCTCAGACAGTAGTGACTCATGCTTTTAGAGCCAGATTCAATCTCTGATTGCCACCCGTTACATACCTTTAAAGCGAGTTTAGTGCTGGTGAAAAGTGTCAGACTGATGGCCGTGGAGACTGAAGACGCCAAGAGATGGGCAGTCTTCCTCTATGCTACACTGTCCATGTGTCTGAACCCTGGCCTGCAGAGTCCCCCTGTAGAGAAGGAGAGGGGAGTTCAATCTTCATGGCCCAATCAGTCCTTGACATCTCTGCTGAGACTGCCAAGGCAGGGGCCAGTTAATGCCAAACTTGCTAGTGGTTTTTGTGACGCATTCCCCTCTCCCTTAGGAATTGGACTGAAGTTCTCTAACTAATGTCATATAGGATGCTGCACATCTGTCAAATGGCAATGAGAGGACAGTGAGGGGCAAGCTGGCCTTGTGGCTAAAGCATAGATCTGCAAATCCAGGTGGGGTCTGAGCTCTGTCCCCAGCTCTGCCACAGACTTTGGCAAGTCACTTAGATGTTCTGTGCTTCAGTTTATTCATTTGCAGAAAAGAGGATAATTAATGCTCATCTGGGTCACAAGGGCATCGTGCGGCTTAATTCATGAGGAACTCTGAGGGCTTGTCTATACCACACAGCTTTTAGCGACAAGGTTGTGTTGACACAGCCTTGTCGCTAAAAGTCAGTGTGTATAAACGCTCTTTTTCGGTACTTTGTCGGCACTTTTGCTGACAAAATACTTCCAGCCCTGTGAGCGGCCTTAGCTTTGTCCTCCTGACAAAGCCGCGGTCATACTGCCACTTGTGTTGGCAAAACTGTTGTCTTTCGTGGGGGGTGTGTGGCTTTTTTAAGCACCCGTGAAAGACAAAAGTTTTGTCAACAACTTTGCAGTGTAGACAAGCCCGGAGTCTGAGATAGAAGGTGTTATTGGAATGCAGGTCTCTACTAACCTGGCTGTAATTCAAACCATTAACCAAAAGATGACAGTCACTCTTTTCCCTTTCCCGAAGCTATCCTGTCCTCTGGGAACAACCGTCCGAAAACTGGCTTGCTGGGGATGTTTTGACACTTGTTCCTCTGACTCTAGTGTTAGAGTTGGAGTTGCTATTGTCCTAAGTTTTGGTGGCACCGCGAGATATGTGTGCATTGGCTGGGTTGCAGCTCAGAGACAGAGTTCAGTTTTTTGCTTTTCACCAAAACTTGAAAAATTTCCAAGAAAATGTATTACTTTTTGTTGTTGTTTTCATCAGTTCTTTTGCAGGAAAAACAATAATTTTCTTATTAGCTGTTTGTGGGCTTCGAGCATATGTATATTACATTTAAAAAAAAGTAAATTTAAGGAACCATATGATGTCCTTTTCTATTTCTACCCCTGACTAGCAGGTTGTCCCATTGACCCAGATGTTGTCCCAGTGGTCTGGTGGAGGAGTTATACCCAGGACCGGCTCCAGGGTTTTTGCAGCCCTACGCAGCAGGGAAAAAAAAAAAAAAAGCCGTGATCACAATTGCGATTGGCGGCACTTCGGCGGCAGCTCCACCGCGCCGCTTTCTTCTTTGGTGGGAATTCGGCGGCAGGTGCTTCCCTCCGAGAGAGAGCCGCCTCCGAATTGCCGCCGAACAGCCCGACGTGCCGCCCCTTCCCCTTGGCCGCCCCAAGCACCTGCTTGCTAGGCTGGTGCCTGGAGCCGGCCCTGGTTATACCATCAACACATCTCTCTGAGGCTCCAAGTCCACTCCCAGTCTTGCAAAAGCACTTCCACTAGGTCCAGTTCCATTTGCAAATCTAAGGTGCTGCTTTAGCAACACCAAGTCTCAAGGACGTTCTGCTGATGAAAGCATTTCTGCACCAGGAGGTTAGGAATGACCTTACAATGGCCTCTCTTGTAGAAAGTGATCATTTGGGGAAAAAAGTCCCCTGACATTGTAAACATTCAGTGTCATTCAAATGATAGTTAAGGATACAGATAGGGATGGTCTTGAAAACACCAGGAGAATTTTAGATGCAGCATTTTTGTTTGGGTCTATCTCTGGAGAGAGAGAAATCTGGATATTAACCCTCCTTAGAAAATTTCTGCACTCTCCCTGATTAAATTTTTGAAATGGGGACTGGAAAAAAGCTAAGGCAGTTCATGGATTAGGTGGCATTAGCATACCAAGGCCAGCATGGCACCTTCTCTTTTCATGTATTACGGGCTCCAAATCCATTTCTCAGCAATGGAAAATAGATCAGGTTTTCAAATGGAATTCCTCCCTTCCCAGCCCAGAGGAAAACAACATCTAATGCTTCTCCTGCCCTTTTCTGCTGAGCTCGCAAGCTTGGAGAACTTAAAGAGGATCAATGCACATCTAGAGCACAGCAGGAGAGGGAAAAAACAGGGGTTGCTGGGTCAGAGCAGGGAATTTGTCCAAGCAAGCTACGGTGAACCAGGAGAATTTTGCAGGGGTGAATTACAGTGTTCAATTAATGTTGCTCCCAAGGTTGCACTGTGGTATAAACCTCCTCATGTCATGAGGCACCTGTCCTTGGCATAGTGTGATCTGGGGAGCAGCAGGAGAAAGCTGAGAAACAGATTAATCATTCTCCATCCATCTTCCCATACTCTAGGCTTGGTTTCCATGATTGCTGGCTTTTCTGGGGCAATATTGTGTCACTATTAGATTTATGATGTTGATGTCCATATGAGACAGGTGCTAGTCACATCACTTAATATACTGTTCATAGACTTTAAGGCCAGCAAGGACCATTATGATCTAGTCTGACCACCTGACTAACACAGGTCATAGAATTTTACCCAATAGTCTGAGCTAGAAAATGTTTTTAGAAAGACATCCAATCTTGGTTTAAAGACTTCAAGTGACAGCAAATCCACCACATTCTTTGATTTGTTTTTCCAATGTGTAATTACCCTCTTTGTAAAATATGTGTACCTTATTTCTCGCCTCTGCCTTACTGGAAGGCAATCCTACCCCAATGATGGGCATGATAGAAGAACCTGACAGAACAGAGTGTCTGCTGTACTAAGACCCTTGATGGTTGGTTTAATTTTCTACATTTGAATAGGTCTGGCTTCATGTTTTCCTCTCCCAGAAGTGCTGACCCAGCCGCACACCCAAAATCACTAGTCACTCTTGGAAACTTGGGCCTCAGTCTTTCTGATAACATATTACCTTCTGGTTCCCTTAAAACTCTTCCTTAGTTTAGTGATGGCACAATTGCAAGGAAAAAGAGATGACTTGTCATCAGCCAAAGAGATGACAAGTGAGATTCTTGTTCACATACATAAGATGCCAGGGTTTGCCCAAGGTCATTATAGGTTAGACATCAAAAGAGAGCCCATAATGCTTGTAAGTTGTTTGGGGGAAAGGACCACATTTTTGTTCTGTGTTTATACAGCACGTAGCACAACGGGGTCCCGGTCCAGGGCTAAGGTTCCTAGGCACTGTCACAAATAAGTAAAAAAATAAAATCTTTCAGGCTGTGCAAACTATATCCAGTTTAATCCCATCCTTCAACTCCCTGTACTTCAGTTGCTGTCCCATCTGCAAACTGGTGGTGATTGTGCTTACTTACTTTTGTATGGCATTCGGAGGTCCTTAGATTTAAGGCACTATGTAAATGCAAAATATTATTATTATTTTATTTATTATTAAGGCAGAATGGTAACAGCCATTACAATACACCCCCCCCAGGCAGGCCAAAGCAATCTGTTAGCATTTTGCTATGCCTGCAATGAACATGCATTATTTATGAAGTGAATGTGATCGTGTATCTGCTTTAATTAATTAATTTATTTATTTAACAAAACCCACGCGTCGTACTCTCTGGGAGCATGTATGGTTCCTTAGAGACATGCAAGGGCCAATGTCCACCCAAAATAAATGGAGTTGACTCCGCTCCCCTAAATTAAGCTATTAAAATAACCAGCCCACACAACCATACTTTGGCAAAAGCCAGGAATAAATAGATAGGCATTGCTTTATGGCTTGAAGATCAAGAGACCCCAACTCTGATGTGTCCACTCCATGTCTCTATATAAGTAAATAGTTAATAGATGGGGTTTGGAAGTACAGAACGTGTCCTGGATTCCATAGGACCAGTATAGCTTGTTGCAGTGCACTGCAAATGGCTTCCATTATGCAAGTCTTTACATCAGTTCTTAACTCAGTGGACTAACTGAGTTTCCAGAGAAGAGGGTCCTCCACTAAAAATGCTTTGACCTCAGACCTTTAAATCTGCAGACTGCAAGCAAGAGCTCTTATTCCGTTAACTTCTCACCTTCCTTTGACACCATGGAAAAGTCCTGGAGTTCGTACTCCGGAAAAATTCTCATTGTGGGTATTTTGCTTAAGTGTAAGGACTGAGTGCAAAAACCAATAGAGTAAAAACTTCAGAAACTCCATACCAGAAAGTTGCAGCAAAGAACAAACAATATATATAGACCTCAGTGAAACCTCTGGCTTTGCCTATCTTTATGGTAGAATATAGGGTTCAGGAAACAGCAGCTAATGCTGTGAGAAATGCAGATGGCTAAAAATAAACAAAACTTTGGAAGAAAACCCTGCCCCATGATCGGTTTCATTTCATGCCCTAAATTTCTGAGAAGTGGCAAGCTGAGTCATTCTGTGAGTTTAGCAGCTTCCAGGTGTCTTTGGCTTTCAGAAATTTCCACATTTTATTTTCAAGTCAAAAGGGGGGGAAAAAATCTTCCCCATTAGAAATGTTGCATGTGACTAAATCTGGGAACTAGTGTGTGAGTCAGCAATAAGAATGCAGCTCTTCTCCCAAGTACCTGGATAGAAATGAGCACTTGTGGGTAAGGAATTAAGGACCTTATTTATACCTTGATTAATTGGAGAGGGTTCAGATAAGAGCCATAGTAATGATTAAAGGATTGGAAAACATGCCTTCTAGTGATTGACTCAAGGAGCTCAAACTATTTAGCTTGACAAAGAAAAAGTAAGGGGTGACTTGATCACTGTTATTACACACAGAGAAGTTACATAAAATACTCTTGCTGGAAGGTTATAAAATAACGCTACTTTATTTCTTAAAATTCAGAATAACACACACTAATCTAAAAACACAGATTGAAAACAGGCTAAAACAGAGAGCCACAAGTCACCCTACCTTACTATAGGCTCTCTGTCTGCACACTGACTGCTGCTAGACCCAGGTCATATGCTTTCCCACAGAGCTCCTTAGCCTGCAAGCAGGACTAGGAAACCCCCTGAAATTTGGAGTGACATCTTACAATTTTAACACAGCTCTCACTACACCACAATCACAGTTTATAAGCACCTCTATAGGAAACAGAAATCTGATCGTAGAGGGCTTCTTCCATCTAGCAGACAAAGGTATAACCAGATCTAGTGTTTGGAAATTGAAGTTAGACAAATCAAACTGGAAATAAGGTGCAGGTTTTTGACAGGGAGGGTAATCCAGCTGGAACAGTTTACCAAGGGTTGTGGTAGATTCTCCATCATTGGCAATTTTTAAATCAAGATAGGATGTTTTTCTAAAACATATGCTTTAATTGAAACAGACATGAGTCTATGGTAGGTGTTTATGCAGGACGTCATGCTAGATGATCACAGTGGAGCTGCTGGCCTTTTAATCTATGCATGTATATCTTCCATGATGGAACAGAGAAATGGGCCCAACTTCTTCAGTATCCTGCTTGTAGTAGTGGCCTTTTATTGATGCTTCAAAGGAAGGCAAATTTCTTCAGGCATGAGAACGGCTTTGTGGTTTTTAACCTAGGTAGTGACTCTGTAGAGGCTGTTCTTATTCATGTCAATGTCTTATCGTTTTGTTAAATCTTGCTGAGCACACTCCCCCTGATAAACCACTTAGCATATTTTACAAAGCCCAACTTTGCTGCATAAAATATGAGTGATGAGTGAAGAATGTCATAGGATTTGGTTTTGGTTTGAATAAGCATTCAGAAATGTAGCTGTTACCCAAGCTGTCCTGTATCTACAAAACGGGACTGGGAATCTCATTGGTAACAGGCTTTCCTGCAAGACATCCTGTACTTTCTGCCTTTGGTTGATCTGGAAATAACCACTGATGGAGTGGAATTTGTTTCTGACCTAGTTGTTTAACATGGAAGTGCATAGGCTGCTGTGAAAATGGAAGATAATGTAGGGGGAGCTGGGTGCTTAATATGGCCATTTTTTAACCATAAAAAAGTTTAGTTTAGGTTTTGTCTGAACTTCCTGTGGAGCTGGTTGAATATTAAAAAAAACCTGTTACATGTTTTTTTAAAAAACCATGAAATAAGATTCATTACAATTCCTGTAGTCATATAATTTGTGACTATTCCAATGAAACCCAAGTATCTCTGAAACCCAACAGCTTTGTGAATTTCTGCAATGAGTCTTACTATGTTTGTACCATTATTCATTATTTTTCATTTCTTTGTTTAAATGTTTGTCACCAAATCAAAGAACAGAAACAATAGCTATGTGACTTAGTCACAACACACTGAATAGTGAAAGTTCACCAATAGCTCAGATTCTGAATATTGTTCATCCTGTATATCCAGCAAATGTTTACCAAGGGGACAATCTACGTTGCAGGTTTTGCACAGCCCTGAGTTTATTGTTGGAATATATCAACTCATCCTCGTCATCGTGTTCATTGTCACGATTGCCCTCACGTTGGTTACATTTTGAAGACTTTGGTGGTGGTTGAATGTGTTGCTAATGAAAGGAGCTGGATTGACAGCAGCTCTGCAGACTGTTGTTCTCTGTTCGTTTGCAAAACGGATACAGTGAGGGGAACAGCTGTGCCCATCCAGCGCCACTGATATACCTTTACCCTCATCTGGGGGACCCCACCTCTCTAGGGATGAGAAGGAGACTGTCTCCACTGCTGATTCAAATAACAGCAAAGGTTACTAATTAGCATTAATTGGGATGGTAGTGTATATGATGTGAGCAACTAGCCAGTAGGGAGTGAACTGGGGCAGATAGATGTCAGAGAGCATTTTGATCACTAATAAAATGTTTTGAATTTAAACATTCCTATTTTCCTTTATAGTAGGCTGAGTTAATCATAGAATCAGAACTGGAAGGGTCCTCGAGAGGTCATCTAGTCCAGTCCCCTGCACCCAAGGTGGGACTAAGTATTATCTAGACCATCCCTGACAGGTGTTTGTCCAACCTGCTCTTAAAAATCCCCAATGATGGAGATTCCACAACCTTCCTAGGCAATTTATTCCAGTGCTTAACCACCTTGACAGTTAGTAAGTTTTTCCTAATGTCCAACCTAAACCGCCCTTGCTGCAATTTAAGCCCATTGCTTCTTGTCCTATTCTCAGAGGTTAAGAAGAAAACTTGAAAACTGTTATCATGTCCCCTCTCGGTCTTCTCTTCTCCAGACTAAACAAACCCATTTTTTTCAATCTTCCCTCATAGGTCATGTTTTCTAGACCTTTAATCATTTTTTGCTCTTCTCTGGACTTTCTCCAATTTGTCCACATCTTTTCTGAAATGTGGCACCCAGAACTGGACACAATATTCCAGTTGAGGCCTAATCAGCGCAGAGTAGAGCGGAAGAATTACTTCTTGTGTCTTGCTTACAATACTCCTGCTGATACATCCCAGAATGATGTTTGCTTTTTTTGCAACAGTGTTACACTGTTGACTTGTATTTAGCTTATGGTCCACTATGACCCCCAGATCGCTTTCTGCGGTACTCCTTCCTAGGCAGTCAGTTCCCATTTTGTATGTGTGCAACTGATTGTTCCTTCCTAAGTGGAGCACTTTGCATTTGTCCTTATTGAATTTCATCCTATTTACTTCAGACCATTTCTCCAGTTTGTCCAGACCATTCTGAATTTTAATCCTATCCTCCAAAGCACTTGCAACCCCTCCCAGCTTGGTATTGTCCGCAAACTTTGTAAGTGTACTCACGCAAATGAGATCACGGACAGGAAGTGCCTCTTTTGGTCTTGAAAATAAAGAGTTTCTTACACAGGCTATAGCAGATGCAGGCTCTGAGCTTGAGCATGTCTTCCAAACTCGCTCCGTTCTGCTACTCCGACACCTTGTAGAGAGTCTGTGCATAAGACAAGAGGCAGAATCTAGTGGTTAGAGATGGGGACCAGGAATCAGGAGACCACAGTTCCAGTCCTGAATCTGTCACTGACTCATTGTGTGATTTTGGAAAAGTCCCTTCGCTTTGCCTCTGCCTTGGTTTCAATGTCTGTAAAAAAATAGGGATAACAGGAAATTTTACCCAACTTTGCGATGGGGTTTAAGATCCTTGGATGGAAAGGAGATATATAAATGCAAAAGGGTGTTGTAATCTTTACAGACACCGTGTTACCATCTGCTGGCTGCCTCCAGAATCACACCCTCTCAGTGCAGCAACATGCTTCACAGAACACCAATCTCCCTTATCTTCTTTTTAATAAAGCCTGATGTTAACTTGCTGCATTTGGCTATAAGCATGCATCTCTCCACCTGACAGCTTTATGTTCATATGCTGAGGGTGCGTGGCGGAAACTGACAGGAGCTAAAGGAAATCCAGGGCTGCAGGTGCTTCCCCATCCAGTACACTATCTGATTGCTTCAGGGTTATCATGGGGAAACCCTTATTGATGTATGGGGTTGAGGGGATGTTGTCACAGTGCATTCTGGGGGTCTCATTATCCCTTAGAATTTAGGCCAATGAGTTCTTATTTCCCACACTGTGACAGGCCTCTGACAATTCTTAATGGTGCCTTTATTTTAGGAGCCACCGCTACCATGGCAATACAATACTTTTGATGGCAGGAATTTCATTTGCCTGGGCCGATGATTTACTCTCAGGGAATTGGGACTGGGTTTTTTTATTGCTGCAGCCTTATGAAGGATATAAGGGACCAAAGTTCTGGGAATGGCTAGCAAAGCGGCCGAGTGAAGCGAAAGATAAACATGCAGATTGATTTTAGACCAGAAGTTACGTCTGTTTCTCTTGTAGAAGGGAAAGAGTCCGAAGGATGCAGCTCCTCTCTGCAGACATCCATGGCTCGGAGTTCAGTCCTGTACTGTTTGTGAGATACTACATTGGTGCATTACAAATAATTAGAGTTGGAAAAAAAATGTTCATCCATGCTTTTTTGTTTTTGCATACGAAAAGCAGCTTTTTGACAAAATGGAAATTTGGGTAAAAAAGTTTCCATTTTTCATAAGAATGCCTTTGGGTTTTCACCAACAAAAGCCAAAATGTTTTGGTTTAAAACCAAAATGTAAAAGAAAAATGTTTAAAATTTAAAAATGTATTTTCATTCAATGTTTTCCAGGAGAAGAATATTTCCTGGTCAATTCTACAAGTAATTAATAGTAAGAGATTGTTCTCATCATTTCTGTGTAGCAGTTCTCATGATGTGTTAAGCACTTTCCTTGAATTGTAAGAAGGGATTGTCCCTGTCTTGTGAAGTTCACAGTCCTAAAGAGGAGGGAAAAATCCTTGACCTTGTCCACTAGTTTAAAAATAAAAAGCTTTGAAAATATGAAAATCTTTGCAAATCTGAATAGATGCACTGTTTTCCAGTCACTGGTTCATGGGATTGTATTATTCATTACCCATCTTTCTTTTTAACTAGAAGCAAGTACTGGTGAAAATATTCACAAATCCTGAAACTATCACAAATGTTCACATCAATGTGTATTCCTCCAGATGTATAGCATGCATTTGTAGCAGAGGTGCAGAATTGATTGCTGATTGTCTGTTGTTCTTCAGTTTTAATTTTCTTTTTAAATCCGATTAGGATGTTGAAACAAAACCATGTAACTGAGGTGATCAGTGAAACAATATGAATACTAAATATTCATATGGACTCAGAGGGTGTACACTATTTGTTGAAGTTATTTGGCAAATAGTTATAGATAACAGCAGTTGCAATAATCCACGCTGTTTTGTGAATGAGTCACTACCCATCTTATTAATCGATTATATATCCCTTGATATTTTTCTCTCCTCCCACCCCATATCCACCCACCCATCCACCACTGGGGAACATCCTCTGAAAATAAACCTATAAGCTTATATCCATAGTCTACAAAGCACGGTAAGCTTTACATACAGTCTATCGCTTTGCCAAACTCACTGTGCAGAAAATCAGATCCTTAGTTGACAAGAAAGTGATGTTGTAACTGGATCATTTATCAGATACTGCTATCCACAGATTTGCAGGCTAGAAAACCTCACGGAAGTTATGAGATCAGTTTCTCATCTTCTGTGAATAATAGCTGTGCCTCTGTAATTGAATCACCATAAGAAATTGCACTTTCTGTAGTTTATGGACAAGTAAACTACATCCTTCTTGCATGCCAACTAAATAATAGGCAGATGTCAGGAAATAATGTATATGTCTCTGTGATTATATGCTTCCATTCAGTGAAATGGCTTACTCGAGTAATTTATTCTTGAGACAGGAACACAACTATTTAAAAACAGAATTGTTGGAGTAATCTAGATCTCTTCAAGTTTGCTCCTTCCCAAACAGTTAAATATGGAGATAAAATGCCACATATTCTTGCCTTTATGTTCATTGGGTTCCATGGGCCAGATATTCAAAAGTGCTTGGCACCCACAATTGAGGCCAGATTTCTTTGTTAGAAAAAGTCTCAGCATGTTGAGTGTTGAACACATAAGAAAATCTGGCAACAAATATTACAATGAGAGCAGCTGTGTGCTAAACGCTTTTCAAAATCTGGCCCAAAGTGCTTGAGTTGGAGAACTGCTTAGGTTTAAAAAACAAATTCAACCTTGAAACTGTGTATAGGACCATGGCTCTCCATTATAATTCAGAGACTCATGTCTCAGAATAGAAAGACATATACAAAGAAGATAAGAATGGTTCAAACATATTGCTCATAACTTTCCACATTCTGACACCCAGATATGACAAAGAAGCCTTTAACATATTCAGCAAAGGCTAGAAAACTAGAATGCTGCGGGAGAAAAAAGTGTCTTTTGACCATTTGTTTGAATAGAACTTGCACATTTATTTCAGTGTATGTAACCTGTTTATTCATTTCTGTAAATATTGGTATAAATGATTTTTGTGTGTTTGTGCACAAGAACATGTGTACTTGTGTAAATATGCATTCATGAAACACTTCATGCTGCAAGTGTTTTGTATGTCCAACTCGAAGCTGACTTCAATGCAACACTGTATATATTCAGTGGTCTCAATGACTTAAGCCCTCTTCCGGTTTACAAAAGCTCGCCATCGAACCAGGGAGCAGCAACAATCCCACGTGACGTAGTTTACCATGCACACAGCAGAAACAGTGGATATTCAAAGGAACAGTGCCAGCGAATACTTTGCAAGCAGTCCGTTGGTTGGCATATGTCTCCACAAAACATTGGTTAAATAATTTCAGGGACTGAAAAAATTTGACAATTGAGCTGAAAAAAATACCAGCGAAGATGATGATTTTTCACTATGGGTCTGAGGCCCATATAAGCACCTAGATAGAGAAGGGCATGGTAGAAGTGGGGAAGACAAGAAAAGCAGTGAGATTTCATCGGCACAACAAGCTATACTAGTGTTGGCAGAGACAATAGTGATGAAGATGAGGCTTGTGGTGGTGATGATGGAGATGGACATTTTCCTCCAGGTAGCAGAGCTGTGGGGGAACATAGTGGTAATAAAGATGAAGCTAAGCCTCGTGGCGGTGTTGATGAAGATAAGAATAGTGGCGATTACAGTAAAAGTCACCGAGTCAGTGCAGTCAGGAAGGGGGGCAGAAGAAATGTGGAATTGAGTACATATTTTTGTTCCAAGAATCTGTTTTCTTTTATGCATTTGTTGACTTCTAAGGAACTGCTGTCGGAGCTTTATAGGGAGAACCGTTCTCCTGCAAACCTGCCTCTTGCTCATCTTAAGTCTAAGAAAATCTTGAACTGATGGGGAATTTGCATTGTTCACAGCTAAGAACTAAGAGAAATCTTTTCTGTAGGGCTTCAGAAAATAGTATCTGTCAGTCAGAGAGAAAAACACATGACCTGGAGTTCAGAGTACATGGGCTACGAATGCAAAACTTTGTATGCAACCCTTGCACTCAGCCTGCTGAGTTAGCATCTGTCTGAGGCCCTTTCCCAGTCCCCTAAGTGTACCCCTTTCAAGTAACAGATCCGTGCCGCTGCTTCTCTTTGGGGTGGAATCTTGTGCTCCAACTGGTCTCTGACTGGTAGAGCCCTGCACAGATACAAAATTTGTATCTGCCTCCGATCCGCAAATATGGTCCGTGGCTATCTGCAGGGCTCTACTGCCTTGCTCTCCAAATTGTACCCTCCTGGCTTCCAACCATGTTACGTAGCAGGCCCAATGGGCTTGGCACCTGCAGAGGTTTTCCTTTGGGTCCCTGTTGACAGTATCAGTTTGAAGTGACACAGAAGCAGCTTCTGCAAAACAAAGCACGATTTATCATTTCTAAAGGTATACAGCGCTGTGGGAAATGGATTTAAAATAAGAGACTGGTGTGCATATAATCTTATCTAGGACTGGCATTCCCCTCAAGCCCCCTAGGTAGGCATGATTTAGCCTGGGAGTTCTCCATTCTCTTGGGGACCAAGTTAAAGCTGGTTTGCTGCAGACCCTTGACACTCAGTCAGGCCTGGTCTACAACTAAAACTGGGCTAGGACCTGGCTATGTCGCTCAGAGGGGTGAATTTTTCATTCTCCCCCTCCCCGTGAGATCTAGTTAAGCTGTCCTAGGCCCTATGTAGACATTGCTAAATTGAAGGAAGAATTCTTCCATTGACCTAGCTACTGCCTCTTGAGAGAATGGATTGACTACAGCGACAGGAAAAACCCCTCCTGTTGCTGTAGCAAGTGTCCATGCTACAGCACTACAGTGGTGTCACGGCAACCTTGCAACCATGCGGCTGTAGCACTTGTAGTGTAGATTTAGCCTCTGTCTCTGTGTCATCCTGCAGCAGCTGACACCTGCCAGCAGGGGGCAGTCCTTTAACAGATCCATGTCATTTGATCTCCCACTTCTCAGCCTTGACAAAACAGCCCGGGTTGGGGTTGCTGAACCCCTCTTCATGGCTATAAACTTGGGTATTATGCTTGAGGGGATGCTCCTTATCTGGGCCATTGTTTTGCCTTCACTGATTGATTTCTTTAATAGTCCCTTTTGACCTAATGCTGTGCATTCAGGCAGGGTAATATCACACTGAGGGACATATGATATTTATAAAAAATAATACAAATATTTCCTCCCACTCCACAGCTTCATGGTATAAAGCCACTTGGCTGGTATCATTTCAGGGGACAGTCTAGAGAGGGTTAGGAAAGTACATCAACAGTTTAATGGTTAAATGGCTCAGTTAATTTGTATTTAAGTGCTTCAGCAGTTTGTGAGGTTTAAAATAATGATCACAATATGAGCCTAAGTGAGAACTGACTTTGACCACATTACCCCCACTGAGGAGGTGCTGTGTTACTTCAGCAAGACACATCTTAGAATCACCAGAGAAGTCCAGACACATTTGTCAAACTTCAACCTTCACTTTACTTGCATACCCCAAAGGTTTAGAGACTTGTCTGAGTTTCTGTTGTGCGCTAGAAAGCTTTGGAATGAGGTAAGGACCTTGCTGTTTTGTAGCATTTGCTGATTTCCTAAGTTTCAAAGTTTTCTAACCAACTTCAGGCCATTTTAGTATCTAGACAAGAATCTTGGGAGTCATTAAAAGGAGCACTGTCAGCTTCAAATCTTGTTGATTTAAAATTAAATTAATGTTATAATCTGGTATTACACCTGCCTTCAAGTCAGCCTGTCAATTTTGGGGGAGGCTTAACCACCTTTTCTCATATGCAAAATGTTTTGTCTCTTTTCTCTGTTGTTGTGTGTAAGGCCCACACAAAGAGGGGGAACCGATTGTAGTAGAACTGTTTATGTCGAGAGTTGTGTCAAGTGCACAAAACAAACAGACTGAAAAATAGAGATGATTTTTCCTTCTGATCTCTTTCAGCTCTAATAATTTTAGGTGTCATTCGCGATAAGAGTTGGTAGAATATTTTCAGGGTGGTTTTTAAGATGGCTGTTGCTCTTTAAATATTTAAATTGCTTGACGGGGAGGACTTTATCCAATAGCCTAGTAGTAGTAACAGCCTACTAGAAGCAATTAATTACAATATAATTTTTAGAATTCTGTATCAAATATACAATAGACTTTGAGTAGGAGAAAGAGAGAGACGTTGATAGCTTTTCAGAGAGATGAAAGTTTGAGTGTGTGCTTGTGTGTGGTTGGCTGGCTGTGTTGGAGACAGTCAAGGTGGGAATTTTGGATGGCAGGAGCAGCAGAAGAGAAGGTTGTTGCACTAAGAGGTGAGATGAAGGGATGGAAAGGAGGGGAGAGAAGAGAAGGAGTCAAGAGAAACTGAGTCAACAAGGGGTCAACAAACATGTGGACAAAGGGGATCCAGTGGACATAGTGTACTTAGATTTCCAAAGCCTTTGACAAGATCCCTCACCAAAGGCTCTTAGGAAATTAAGTTGTCATGGGATAAGAGGGAAGATCCTTTCATGGATTGAGAACTGGTTAAAAGACAGGGAACAAAGGGTAGGAATAAATGGTAAATTTTCAGAATCCTAGGACCAATCCTATTCAACTTATTCATAAATGATTTGGAGAAAGGGGTAAACAGTGAGATGACAAAGTTTGCAGATGATACTAAACTGCTCAAGATAGTTAAGGCCAAAGCAGACTGTGAAGAATTTCAAAAAGATCTCACAAAACTAAGTGATTGGGCAACAAAATGGCAAATAGAACAGGAGTACTTGTGGCACCTTAGAGACTAACAAATTTATTAGAGCATAAGCTTTCGTGGGCTACTGCCCACTTCTTCGGATGCATGAAAGCTTATGCTCTAATAAATTTGTTAGTCTCTAAGGTGCCACAAGTACTCCTGTTCTTTTTGCGGATACAGACTAACACGGCTGCTACTCTGAAACCTGTCAAAATGGCAAATGAAATTTAGTGTGGATAAATATAAAGTAATGCACATTGGAAAAATAACCTCAACTATGCATACAATATGATGGGGGCTAATTTAGCTACAACTAATCAGGAAAGAGATCTGGGAGTCATTGTGGATGGTTCTCTGAAGACGTCCACGCAGTGTGCAGCGGCAGTCAAAAAAGCAAACAGGATGTTAGGAATCATTCAAAAAGGGATAGAGAATAAGACGGAGAATATCTTATTGCCCTTATATAAATCCATGGTACGCCCACATCTTGAATACTGTGTACAGATGTCATCTCCTCATCTCAAAAAAGATATACTGGCATTAGAAAAAGTTCAGAAAAGGGCAACTAAAATGATTAGGGGTTTGGAACGATCCCATATGAGGAGAGATTAAAGAGGCTAGGACTTTTCAGCTTGGAAAAGAGGAGACTAAGGGGGGATATGATAGAGGTATATAAAATCATGAGTGATGTGGAGAAAGTGAATAAGGAAAAGTTATTTACTTGTTCCCATAATATAAGAACTAGGGGCCACCAAATGAAATTAATGGGCAGCAGGTTTAAAACAAATAAAAGGAAGTTGTTCTTCACACAGCGCACAGTCAACCTGTGGAACTCTTTGCCTGAAGAGGTTGTGAAGGCTAGGACTATAACAGGGTTTAAAAGAGAACTAGATAAATTCATCGAGGTTAAATCCATTAATGGCTGTTAGCCAGGATGGGTAAGGAACGGTGTCCCTAGCCTCTGTTTGTCAGAGGGTGGAGATGGATGGCAGGAGAGAGATGACTTGATCATTACCTATTAGGTTCATTCCCTCTGCGGCACCTGGCTTTGGCCACTGTCGGTAGACAGGATACTGGGCTGGATAGACCTTTGGTCTGACCCAGTATGGCCTTTCTTATGTTCTTATGAGTCCATAAGGATAGCTGCAGCATCTCCATGGAGAGTTTTAAGTATTAATACAATACTGAAGCAAATGAAAGCTGTTGGACATCTTTGGGCAGCACGTGGCATGATACATTCTCCCCTGTTGATTTCCCTTTACTTATTGCTGACAAGAAATTTTCTGTAAATGTGAAGTTTTATAACTTGGAAGAAGGGCCCTGATGCTGCTGGCCAGAGCAGGCACAATCCAGGATTGTAGGTCGCAGCTGTTTGGGGGGATAATACAAACCTCATGTGGTGCTGTGCACAACATTTTGGCAGTTTGGAAGCATACAGTGACATCTTGTGGATTCAGTTTGTAACTCTCCCTCTGAAATTCAGTTCCACTGGTCACTTTCCGCCCTGGCCGTTTTCAGTAGCAGTGAGGTACTGGCAGGGGGAGGGGATCAGGGCCGGCTCTGGCTTTTTGGCCGCCCCAAGCCAAAAAAAAAAAAAACAACCCAGCAGCGCGGCCGGAGCGTGGGTGCAGGGGGACCGGCGGGGGGGGGGGGGGGGGCGAGCAGGAGAGAGAGAGAGAGAGAAGGGGACGGCCAGGGCTACAGCAGGGGCGCTGCCACGCGGCCCCTCCTGCTGCGCCGCCTCCTGCTGCCTGCCGCGAGGGCTCCGCTCCGGTCGGCGGGGAGGGAAGGAAGAGGACTGCCCTGCAGGGCGCTCTGGTTCTCCGCACCGCTGCCCCCTACAGGGCGGCAAGAACGGAACAAGAACAAAAAACAAACAAACAAAAAAAGCGTCCGTGCCGCCCTAGGATTGGGCAGAATGCCGCCTCCAACAATCTGCCGCCCCAAGCACCAGCTTGCTCATCTGGTGCCTGGAGCCAGCCCTGGAGGGGATCACTGTATTTACTAGATATAATGGCAGTAGATTAGGCAACACAGCGGTTCAAGGCACACTGAGCTGGAATGAATGCATCCCTTAAGCACTGGAGAAGGTGGTAGCCGTGTTAGTCTGTATCAGCAAAAAGAACGAGGAGTACTTGTGGCACCTTAGACACTAACAAATTTATTTGGGCATAAGCTTTTGTGGGCTAAAACCCACTTCATCGGATGCATGACTATGGCTCAGAGATGGCTCTGACCTTAGGTTTGGAACGAATAATTCGTTTAGGATTGGAGCAAGTCCCCATCTGGTATCTAGGATCTGTTGTGATAAGGCCCTCCCCTTACGTTGGCCAGTGCGCTGTACACCTGTACCGTTAGGCCCCAATGACGTTTCGTGGGAGTGTGTTTAATTTGCAAAAAATAATGCATAGTGTTTGTTAGAGGATTTTTAATGAGGAATCCAAGTCAAGATTTGAATGCTAAGCCATATGAAACCAGTCAGACATAGCACAATGGCATCCCCTTCGAAGATCATCTGCAAGGCTATTAGTGAATTTTTTTAAATCTCTAGGCAAAAGTTATTATGTGAGACTCTCAAGTTTCAGTCCATTAGGGGCACCTTTGCATTTCAAGTATGTTCCACCTCCCTGGTCCCCTTTAGGTTTTGGTGTTTAACCCCAAGAACGTGAAGCCACACCCCTGGATTTTTGTGATTTCTTGTTGAAAGTACACAGTTTCACACAGATTCCACCAACACTGTACATCAGCCTGTATTTCCTACAGACTTAATCTCAGTTTTACTTGAGTCTAAGCCCTGAAGTTTTTACTCGTGACTTAGCCCTGAGTTTGCAAACGTTCCAGCAAGTCTAAGGTTAGTAAGAAACCAGGAAAGCTGATGAGTGTTGAATTTTGTTCCACTGTATATTTTCTCACTGCTTTACTGAACACAGCCCCACAACTAGAGTGAAACCTTTTGCACTGTGCTGGTTTCACAGGGCTAGATCGTGTTTTCACACAGCCCATAGTAAGTGGTGATGCGTAGGTGTTCCACCCTCTGAGAAACACTAGAGGAGCACATAACTGTTGGTGCTGCTCCCTATTTGCTCTGCAACAGGAAGTAATTTGCAGTACTCTTTTGCGGCTTACCTTTTGGGTGGAGGGATTCATGGTTTTGCTCTTCCCACCCATTTGGGCGAGCATCCGCTAGGGCAACCTCATGGTTGGGAGGAATGATCCAGGTGGCTGTAATGCAGGTTGCACAAAGAGGGGGACTCCTAGTACACCCCCCACCCCATGGTCACATAAGGCCAGGGCATGATTTAGCAACTTAAGGGAAGTATGATGCACAAAGCAACTGTTATAAACTTGCTACTCTCTTCCTTGCAAACCGAAGGCCTGGGCTATACACATGTACACCTGTAGGTGTTATTTTTGATCAATATAATTAGACTGGGGCAACTCTGTGTGGACACTGTTATATTGATTTAAGAGTGAGTGTCCACACAGTGAGACCGGCATTAGTTTAACTAAGGCTAGGTCTACACTACCTGCCTGAATCGGCGGTAGAAATCGATCTCTCGGGATCGAATTATCGCGTCTCGTCGGGACGCGACAATCGAGCCCCGAATCGACGCTCTTACTCCACCAGCGGAGGTGGGAGTAAGCGCCGTCGACGGGGAGCCGCGGAGGTCGATTTTTGCCGCCGTCCTCACAGCGGGGTAAGTCGTCTCCGATAGGTCGAATTCAGCTACGCTATTCGCGTAGCTGAATTTGCGTATCTTAAATCAACCCCCGACTGTAGTGAAGACCTGCCCTAAGCTACTTTTCAAACCAGTTCAGTGCAATCAGCGTGTAGACAAGTTCTAACTCGGTGTAATTTAATTCCGTCCCTGTTTTCTTTAGGCGAGGGAAGCAGCTGGACCATCCAGAGCTCTAACTGCTTCTGTCTTTCTGTCTCTCTCTGCAGTAGCCAGCAGAGTAGCCAGCAAAGCAGCCATGATGACGATGCAGCCCGATTCCTGAGTCCCCGAATGCGGGACGAAAGGTAGGCCTGTTCAGCGCCGGGGAACTGGGGAGATGGCGGCAATCCCGCTCAGCCTGAACACAGGTGTTTGTTTATTATCAGGCAAATTATGGCTCGTATTTTAAATGTAAAACTATGTGTTCTTGAATGATGTTAACAAGTAACCCCTCCAGTCCCTATCCCCTAAAGCCCTGCACTCTTAGTGAGGAACTTGCACCGAGAATGCAATGCCATCAGGCTATTCTCTGCAAACACTTCTCACCATTGCAAATATCGTGAACGTTGGGTATTTGTTAGTGTCGACTTTGCTTTGGGGTGTTGTCAGTTTAAACCTTAAACTGGAAAACTTAATTATAGTGGAAACACAGAAGGAGGCACCTGCAATCAGAGGTAACAAGATGAAATCAAGTAACACATCAAATGTAGATCATGTTTATAAACACAAGTGACACCATCAGTACAGGATTCACACTAAGTGCAGGTGCCTTGCAGACACCGGTAACAATATGTACAAGTTAACACTGCACATGCAGCAAGCAGCACTGTTTATAAATGCAGGTTATGCTACAGTCACAGAAAATATTGAACAGAGCCTCTTAGCATAGCAAATGTTAATAATATTGATATCTGATCAGTTACTGATAATACATGAATGTGACTGAGTGCTGCTGCATAGCAGGGAATCTAGAGATGTCTGGAATATTGCCACAGCATAGAAGAAGATAAGAAAGAAAGCAAAATTCTAAATGGGTAGGAGAGTTTGGATAGTTCATAGATGGGACGTGCCTGTTTGGGTAGTATATGTATTTTACAGTGAACAGTTGCTTCTGTGGCTCCTGGAGTCTGAACACCAAGATGTTTGATGGGTCAACAGTGAGATAATGGAAAAGAGAATAATGTGTTGGAAAATCAGAAGGTGTTAAGTAGGAGGGATGTCTGTGAAAGGAGGAGGCAGAAAGAGATACCTGTCAGCTTAAGGAAGAGAACAGTCCATCATGGTCTAGTTTCCCTGTGTGGCTTGACAAGGATTGTCATCATGGATTGAGTATTGTGGTTGTTATATGTTGTTTTACATGGGTTGCTTTTCTGTCTAAAATGCAAATTGCTCTCACATAGCTTTGAAGAGATTGCCAGAAGTGTGTAGTTGGGTTCCTAAACCTAATGGGCATGTCTACGCAGCAATTAAACACCCATGGCCATGGTCAACTGACTCCGGCTTGTAGGGGTTGGACTGCAGGACTGTTCAGGCTCTGGACCCTAAGGTCTTGGACTTTGTGGTGGGAGGGTCCCAGAGCCTGGGCTCCAGCCCGAGTCCAAACGTCTGCACAGCAATTTTTAGCCCTGGAGCCCGAGACCCAGGAGTCTGCGTCAGCTGAGCCAGGCCAGCCAGGCCATGCTGCAGGTCTTTTATTCCAGTGTAGTTGAACCCTAAGAGGCATAGGGGCTCGTAGGACAGTGCACAGAGCTAGGAGTGAGGAGACCTGCGTTCTGTTCCCAGCTGTGACCTCGGGCAAGTCATTGTTTGTGCCTTAGTTTCCCCATCTGAAACACTGGGATGATGATATCTATCGTCCAGTAAAGCACTGTGAGATTCTTGAGTGAGAAGAACTATAGAAGTGTAAAGTAATGTTATGTTATTATTACTGTTAAGATGCCTTTAAGTGGGTTTCCTTGGGTAAATTATCAAATAGGGTATCACTGGAGGTGTGGCAAGTGCTGGAGAGTGGAGATTGACTGGCTGTTTTTACCTGGGGGTTCATCATTATCTGCTATATCCAGCAAAACTGAGCACAAGAAGAGGCATCCCGAGCCATTTGCCAGTCTCCTTGATTCCATGTTGCTGTTCAAAACCTCTCTGTCCCATACTAGTGAGGTGAAGAATTGGCTCAAAAAGTACGGCACCGCACCTCAAAAGAGTCCAAAGTGCTGTAAAAATATTGGCTGATTAATCTTTCTAATACCCCTGCAGTAGGTAATTACCATTTCCTAATGTTATGTTTTGGGAAATTGAGGCACGGGGAGTGTAAATGACTTGCACAAGGCCACACAGTGCGGCAGTGGAAGGATTAGAATTCCTGAGGTCCTCACTCCCAGTTGCCATCCCAGTTACTTATGTGCCTGATATTCATTTGTACCCTTACCTGACAAATCATAAATGATACGTCATTACCAGACCGTTACTGGTCCAGTGTAAACTCAGGGTGTACACACTGAGGTTCAGCTTCACCTAGTCTTTGGGTTTATCCACTTTTGGGTGTGCATAGTTCTAGTCAATATGCAAGATGCCTTCCCCCTGTCCTAGCAGCACTAGTGTTGTGAGCACTGGGAAGAAACCCACTGGCACAGGTGTTACTTTTGGAAACTGGACTGTTTTTTCCATGTGCTTTGCAAGTCAAAACTATAAAGTAACCTTCCCCACATTTATCTTCCAAACCTTTACCCAAACAAAACACTGTGGCCAATTGATCATTAGCTTCCTCTTACCCTTAATAAACAACCAGCTGGATTTGTACTGGATCTGTATTCCCAGATTCCTCTGCAAGGCTAGTGTTGAGACTAGGGCCATGTCTACACTACAGGACTACAGTGGCACAGCTATGCCACTGTAGGACCCTAGTATAGATACTTCCTACATCAACACAAGGGGTTTTTCTATCATGGTAGATAATCCACCTCCCCATGCGGTGGTAGCTAGGTTGATGGAAAAATTTTTCGGTCAACCAACCACATTTATACTGGGTTAGGTCAGCATAACTCTCAGAGGTATGAATTTTTCACACTCAGGTGTCATATATATGTCAACCTAATTTTACGTGTAGACTAGGCCTAGTCTGTGATTGAGCTGTTCCTCTGTCTGTTGTGTTGGGGACAGTTGTCAGGTATGCAAGGCAGATATCCAGCAGCTGGGTAACAATTTCTTTGAAATTCCAAAAGTCCAAAATTAATAAATTTCAGACTCTTGGGGTGGATTTATTATACTTTCATACTGCAGCATTGGTACAAAAGAAGCTGAAAAATGAATACCTGTAAAATCTTTGCATATTATTTAATTAGTTATTAGGTATTTCATCCAAACAAGAAAAGTTAGTATTTCTGCATCTCCTGGTGTTATTGGCTCAGAACCCCGTCCATTTTCTTCTGTTACACAGGAGCTACAGGCTCTGTGTTACTGCAGCCTCTTTTGTACTGTCCTGGTCTAGAACCCTGATTTTATTACAGCCTCTAGTCCTGTATTACACATGAACGTTGACTTCTTAAATTGACTAGGTCCTGTTACCCTGTTACCACACTGTTCAGCTTTGGGGTCAGGCAATGTTGCTTTCGCTCCTCCCAGGAATAGCATAGAATCACAGTCTGACAATCTAAGGCTTTTAACATCTTTCGTGGTGTATGGTAGCTTAAAGAAATGAGCCCCTAGGAAGAGACACTTACGATAAAGGCTTTTAGCAAAGACTCACTCTCATATGAGCTGCATTGGTGTCTGCTAAACCCCTGACAATAACCTTCACTCACAGCATAGGTGCTGGACCTGGGGATGCTGCCACACCACCTGGCTTGAAGTGGTTTCCATTAAGGGTTTACAGTTTGGTTCAATGGCTCTCGCGCACCTCCACTATAAAACATTTTCCAGCACCCCTGACTCCCAGAAAAGCCCAAACCCTTTAATTGAACCTTTTTTCCTTTCAAAATTAGGAGTATATGTGCAGCACGTGGGTAGTAGTTTTCATGAAGTTCTAAAGCTGAGTGACTAGCATGGGCTTCGAGTTTTATTCTCCCTTGATGGCATCTAGGTCAGAGTTGCATGCTTTACAAGTCAAAAGCTGATTTTAGTTTCTGCCAGTGTTCCAGGCTCACCCTGGCACTGGGGACAAATGGGAAGGCAGACGAGCCCTGCTTTTCCCCTTTACACAGATGGGGACACAGAGCGGTAAAATGACTTGCCCAAGGCCAAACAGTCTGTCAATGAGTGAGGTGGGAACAGAACCAAGAATTCTTGGTTTTGTCCCTCAGCCACTCAACACTGGAGATCACCCCCCTCCTAGCACCTTCTCCCCGTCAGAGTGCCTCTCATACACACGGGCAACTCCGAATCAAAAACACAGAGAGCAGGTTTATAAAGTCAGACGCCGTTTTACTTGCTTAATTTTCCGACTGTGAGCTGCAGTGATAAAGGGAGAATGAATATATTCCAAGTTAGTATCTGGCTGCTGATTGTGTGTTTGTGATGTTGTGTACAAGGTTAGATGGTTAAATACTTTGCAAGGGGTGGCGGTATTCTGTGTTTACTAGTCCCAGTTGCTCTTATACCTGCAGAAGAGAGTGCATGGCCCCTTAAGACACAGCTGGCATTAAAAACGTTATGAGGGAGGAAATGCTTCTTTCCAGGATGAACTGAGGCACCTCTCAGACCTTGTCTCCTCTCACAGGATCAGAGGTCCTCTTACTAAGTGTCTGCTAAGCCAAACTCCTGCTGAAGTCAAATTTCTCCTAATTAATTCAATAGGAGATGAGCTGAGTAAGGACTGAATAAAAGCTTAGGAAGGACCTGAAGATTTGACTCACTCAGGAGAGAACAAGCCAGCCCTAGAGAGCTAATTAATAATCCAACAGAATGTTTGGCAGAACTAGTGCTTGCTAGTTGCAGCTAACCCTTTCCTCAATATGTTTCACTCCAATTATTAGTCTCTCTGGTGCTGTTGATCCTGGCATAATTTACTAGCTGAGAACAGTGTCTACTACTAGATCACAGGGAAATTGACAGCAAAGCAGACAGGTGCTTAGATATTATCTGAGTTTTGTCTGATGCTGGGGGACATGTGAAGTCATATCGCCTTGGTCTGGGATTTCATACGCTAAGCAGGGTCAGGGCAGGGCGGCCTCCAGGTACGGAAAGAAACAGTGTCCTGGTGATTCAGTAGACAGTGGTGTCCCCTTTTGAGCCTGGACTGAACCAAAGTCTTAGTGTGGTTCTGGACTGGGATGCCGGAGGTGCCACCTTTCAGATGGGGGTGCAAAGCGGAGGTGCTGACCATGGATAGTCATTATAAAAGATGTCCATGTCATCCTTATAAAGTAGTGGTGGCAGTGACCAGTGACCTGTGTCTCATAAGGTGACCTCAAAAATTGCTGCTGTTTATGTTTAATTCCAAGTAATTTTTATGTATGGTTTAACTGATGAGACTAATCTTAAATTGACCTAAATACAGGGCTGCTAAATTGCCTTTACTTCTGTTGTTTGCAGTTGTAATCATGTCAGGCTCCAGGGCAGAGGAGCAGTGGTGTAATCTCTCCTTGGGGAACAGTGACTCTCGCTCATTGGACTGACAAAAAGTCCCATTCATAATGCTGTTTATGAATGATGGGGGAAAGGTTTGGAGTCTGGCCCGATCCAGATAAGCACCCAGAGGCTCAGCTTCTGGTGCAGGCTCTATGAACATCTTGAATTTGCCAGCCTGGACTGCACCTCGGGTGAGGCAGTTCTTTCTCATGGAACTTATTTATTTTCTTTCAAGAACAATAAAGAGTCCCCATTTGCAGACTCTGCGTATCCTGCTCATTATTTACAATGTGCTGTTCACGTACCTACCAAGCTCTGAATACCAATACCACCACCCACCGCACCAGCCAGTGCTTCAATATCCCTTAACTCTCAGGAAAGTCCAGAGGAAACAAACAGACCCTGCAGCATGTCCCGAAAGCCAGCCGATGCAGGCTCTTTCAGACCAGGGTCGGAGGGCATTCCAGAGCCTCTGTAAGGGGCACTTACAGAGAACAATCTGCCAGTCACCCCTGCCTCTGTTATACTGAGGTGAATGTAGCATCAGCACCGCTTCTGCCAGGCCATGCCTCTTGAGTGTGTCAGCACCTCCTTATTCGGAATCTGCTGCAGCTGGAGGGTGATGAGATTGTGCAAAATTAAAGGTGGTGATGGTGGTGGGGAAGATTGTGATGTTTTTCAAAGTGCATTAAAAGTTTGGTGTGACTTTTGGGGAAATCTTAATACAAGCAGCCCAGGTCCTCTCCCCCCACCCCCACTGCACATGCCAAAAGAACAGGGCTTTAAAAGCATCTCCCAGCTGCTGTGTACCTAGGGTGACCAAACAGCAAATGTGGGAAATCGGGACGGGGGTAAGGGGTAATAGGAGCCTATATAAGGAAAGATCCAAAAATCGGGACTGGCCCTATAAAATCGGGACATCTGGTCACCCTATATGTATCTGCTTGCACCTGTGTGGCAGAGGCAATGCTTGTGCATACTTCCAGTATGGCCTTAATTTTTCTGAGCCTGCTGGTATACGTGTCTTAAGTGATCCTGCACTCAGCACTCTTGCTGACTATAACAAAAAGCAAGTTCGTACCCCCTCTGGAATCAACTTCCCTGTGCAGCCTGCCAGGATCAAGCACCCTTGTCCCTCCCACACCCCCTCCCTAGCACACCGCATCTGACATCACACGCAGGTAGAGCTGTGCACGCAGCACCATCTCATTCCTGCAGAACTAGGACAGAGAGAGAGAGGACCTGCACCTACCCTGATACACATGGGAAGCTGCTGGGAGGTGAGGATATCCCAGGCACCAGCAGAGGGATGCTGGACCTACCGGGCAACTGTGGAAAGATACCAGAAAGGAAGATGTGATTGGGGAGGGCTGATCTCTTGGCTATGTCCAGCCATATCTTAATTACCAGCCTGCACTTAGCAACAAAGATGGTACCAAGGATCTCGCCAGTCGAGTTAACTTGGCAGTGACCTGACTCTCCAGGACGAATAAACTCAGAGCTGTGATTCACACAGGGCTGAAGTCCTCGGATCCCTTCAGACAGGACGCTGACTTTGCCCTGGTATTGGAAGCAGACACTTGAACCGCTGCTGCTGTTGCTATTGCCACTCCGTGGGATGTAGGCACCAGACTTGGCTGGTGAACCACAAGGCCCAGCCATGGTTCAGAACCCATGCCCTGAGACGGTCTCCTGCAGCACAGCAGTGAAGCATGTCTGTCACTTGCGTGTGTCTTCCCTGAGGAAAAAACTCTCCTTCCGCAGAGCCATGTAAGTTGACAGGTGTGGGTCCTGTGCTGGGGTGGAGTCTGTGGATATTATGTTTGTGCATCCAGGGGTCTGGGCATGAGAGATGTGGCTGAATACACTGTGCAGGTGTATTCAGAGTCCTAGAAGGGGAAAGCTAGCAAAGCAAACAAGGAAGAGTTTAATTTTGAGGTGCTGGCCTGGGACCCAGGAGACCTGGCTTCTGTTCTCACCTCTGTTAAGATTTCCTGTTTAGGTCTCGTCATCTCTGTGTGCCTCAGTTTCCCATCTATCAAATGGGGAGGAGAATCCCTTCCCTAGCTCGCAGGAGTGTTGCAAGGATGGGTTCACTGATGTCTGCAAGTTACTCAGATACTGAAGTGCGATAGCCCTATGAGCACCTAGGAGCAGATTTGTGATGCCCAGATGATCTTAGCCAGAGATGCTGCTCCCTTTTAAAGGAGTGGCCTGAAGATTGACTAGGGCTGAGTAGGAGAACCCCCGGAGGCCTGGGTGAGATGAGTACACAGCTAGTGCATCAAACGGGGGTTATACACAAACCACACCAAACTGTTCACTGCTGTTGAACTGCAAGTTCAGGCTCACTCATGTGCTCGCTTCTATTTGAACTGCAGGCTTGTTCTTTATTGTGACCCTGAGGCGCCCCTTAGGCTTATAGCAGAGAACAGGCTTAACTAAAGTGTAAATGCCATGCCACTGAACCAGCAGGAAATACAGTCCTTAAGCTCATACACACAAGAGCCATTAGTGCTGCTCCCTTAGCATCCAAAAGTCCATGGAGGGGAGGGGAGAAATAGATGAGGGGAATGGAGAGGAATGGACAGAGGGGGTGGGGAAGAGAGATGAGAGAAATAGACAACAGCTAGAGGGTGATGGATAAGAGAGAGAACCAAAATGGGTGGGCAGGGAAGGACAGTTCATCTCAGGACAGAGCAAGAGGTAGAATCTTCTGTTCACAAATCGTATCGTGATTGCAAATTAATCACCTGCCCAAGCCTGTGCGGTACCCGTGTGCCGCCAACCCTGGTGTAGCAGGCTCTGAGCCTCCTCTCACACCAGTGTAACTCCAATAAAGTCCAAGGAGCTGCTCTTGGTTTACACTGGTGGGAGCAAGTGGAGGGTCAGGCCCATTTCCTCAATCTGAGGCTCCCAATGGACCTTACATCAACCTTTGCCTGCTCCTGTTTCCCCTTGCCCCTGAGAGGCACAGTGGTGGTAACACCCTGTGTCCCTGTCTCTGTTCTCCTATGCATGGAGGCACAGCAGGGACTGTCTTACACTGCCACTCCCAGAGCTTCAGGGAGTCTATTTTCCATTGCCAAAGTGATTGTGGAATGCTGCCATCTGCATGTGCTGGCAGGGGTGGATGTCTTGCTGCGGTGTTACTCTGAGGTAGGCAACCCAGTACGTTAATAAGGAGAAGGACGTTCAAGAGTAAGAGAAAAGGAATGGATGTGCTTTTGGAGGAGGGGGATAAATAGGAGGCAGTTGCTGCTGCCTAATGCCAGTGTAAAATTCGGGGAGAACAGGCTCCAAGCTCAGTGTGCTGCCAAGAGATGGGTCTGAGTTCAGGTCCTGAGTAGGAATGGTCCCAGTAAAGCCCCAAGTCGGGTGCAGCTTGTATCCGTCGAGCTTTGTGGCAGACCTCAGAGCGACTTTGTCAGAAGTGTTGCTAAGGTTCCTGGGTCTACTGAACCTGCCCAGCTCAGTAGGGAGGGGTGTGTTTTAAGGGATCTGGGGCAAGAGGGGTGTGTGCATATTGAGGAAGCCCTTGAGGAAGTGCCCAGATGGGGGCCACACATCTCCAGCCCACTCAACTCAGGCATGCGAGACTTTGCGAGCCCACCCACTGAAGGAATCGTCTGTTTGCAGCTCTGCAACTTGCTGAGCTCTTGTCCTGAGCTTTCTGGACTGGCAGCATGCAGAAGCCTGGTGACACACACGCACTCATCCTCTGCAGAGGAAAGGAGCACCCCAAATCCCTCTCTGGTGATCTCCCCTTGACCCTTGGCAGACTGAGAACCGGCACTGATGAGCTCTGGAGAGACCCTTCCTCCAACTAGGTTGTGGGAGATGATGGTTTTACCCTCTTGTGGGGCCTTTAAAGGTGAAAAGGAAATGAAGAGGTGGAGGTAGGGACATCTCCAGGAATAATGGGTGAGCTTCAAACCTTTTGGAGGTTTGGATAAGCACCCCAAGCCTGGTCACTAGCTGACTATCCACCCCTCTTGGTTGGGAATTTCACAGGAGCAGGTTTTTCGGTGAGATTCGGTGAGATTCCTGCTTCCACACAGGAGAGAGGCACTCTGAGAACCAGCCTCTTCATTGCTCCCTGCCCAGTCCTGGCCTGTGCAGAAGCTGCCACACATACGAAAAATCACGAGAGGGGGGGAAAGTAACCCAAATTTTTCAAACCTGGAAAAAATTGTGAGATGGCATTTGGGTGAAGGTGCAGGGCTGGCTTCTGGGCAGCAGTTCAGGTTTGAGATGAATGTGAGGAAAGGTGCTGGGATTGGGTTCTGGATGGTAGTTTGGGCCTGAGATGAACCTGGGAAAGGTTATGAGTTTTGGTTAATATTGTATGTGAACTGGTTCATCCATCATTAACCAATGTCCGGTCCCCACCCCACGCTGACCATGAGTTTATTTGTGTAGCTTCCTTTAATTTTCCTTTGCACATCCCCTGCATGGCTCAGGATTTATTAGACTGGTATGTATGAGTTGTCTCTGTTGGGGCTGGGATGGTTGGTTGTGTGTGTGCTGGAGGTGGTGGGGGTTTGGGGTTAATGAGAGATGGGAGATCTCTGGCTCTAAATTGTACTCCTGCCCTGAACTTCGGGAAAATTTGGATTCAGTTCCAGATTCAAAATCTGCTGACCCTAATGGGTACAGTGCCAAATAGCTGAGCTTTGGAGAAGTCCAAATCTGAAGACTGCAACTCCCCTCTGTTAGCAATGAAGGAGTATAATCCTCAGTGGGTACCAGTGCCAATAGCCCCCCCATTGCACCCCCACTGCTGCTGAGACAGCCCGTGGTATGACTTTCTGCTGGGACTTACAGGAACGGGCTATAGCGATTTGATGAGAGCTGCACTGCTCCGCTAGGACCGGCACATTTGCTGCTGTTGGCAGACCTGTCGGCGCAAAGATCACCTGCTCCCAATTCCTCCTACGCTAGCATTGTTCTTCCTCCAATGTCTCCGAGGTGGGCTGTTAATTATAGCGTGTGCCGCTGCCTGCCTGTGCACTGCATTGTTAGGTAAAGTAGGTTTGACAAGCGGCTGGAATAAGATAAATTCCTCCTTTCTCTGCCAAGCCTGGAACCTTTTGCACCTGGTGCCCCAGCTCCAGGAGCCCCCAGCTGCCCTTTGGAGATGAATCCAGTACAGGAGGCGAAAGATCTGTCATCCCCATTATATGAGCTCCTGGGACGCTCTGTTCTCAGCCACATAGGGTCTTGTTTTTCATAGCCCTTTCATTAGATCAGCACAGATTCTGGAATTTGATGGCCCCCAGCAAGGTTATGCCATCCCCCCATCTCTGTAATCCTTCCTCTTCCCCTCCATGATGTGCTGACCCATGATCTGAGAAATGGGGTAGGATGTCTTCTCTCCAGCATGGCTGGGAAGTGTTTGGGGGGCTGGATAAGCCTTCCTTTTCCCTCTTGTTGCCCTGTGGGGATAAGATGCAGGGAGGAGACCTGGCAAGATAGGTCTCTTTTGTCGATCCTTGTCTTGTGCTCGGATATCCCCCAGTCTTGAGGAGTTCCACAGTTGCCACTTATATGGGTGGATGGACCTGAATTTTAGAAAAGTCCAGTGCTGTCCGTGAAATTAAGGGGGACGGATAATTTTATGACAGATCTGTAGTTATGCAGACAGAGTTCATGCTTGAGGGTATCCAGCTGATTGCTGTGTTAAAAAATTCATTCTCGAGTCCTGTGGCAATCAGCAGAATGGGTGCTTTTTTCTCTAACGCATCTGGCATGGGCCAGACGCTGGACTTCACAGGCTACTGTTTCAAGCTGGTATCATAAAATGAAGCATGCCTATTGTTAAATCCCTTGGGAACATAACAATAATAACAATATTTAGCTCTTATTCAAAGCTTTTCATCTGAGAATCTCAAAAGGCTTTACAAAGGTCAGTCAGTGTCATTATCCCTATTTCACAAGTGGGGAAACTGAGGCACAGGAAAGGGGAAGTGCTGTGTCCAAGGTTAAACAGCATTGTCATCGGCAAAGCTGGGACAAGATCCCCAGTCTCCCAACTCCCAGCCTAGTTCCCTTTCCACTGGACCAATGTCTCCCTGTTTGGTTAGATAAGCCTCCAGATGTCCCTTGCATGTCTCACTGCACACGGAGAAAGTTTGACAGAAGTCATGTTGAGCTGCGTCACAGCCCCTGATACACAGGAGTGTGTGAGGGGGGGAAATGACGAGATGCTTTTAATGTCTCTTGTTTCCAGGTCTGAGAAGCTGGCTCAGATGGTCTCAGTCCTATGCCTGCCTGTTTGCAAGTGCAGAAGGGGCAGTTGTGTAGTTGCATTCCACCTGCTGACCATATTTAGAGACAGGCTTTTTTTGATGATTATAGCTAAAAAAGTGACACTGTCAAAATGACATTGTGGGGTTCCACATTCAGGGTCATGTTTCCAGCCCAGCCTTAAGCAGCACTCTCTTTTTTCTCTCTTTTGTGGGGACAAATTGCAGGCACAAATGATTGCAGCTCCTTGTGTCGCTTGATGGCTGAGTTTCTGGTTGCACCTGGAATCAGGGACAGTCCTAAGGTAAAAACACAAATAGTTGCATCTTCAAACTTGGGCCCTTCATTTTTTTGCAGTTGCCAAAATATAGGGCCCATTATTATTATTATTGATGTGTATGTGCTAGTACCTAGGAGTCCTACTCAAGGACCAGGACTGCATTGTGTTAGGCACTGTACATACCTTACCTTACCTTGTACCTTCATTCCTTCTGTGCCACTGATACATCAGGAAGTCCAGTTCCTTCACTGATTATGGCCACTCATTAGTTGTGGTACTACTTCCCAAGTGATGCCAACACCTTCAATATCCTCTGTCACTGTCTTCTGCCAGTTCTTCCTGGGCATTCCTCGCTTTCTCTTTCCTCCCTTGTGTACCCACTTCAATGCTTGCGTAGCATGTCTCCCATCTTCCATACATTGTACATATCCCAACCACCTGAGCTGTCTTCCTTTGATATTTTCTAACATGTCCTGCCCACTCAGCTCCCTTCCTCTCGCATTTGCAGTTTTATCTTTCCATGAAATGTGTAGTGTCTCCTTCAACCGTCTGTGGTGGGCAGCCTCCAATCTCTCTTTGTTAGCTATTGTCATTGGGCAAGTCCCTGCTGCATGTGGTAGCGTGCTCAGTACAGTTGCATCATGGTATAATTTGATCTTTAGTTTGGTGAGGAGGCCTCTGGTTGACCAGACGTTGTTCATCCTTCCAAAAGTGGTGTTTGTTTTCCTAATCTCGTATGAATACCTTTATCACAGCCACCATCAAATGTCATCATGCTGCTTAAGTAGCAGAACACTTCTGCCTGTTCGATTTCTTTTCCATCCATGTGCATTGTATGAACTTTCTCCAACCTGGAAAAAAAAATAGAGACCTCACCAAACAGGGCACAGAAGTATTTGTCCCCCAGAGAACCCATACCAGCTGTACTCTATTCCTTAAGCCAGCAGTTCTCAACTGGGGATTCACGGCCCCCTGGGGGCCCTGAGCCCCCTGCTTTGGCTGAAGCCCAGAGCCCCAAGCCACCCCCCACTGGGCCCTGGAGCTTCTATAGCATATTGGGAGTGCCTCAGAAAGGAAAAGGTTGAGACCCCTGTCTTAAGCCACTTAACCCTCCTCCATATCTGGTTCCAAATCCCAGAAGACATGGGAAAAAATGAAGGTGATGGGCTTTGATACTACTTAGTGCCCCTGCCAAACCTGTCTCTGAGGGGGCCTCTCAGGACCCAGACTGTTAGAAGTATGTATCCCATTGCAGGGTGGCTTAAGTTTCCAGTGAGATTTCATGTTTCTTTTTTAAGCCAAATTTGTTCACTGCTGTACCTTTAAATATAAAGCCTCCTCTTGCTAACTGCTCTCCTGAACTGTCTACTCATCCATTGCCGAAATCTGTGAAGAGTATGTTCTTCAACATCAATGACATTAACTTTTTCCCAGTGCCCATCAAAGAGCTTTTGATTTTTCCTAGGGAAAAATCCTGGCATCAGATTTCCTCCTTCCTTGGCACTGCTTCTCGCCACGTGAGGTCCTAACCTTCTAGTCTTGCTTTGGGGGTTACTGGAAGTGATTAGACCAGCCCATGTGTCCGTAGGGATGAGAGCCAGCCATGTGCTGATTGGTTGTGTGGAGGGAAGGGGAGAGCAGCTCTTGCGAATGAGTCAGCAAGCAGAAGGCAAAGAGAAAGTGTGCAGGATGCACCTCGCTGACTCGAGTTTGCACTGAGCTGCCTCGCTTACTTGGGGGATTAGAATCCCATGCACCCAGGTGGAAGGAGAAGAAAGAAACCCCTCTGATGGATCAGCAGTACTGGGACTATTTTCCCTCTAGCTCTTCCTCTACAAACCTAACCGGGGCTTTCCTCTGAGTGTCCTAGCATCCTTGCTTTCGGCCATGAAAAAACCCACTGCTATCAGCACTGCTAAGGTTCAAGTTGACCCTTCGTTGTAGGCGCCGGATACAAGTGGAAAAAGCAGTTTAGATGAGACAGATTCACGCTTGGGAAGAGGTTAGCTTGAAAGAAACACTAATGTTGGTTAATCCCAGTTATGAGAATTCGATTCTGATTATTATTAACCTCAAATCCTTTTGGTTCTGGTCCAAAATTCTTCTCTAATCTCTCCGGGTTTTGCATCTTATCTTGTGGTAGAAGCAGCAGCAAGTTCAGCAGAGACCCGAAGGCAGCTGTGCCTTGAAAATTGGTTCTCCCCCAAGAGAAGAAATCTGAGAACAGAGAAGAGACATCGGTGCCTCTTTGCACATAGCACAAACCCTTTGTAAATTTCCTCGTCGTCGCCCTTTCATCAGCCTAATCATGTCTCTTTCCCTCTGGGGCTAAAACGCTGGTGCCTAAAAAACAAAACAACCCAGAACCATCATAGTTGTGGAATTGCATCTGTCCGTAGCGGGATCTGAGGTCACATCTCTGTGCTGCTTCCGCCCCAAAAGTGCTGTGTTTGTGTAACCGCGCTGGGATTTCCATCTCCCGGTGGATTTGGCAGCATCTCTCCCTGATTGCTGGGAGTGGATTGGAGCACGGACAGACCTCCCTATTCCTGCAGGTGACTGTGCTTGTGTAAGTGCACGTTGTGAGCTGTGTATTCCTCCTCCTCCACCTCCTTCCTTTGCTCTTGTTTCCTGGCCTGCTGCAGAGTATTTGTGAGTGGTCCAGTGATAAGATGGCAGCATGTGTCACCCCAGTACACCGTGCACCATAACAAGGTCAGCCATTGTAATCAGTACTAACCAATCTCCTTCCCTCTCTGCCTGGCTGGTTCTTGCTATACTCTTCTGCTGCTGCCTTTCGCACGGTGGCCCTAACCCCTCCCTGGACCTTGCTGTGCTTTTCACACTCTCCCCCTCAACCCATCCTAGTTCGCACTGCTGCATGCTCTCTCACCCTCCTCCCTTTTCTTTATTTACAGTGTTGGATTGTGCTCCCCCTGGGATGTATTGAGGAATTCGGCAGGGGGCTTGGATCCACCAAAGTTTCAGGCATCCTCTCTCTGTCCCGGAGAGAAAGTTCCTTCCAGGCCCCCTCCTACTTCCTCGTGGGCTTTATTCAAGGGCACTTGAGTTCTTCGACTTCTGTCAAGGAAACTAGGCAGGCCACCTCAACAGACAGTCATCAGCCGTGCGCTGCACTGCCACCTGCTGCTTGTTGCTTCGTGTGGGTCCCCTCAGAATCTGAGGCATTTATCCCAAAGGTCCTGCCTACCTGCACCCTTGGCTGATGAACAGGACAGTGAAGTTCCTGAGAAGTGAAAATACTTCGAATGTTACATTCCATGTTTGCTGCCTGCTATAACACAGGGAGGATGTGTCTCTTACCTCACTGTTCCATCACTGTCGTCCTTAACCTGCTGGAAGATCTGTCCCATGTTAGCACGGGTATTCAGCATTGAGATGACCCAGGCTGGAGCTGCTGAGAAAAGTTTTTGTGATAATGAGGTAATGGACTTGTGCACACATGGGCAGTGGTGCCCCTCTCCCCAAATAGGGAAACTGGGTTCAGGACCAATTCAACCTGTGTCTTGAGATTATAACCCATCCATCCCCTGCTCTTCCCTCCCTTCAGGCTTTAGAAGTGATGGGTCAGTGGACTTTCTTTTGTTCCTTTATTTTAATTCCTTTCCAGTCATTCCCCTTGTGACTCTCCTTCAGACACATCCTTTCTGGCTCCAAATTATCCTGTCCCAAACCAAACTCGTTCTGCACCTCTTAACATCTTCCCAACCTCTTCTCACTTCAAACTCTCTCTGCAGTGCCTATTATAGTCTCCCCATTTCCACTACCCTCAGACTCTTACCTCTCTTTATACCTATAAAAATCACCACTCCTTTTTTCTGTACCCTCCCACTTTGATTCTAATTGTTTCGATGTCTCTGTAAAAATCAACCATCCTTCTCAGTTTCAACTAAATATCCACCGTGGTTCCCAGAATTGAACTAGTGCTCCCGAGAATATCTTTAAAAAGTCTTAGCTAGCAAATATCCCCAAAGTCTCCCTTAACTTGAGAGAGACAAGGTAGGTGAGATAATACCTTTTATTGGACCAACTTATGTTGGTGGAAGTGACAAGCTTCCGAGCTTTTCCTCAGGTCTGGAAAAAGTAACCAGATATTACTTCATCTTCCTCGTCTCTCTCATATCCTTGGACCATCACGGCTACAACAACTCCCCTAATTTAAGTCTTTGTACATGTTCCGGGACTTTCTTTCCTGTAGCCCTTTCAGTTTATTTCTGTCTCTTTGTATTAACTCCTTTTGCTCTTACAGGACACCTACTTCTGCAGCCCTAAAAAGACTTAAATTGATCTCTAATGCTTAGGGATAGGGATGAGAGCTAATCCTGAGGGCAGATTACCTCATATCTGCATACTGCAGGGTTCTTACACCTTCCTCTAGGGAATATCTGGTATTGACCTCTGTCAGAGGCAGGAGACTAGGCTAAGTGAACCTTGTATCTGATCCAGTCTGGCAATTCCTATGAAAGCTGCTTTGGTGCAGTATCCCTTAGTACAGTATCAGAAACCTTTTCAAGCCCACAGATGGGATGCAGGCTCTGTATAAAGGCTAGTTTCATCACTTTACTGTCTGTTTTATGCACTAAGGAGAAGGCTTTGAAGGGGGCTAGTGATTCTCAGGGTTTCAACGCTTGAGTGCCCAACCTGGCACACTTTAAAGGATTATCTGAGGCTGGGCACTGATCACTATCAGAAAATCATGCCCCTTTATAGTGTATCAAGTTGGGGCATTCCAAATCACTAGCCACTGTGGAAAATTTTGGCCGAACAAAAAGTAGAGCTGATCTGTTACATTAATGACTGCTTTGTCTAGTCCCCAAGAAGAAATAAATCCTGAAACATCATATCCTTCTACCTAAAGGTGTGCAAAAGATTTACAGTGAAAGTTTAAATTGACTGGGGGTGGGGCTCTGTTTATTTACAAACTAAAAAAATTGACTTGTTTCACTGAAAAATCCACTGCATTTCAAGAAGTTTTCTCTTGAACCTGGGCTCCTTTTGCAATGTGAAGGAACTCATTTCTGAAAGAAAACAAGCCCCTCCAGAGCAAATGGTAGCTTCAAAATTCAAACCTTCCCAAGTTTTTAATTAAAAACCAACAAAAAAAGGAAAATTCGGTGAAACAGCGTGTGAAAATAGTCATCCGTCTGTTTCAAGCAGTTTCAGATCTGTGGTGTAAATTTAAAAAAAAAAAATGGTTCCAATTCCACCCTTTCTGCTTTCTCCAATAAGAGCTTTTTTCCTTCTTTCAGAAAGGACCTCTTGCTCTCCCCAGCGTCCATAGGAAAATATCCTGCCGTCTTCCTCTTGCAGGGCCCGCTTTATCCTCTGTGAGGACCCTCCATCACCCCACCTTTTAAGAGAGAAAGTCTTATTTCCCACCCCCTCTCTCAAGATCCTCAGTCATAACACATGCCTTTTCAAGCACCACACACATTTAGTGCAGAAATAAGTGGTTTGACGTCCACCCAGCATGCCGTAACAGAACAACTACAGCTCCCATGATGCAGTAGGCATGTGATGCATCCTCGCTCCCTACGCAAATACAGCCTCACATGATTTCCCGGCTGCTGAAGCACAGAGTCAGCCCCTCATGAAATTTCCCTGAGGAAATAGAGATGGATCCTACTTTGGGGATGCTGGGCTTGCAGATAACCTCCTCTGACAGCAGAGACTCCAGGGCTGCGGAACACTGACTTCAGAGAGGATTCAGCAGTTTAGGCATCTTTTCCCAGGATTCAATACTCCTCGCAGTCCCTATCCCTTATGTTATGTCTGTTCCCTGAATTCCTTTACCCACACACCGCACTCTCCCTAGGCATAATTTTCCCTCTTTCTCTCTCCTTGAAATCTTTTGATTTGTTTGTAGCTTTCCCTCTCACCAATTCTCTTGCTAATAGATTTTGCTTTGTGCCGCCTGCTACGTCACCATCTCTTTTGCTCCACCCAGGGTTGTGCAGACTCTCCTGTAGCTGTGACTGACTGGATAAGCAGCGCTATACTTAAAGTGGCAGGGCCTAATGTACAGTATTTTGGTCTAAGTGCACATGTGCGCACAGGGTTCCTAGGAGTCTGATATGGTCGGCCCCTCTAAGCCTTTTGGCTTTGCTTCTGTGGATGCTCTAACAATTAGCCCTTTATGATTAGCATTGGACTCCCACTGGTTGCTAGAGTGGAACTGGGACAGGAATAATTCATTTGCAGCAGCTGGATTACAGTCACGTATCCCTGCGAGAGTAAGCCATAAAGGCTGTGTGTGTGTCTAAGAATGGACATGTGCATTTTGCCTGTACAGCCAACTCTGCTTGCATGGAATGTGTAGAGCATATGACATTTGAGACTGGCTAAGGAGCTGGGAGGGGACGGGGCATCTGGGTGTGGTTTGTAACTCCTGTTAAAGTCAGCATGGGCTAAATGGCTAAAATTGAGCTGAATACTTTGAAAATGTACCCTCTTCTCTGTTAGCAATGGATCACCCTTATAGCATTTGCAGGTTCAATTTAGTTAAGCACCCAGACGTCTGGGAGCCTGATTCTGATATCTTGGTGGGGTAAATCAGGAGTACCTCCACTGATGTCACGGGGGTGAGATCAGAAGGAAGCGCTGGATCCTTAACAGAAGTTTCTCTGATCCTCTTGTATCTGCAAAACTGGGCTTCTGATTTTGTGAGGCCAGGTCTACACCTAAAATTTAGATCAACCTAGCTACATCACTCAGGACTATGCATCTGAAGAAGTGAGATTCTTACCCACGAAAGCTTATGCTCCCAATACTTCTGTTAGTCTTAAAGGTGCCACAGGACCCTCAGTTGCTTTTTACAGATTCAGACTAACACGGCTACCCCTCTGATTCAGGACTATGAAAAATTTCACACTGAACACTGTAGTTAGGTCGACCTAACCCCCTGGTGTAGATGCGGCTAAGTCAATTGAAGGATTCTTCTGTTGAACTAGCTACCACCTTTCAGAGAAGTGAATTATCTACAGTGACAGGAGAACCTCTTCGGTCAGTGTATGAAGTATCTATGCCTGCACCTGTGTCTCTGTAGTGTAGAATATCCTGAGAGTGGGCTTTGCTGGGGGATGTTCACCATCTACTGTTTCCAGTTGCCTCTTTTGTGTGGTCTTAGCTCATCTGCCACCACTCCCAGTTGCTGCAAAAATGAACCCAAAATGTTAACACAACTTCTTTTGGAAATTGAAAAGCCAGGCGGGGTTGGAATTCTGGATGACAGTTTGCTGGGGCTCCTTCCTGTTTTTGTTCAGAGTGTGTGTACCTGCTGCTTGCATGTTTGAGTGTACCTTGGTTGCTCTGTGTTGTTTTCATTATCTATACTAAGCCACCGTCAAGGGTGAGGACCATAGTTGCCAACTTTCACACGGTAAATAAGCACCCCGACTTTCACAATAAGCCAAAAATCAAGCTAATCCCATTTCAAAACAAGGCCAAAACAAGCCAATCCCTAAGAACCCCAACACTCTATGTGACTAGATCCCCCCGGCTCTATGGACTATGGTGGGCCTGCGGTGCACCTGTTACTCTCTCCCCGCCTTGCCCCTGCTTGCCGGGAGCCGATCAAAAAAAAAGAAGCAACAAGTTGCTACAAGCCAAACAGGCAGCAAGCTACAAGCCAAAAACTAGCCAATACATCAATTAAGCCAAAACCAAGCCCAATTTCTGCATTTTTTGGCATGTCTGGTCAGGACCCTGTTATGCTAGGTATTGTAAAGACAGGTGACAGAAAGGACAGTCCTATCCCCAAAGAGCTTTTGCAGCTAAACATTTAAAAAAATTTTTTTGGGAGGCCATGGGAGGGAGGAAGGAGCATAGGGGCTGCTTCCCCTCTTTCCCCTGGGTGCTCGATCCCCCCCTCTGGCCCCGGCCCCGCACCCCCCCACCCCTTCCATGTGGCCCTGCCCCTGCCCTGCCCCGCCCCCATTCCAATCCCTTCCCCAAAGTCCCTGCCCCAACTCTGCCCCCTCCCTGCCCCTATTCCAACCCCTTCCCCAGATCCTGGCCCAGCCTCTTTCCCGCCTCCTCCCCTGAGCATTCCCACTCCTCCCCTTCCCTCCCAGCACGCCGCCAAACAGCTGTTTGGTGGCAGCTGGGGGGAAGCGCTGGGAGGTAGGTGGAGGAGCAGGGACGCGGCGCGCTCGGGGGGCGAGGGGAGGAGGAAGTGGGGTGGGTGGGGGGAGGGGAGCTTGGTTGCCAGTGGGTGCAGAGCACCCACTAATTTTTCCCCATCAGTGTTCCAGCCCCGGAGCACTCATGGAGTCGGCGCCTATGGGGAGGAGATGAGAAGGTATGAGGATGCATTAGACCTGCAGCCATGCTGAGGAGGCATCAACATGCCAGTAACAAAAATTGGTGTTGGGACCACGTATCCCCCTTGGAGCTTGCAATTGAGGATGACTGTGTGTGTATGTGTATTCATAGAGTGGGTTTTATTATGTATCCAGATACAACCACTGAGAACATGCTGTAGAGAATAGTTCTGAATTACCAGGAGAATGGACAACATGACCTGTTTGTACCTGTGCATCCATGTACAGCAGGGTAGGTGCATTGTGAGACTTGCACAGCCACATGATGTACAGAAAAAAAAATCACTCCTTGCGGTGCATAACATATAGCACAATACTATACACAGCTGCGCGTACTTTCTTGTGTACCAGTCTTTCTGAATGTTGTGTATGTGCATCCGGCACATTGATGGCATTATGTGTTTGTGGTTTGGATTCTAAATATCAGTGTCTGTCTGCAGGGCCCCAGACACTGACAACTGTGTATATGGTGTATGTGTGGGTTCATGCTGAATATTGGTGAACCCAGCATGTGGGTGTACTCAGACTCTCTGGGATATTTTAGTGCCAGGTTGTGTGTGCACATACTGCATGACGGTGTGTACGTTCTGTAGCTTGTATATCAGTGTCCTATAGTCTGCGTGTACTATGCAATAGTGTTTGTGTGAGGGTGTTATAGATTGTTTACCACTGCCGTGTAGACTGGGTGTACTATATAGTGGTGCCCTGTGTATGTGTGTACATTGTGTGCTGTATTATCTGTGTGTGAGAGAGAGAGAAAGAGCGAGAACATCTTCAGACAGTGATGTTTCTAGCCCCTGGCAACTTAAATCGGTCTGATTCTGCAGCACTTTGCCCTATCCCCCTGCTAGGATTGCTTGTGTTTGCCTGGTGTACCAGAGTTAGTGCATTCCAGCCAGTTGTATGTATCCCTTCCCAGGCTGGTCAGCTAATACAGTCCAGATTGATTTACTGTAGTAAAGTAGGCCAAAAAGGGAAACTGCAGTAACTGTGAACGGAGAAGCTGTCCCTGCTGGGCAGGAAACCTCGAATGATGAATGGGGCTGTATGAAGTCATCCTGCTCCTCCAATCAGATGGCTTGTCTCAGAAAGGCAGGGGCCTCTGCAGATGCAGCTGCCTTTCAACACTCGAGCTGTTGTGCCAAATTTACCTTACAGAATGATTTTTCAGTGTCAGAGCCATGTATATGAACCAAAGAGTTCCCAGTTTAGGCCCCAAAATTTTCTGAGTGACATTGTGAGGTGAGTGTTTTCAGTGGAGTATGGATGATCACACTTCCTTCCTACACCCGGATGTCTCTTTAAGAACATCTCAGGTTTATCCCTGCACCTACATCTGTCTCTGCTGCACCTGTCTGGCTTTTCCCCCTGCATTCTTACCTTTAGAGCTGCTTCCTTCCTCCCTGCATTCCTCCTAGTTAGCATCCATCAGATCCCACTCGTGTACCCATGTACTGTCCAGCATCCATCTGCTTTTTTTCCTCCCTCCACATTTCTGTGGTGCCCAGTGGGATGTTCCTGGTGTTGCTTTCCCTTCCCAAAGAATGAGAGAGGGGAAGCAGCACGTAGTTTTGTCCAGGAGCAAGGCAATTTGCTTATGTGCTCCCTGAAGAAGCTCAGAGTGCAGAGGAAGATGGGAGGATGCTCTCTTCCTCAGCAGCATGCTAGACCTTTGGATGGCACGGGGGTAGCTGGCGAATGAATCACATCTCCTGCTGAAACACCTTGCCTGACTCCAGCCAAGAGTCTAAATCAGAATCTTGTCAGGGGAGCTTACAGGGGCAGAGAAGTCAGCCTCTGGGGTGGCTTTCTCCTTTTCCTCCCCGTCTGGGGCAGCTGGGTAGGCCTGGGGCTAGTTCTTGACTAACTTTCTTTTTATTCTCATCTGCCTGTCAAATTGTTCATCTCTTCCTCCTCATCTTTGACTTTCCCTTTCCCCCCTCCCCTCCTTCCCTGAATGGTCTTGTTTACTGATAGGCCAAGCAGAAAACATGGAGGCGTCTGATATGGCGACAGCAAAGGTAGGATGGAAATGCTGCCGGCCTCCTTGTGCGTAAGTGGCTTCGCTTGGCAACTTCTTTCTTTTTTCACTCGTCCTTTTACTTTCTCCCTTCCCCACCCTGACACTCCGGGGGCTTCCTTAGCACCAGGGGACGCTAGGGATAGGAGCCAAGTCTCACGAATAAGTTCCTTTCCAAGTTTTACACCTTCAGCCTTTATATGCTACTTTCCTTTGAGGTCTGATGTAACGTCTTCCTGCTCTAAAGAGTTTATGCTGTGGTCCATTATGGGGATTTTTGAGGGGGAGGGAAGAGCTAAGCAATTCTTGGTCTCTTGGCTGCTTTTGCCCTTTGTTGCCTTTGTCTGCCCCTCACAGAAAGGACAGAGATTAGCTGGGGCAGCTTGGAAACTGGGTAAGGCAGCTTTGGCTCTAGTGTATCAAGAGAGACGCTAGAAGGGGTTCTCACAACAATTATTTTGGTGTCCTCAGAGTGCAGCCACCAGCTGGTGGCCGCTCTGACAATTTTTCCTAAAATACTTAATTAACTTTAGGAAAAACAAATAAATATGCACATATCCATGTCCAAATCACAGTAATTTATTTATGTAGGGTTTGTTTGTTTTTTGCAGACTCAGTATTAATAACAACATACAGTTGTCTCTTTTTCTTTACTGGACCTAAACAGAATAGAAACACAAATAAAATGCTGTGCATGTTCTTGTTTTGTTGTTGTTGTTTCTTTTGCTGTTTTGGTTGCGGGTTTTTTTTTAGATTTGCTAGCTAGAAAGTCTTCTGTGAAAAGTGATATTTGTATGTTTCTTAATATCGCTTTTCACAGCAGACTTACTAGCTAGCTGGGAGGCAGTGAAAAGTGATATTAACAAACACACCAATATAATTTTTCACAGCAGACTTACTCAGCCCTGGCAAGCCAAGACACAAATTAAGCCTTGGATGTGGAGGTAGGGAAGGAGGCAATGGAGGCCAGCAGTGATGGGGTGGATGGGTGAGGGCTGGGGATAGTAGTGGGGACATAGGGCGATAAGGGGGTGTGTGAGCCCCAAGCCCAGTGGCCGGAGCCTGAAGGTCTGTGGCCGGAGTACAGAGCTCACCACTATGCAGCCAAAGCCCAGAACTCAAAGCCCCACAGTCAGAGCCTAGGGCCAGAGCCTGCCACCCCAGGCCGGAAGCCTGAGCCCCTGCACCCCTGGGAAAGTGGGGCACTCACACTGGCTGTCTGCCCCCTCCGGTGTTTGTGGTTCAAGAAAAGGCAGGGCCCAACCCCTCCTTGCAGCCCCAAGGGAGGGGCTGCTGCTTTGTCCCCATCCCCCCAACCACCACCCAGAAAAAGAAAAGCTCCTGGTGGCCTCATGCAGTCACGGTGGCTGCATTTGAGAGATGCTGCGCTAGACCGTGCCTTAGAGGTTGGATTCCCACGCTCGGGAAACTGGATTTCAGATGAGAAATGGTTCTCAGCAATTTATTGTTACAAGGAGAAGGGGAAGGGAAGTGAGCTAGTGAGCTGAGGTTTTAGATGCACTCGCTCATTTGTACAGGGTTCCTGCATCCCCTCGGGAACACTGCTTGTAGTCTTTGCTCTTGCCAGTTTGTAGGTGCAGCTTTCCCAAGGGTTGGAAGATTGGAAAGTGGTGTCAGATTACAGGAATGCAGCCGAATAGACCAGGCTGGGTTTGAGGGGGGAGAAATGGGCCCGGAAGTGGGTGCCATGAACTGTGTCAGCAGTGTTCAGAGAGCGGGATTTGCATACACATCTGGCACTTGTTAGTATCTCAGTGCCAACGCCCATAGCAGCAACTGTGTGAAGGCACGGGTCTGCCACTATTGTGACTTGATTAGACAGTAGAGTAGGTTTGAAATATGGTGACCATATCTGCAGCCCTATCATTTTGTGCTTAGGGTTGCCAGGCATCTGGTTTTCGAGTGGAATGCCCGGTTGAAAAGGGACCCTGGCTCTGTGCGGCTCCCGGAAGCAGCTGCCAGGTCACTGCGGCCCCTAGGTGCATGGGCGACCAGGGAGGCTCTGGTCGCTGCCCTCACCCTCTCCACAGCCTAACCCTCTGCCTGAGCCCTCTCCTGCACCCCAAATCCCTCATTCCCAGCCCCACCCCAGAGCCCACACCCCCAGCTGGAGCCCTCATCCCCCCCGCACCCCAACCCCCTGCCCCAGCCTGGAATCCCCTCCTGCACCCCAAACCCCTCATCTCTGGGCCCACGCCAGAGCCCTCACCCCCCTCCCAAGCCCTCACCCCCTGCCCCAGCCCGGTGAAAATGAGTGAGGTTGGGGGAGAGTGAGCAATGGAGGGAGGGGGGAAGGAACAAGCAGTGGGCGGGGCCTCAGAGAAGGGGCAGGGCAGGGGTGTTCGGTTTTGTGGGATTAGAAAGTTGGCAACCCTATATTGTGCTGTGATCTCAGCAGCTCCTGGAAGCTAAGCATGGTTGGAATGCATCATAGTTTAGATGGGAAAGACCAGGTGCTGCAGGAAGTGATATTAGTGATTATGAAGCTGAACGTCTTCCCTTTGAAGTAGTATTGAACCAGATACCCAAGCATTGTGCTAGTGTGTGCTGCGTTGCTGAAAATACCATCTTTAATGAGATGTATATCTGAGGCCCTGAGCATTCATGGTTGTTGAGGAACCTATGATGCATTTCCTAAGAGGAAGGGTGTTAACCCCTGAGCCTTTATCAAATTTCAAACTGAGTAAATATTTCCCCTTGACTAAATTTCCTCTTTTGGATGAATTTTAGTATTCTTCACTACCTTTCTTTAAATGGCTGTGAAGTGTTTTGTGCTGTTGAACAGCCACAGTGTTTTACCCCAGAGGTGGCTGCATTTCACTGCAGTTCCTGTGTTCGTAGACTGTTCGTAAATTCTGTGATGTTATTCTGGACGGAAGATGCTATATATATATGTAAGATTGTCCCTATTACTGTATTTCCTTCACGGTTGTCCATCATCCCTCACCCTCATTTACCTCCAGCTTACACAGAAGTGATATTGTCTATCTCTATTATCTGAAAAATAATTGCCATCAAGAATGCTGGAGGCTAGGGACTGTGGGCCAGTTCCTGAATCAAGTGACACTGGTGTAAATGTGGAGTAGCCCTACTGACCGCAACTACGGCTGGTTAGAAATTTTTGAATGAAAACTTGCTTCATTGAAAAAATGGCCTTTTTTCAAAAACAACTGTAAGAATTGTGAAAAAAAAAATTGTGCGTGTGACATTTTTATCAAAAACATTATTGAAACCACTATTGTAATGCTTATTGGGGTTGTTTTATATTTACTGAAAACCTGGTAACATTTTTGTGAACGTTTATAAAAAAGTGAAAAACAGCTCAGTTTCAACCCCTGCAAAACAGAAACAACTTATGCATGGTGGTGGGTTTTATTTAACCAATACTAACTTGGGTGCAGATACTCTGGACTTACATTGGTGTAATTAACATCAGAGCTTGTTCCAATGCTGTTTATATTAAAGTACTAAATCCCAGGTAGTGTTAAGCTTTGTGATCTAGTATATGTCCTTTTATCCCCTGGTTTAGCTCTCTGTCCCATATTATGCCTTGTTTGAAGCCTTCAGAGGGCTGATACTTACATTCTCTAAACCCTTGTGGTTACAGCTACACTGTGTTTTAAAACCTGCGGCAGCAAGTCTCAGACCCTGGGTCTACAGACTTGGGTTCGTGCTCCGGTGCTAAAACCACAATGTAGAAGATGTGACTCAGGATGGAGCTTGGAATTTGAAGCCCAGGCTTGGGGGCATCTGTACTGCTGTTTATAGCGCTGTAGCATGAGTCCAAGTCATAGACCTGGGCTCTGAGTGCTGTGGGTTTTAAAATGCAGTGTAGCTCTACCTTTGAATTCCTCCACAGTAGAGTCCATCTGCTTAGATCTGGGATAACAGAGAATTCCTGGGGAAAAGGCTAGGTTATTGTCCTTGCCCAAACACTGAGATCGCCAATGGAATGTAACAACAGGATATTAATTACTACCACAGTTACTTTCCATTGTATTTGTGCTGTTGTCTCCTTTTTGCTGCTTATGGTGTCTCAAGAATTGATAGTCCCCTGATGTACCACAAAGCAACCCCAAAGTCACTGCTTCATATCTTCATAGATTTGGAGCCTCCATATTTTGGCTAGTGCTTCTGGGCCAAGGTTAATCTTAATCATAGGGTGGTTGCCATGCATCTTGATTTTGAAGCTTGTGGGATTCTCATTGGAGTCTCCTGATAATTGTTTTGGGCCAGAGCACACATGAGCACCCAGTGATTGTTTCGCCATGTGATGCTATTGCCTTGTGACATGATTGGAGGTGTTTTGAAGACGAGGTTTGACAAATACCTGTCAGGGATGGTTTAGGAGACTCTAGGTTTCTTTGGTCCTACTTCATGCAGGGAGCTGGACTAGATGACCCCTTGAGATCCCTTCTAGCCCTATCTTTCTATGATTCTATGATGGTGGCTCATGGTGACCTCACAACGTTTGTAGAATCATAGAAATGTAGAGCTAAACCTTGAAAGATCATATAGTCCAGCCCCCTGTACTGAGGCAGGACCAAGTAAACCTAGACTATCTCTGACAGGTATTTGTCCAGCCAATTCTTAAAAACCTCCCGTGATGGGGATTCCATAACCTCCCTTGGAAGCCTATTACAGAACTGAACGACCCTTACAGTTAGTTAGAAACATTTTTCTATTATCTAACCTAAATCTCCATTGCTGCAGTAATTGCCCATTACTACTTGTCCTACCTTAAGTGGACATGGAGAACAGTTGATCACTGTCCTGTTTATAGCAGCTCCTAACATATCTGAAGACTTTTATCAGTCCCCCTCCCCCTCCCCCCCAGCCAGTCTTTGTTTCTCAAGATTAAACATGCCCAATATTTTGAACCTTTCCTCATAGGTCAGGTTTTCTAAACCTTTTATCATTTTTGTTGCTCTCTTCTGGACTCCCTCCAGATTATCCACATCTTTCTTAGACAGTGGTGCCCAGAATTGGACACAGTACTCCAGCAAAGGCCTCATTGGTGTGACAAGCAACAGAGGGTCCTGTGGCACCTTTAAGACTAACAGAAGTATTGGAGCATAAGCTTTCGTGGGTGAATGCCCACTTCACGAAAGCTTATGCTCCAATACTTCTGTTAGTCTTAAAGGTGCCACAGGACCCTCTGTTGCTTTTTACAGATTCAACTAACACGGCTACCCCTCTGATTGGTGTGACAGTTACCTAACGTGCCTTACATATGACACTCCTGCTAATAAACCCTAGAATTATATTAGCTTTTTTTTGCAACTGCATCACATTGACTCATACTCAGTTTGTGATTCACTATAACCCCCAGATCCTTTTCAGCAGTACTACCACCTAGCCAGTTATTCCCCATTTTGTAGTTGTGCATTTGATTTTTTCTTCCTAAGTGAAGTACTTTGTAATGCTCTTTATTGAACTTCATCTTGTTGATTTCAGACCATTTCTCCAATTTGTCAAGGTTATTTTGAATTCTAAGCCTGTCCTCCCAGTGCTTGCAACCCCTCCCAGCTTGCTGTCATCTGCTGATTTTGTAAGCGTACTCTCCACTCCTTTATCCAATCATTAAAGAAAAATATTGAACCATACCAGACCCAGGACTGACCCCTATGGGATCTCAGTTTGAAAGTGAAGCATTGATAGCTACTTTTTGAATACAGTCCTTCAACCAGTTGTGCACTTATAGTAATTTCATCTAGACCACATTCCGCTCATATGCTTATGAGAGTGTCATGTGGGACTGTGTCAAAAGCTTTACTAAAATCAAGATATATCATGTCTGCCGCTTCCTCCATATCCACTAGGCCAGCAACCCTCTCAAAGGACTTCTTAGCATTTTGTTTCGGTACAAAGAGTTTTGTCATGCTGTAAGTGGCGGCCGTTCTTAATCTCTCCCTGCTTCTGAATGAGAGCAAGGGGAAAAAATACTTTATCCAGCAGAGAGCAAAGAAAACCAGCCCCACTGTGAGATGAGGATGCCCAGCCAGGGCACAGTGGGTGGGGATGGAATCAAATCCCGGCTAAAAGAGACCAGTGATAACAGAAAACCCCAAGCCTGAGAGCTGCCTTTTTGTCCCTGAAACTGCAGAGTTCTCATTCTCTGTGCTGCAAATATTCAGTGGGAATATCCTGGAAGGAGCTAGGGGAGGAGGAGTTAATTAAACACCTGATACACTTGTTCCATCTGGCAGGAGATGTGTTTTCCTCTGTTATACACTGTAATTAGAATGATGAATGACGCCAGAAAAGATGCCCATTTACTGTATCTCAGCGCGGTGGATTAGAGATTGTTTATTTCCTTGCCTTTTATTAGCCAGCAGCTGCTCAGACTGGGATTGTAGGGGTGTGACTAATACAGTGTGTGTCAGGGATCTGAATTGAACCAAAGAGTGGAAAAAATGCAGTTAAAATATATTTGTTAAAAATTCATTATTTTATCGAAGCAGATCCAACTGTAACAGAAAGTGAAGTTATTTTCAAAGGGATTTTAATTTCCATGGTGACTTCTGCACTGATGACTTCCATCCAGGATTGGAAGGGTAAGTGCTGAGATGCTGCAAGGAGAGGCGTATGTCTTGGAACCTAACCATAAATGCAATGTTGAAGAGATGCTGGACCCATTTCATCTTTGCCTCTCACTTTGTTACAGACAGTTACACCTGTGCAAAATGAGTGTAAATCACAACCCAAGCTGAACGGTCGCATTTCGCAATCGCTTTGCACTAGGTACAGGGCAAGAATGAATTAGTTCCTCTATACTTGCAAGCACTCAAGCCTAGTTTTGCAGACTGAGGAGGACTTGATTGTTTGTAGATGAGGGTTCGGAAAAGCATCCAGATTTCTCTGAATGGCTTCTACCAGTCAGAATTTCCAAGCCTTTCTAAGGTTTGGAAAAGTTATGCAGAGTTTTTGCTCTTTTTTTTTTTAAAAAAAACATTCGTGTGTGGCTTCAGTTCCCAGTTCTCGCTGGGAGGAAAAGCACCACAATTCCATAAGAGAGGTTGCATTCATGGGATTTCCATTGGACCAGAAGCTCTCATTAGTGAACTTATCCTCACAGCATCCAGTGAGGTAGGGGGAAGTATGGATCTCTGTGTTGCAGATGGGGAACTGAGGCACATAGAGATTAAGTGATTTGCCCAGAGTCACACAGGAAGTCTGTGGCAGAGCCAGGAACTGAATCCAGATATCTTGGGTTCCAGTCCTGCATCTAAATCACAAAACTATCCTTCATTTCCATTTGCTCATTTCATGGGGCAGATGTTCCGGGTACAGTAGGTGGATAATCTCATTGGACTCCACCTTGCATTAAATGGACTGAGTGCTTAGCGTCTCCCGGTTCCTATCTCCATGGAGGCAGTTGCAATTGCTGTCCCTAGTCCATCCCCCTCCCCCACGCTTTTATGTTGCCAGGTTCAATATTGAATACCACTTCCTTTCTTCTGGTGTGTGCCTGGGCACAGGGGGAGCAGAGAGGAGAGGACTCACCCTTTCAACATTAGCTGACATGGATGGGCAAGGCAGTGGAAGCTGAGACTGTAACTAACAGTGACAGCAGGGATCAGCTGATTATGATCCACCGCAGCTGATTGGCCATCTGCAGCCCCCTCACCCAGGCTCCCTTCAAGGATGCCAGAATGCAAATCCCAGCCGAATTCTTACCGAGGGGCAGTCGGTTCTGCCAGAGTTTGGTGCTTATACTTCCCCCTCAGTCTCTCTCACTCCTGATAATTTCCTGATCTCCAGTGTGTTCTTATAAAACAGCACGTGGCTGCCTGCTCAGTCTCCCCCTGCCTGAGCTATGATTTCCAAACGTGTGACTCTGCAGCATTGGTCTGTCCCAGATTCGCCAGACTTGCAGGTCTCCTGACCCATTTTACAGCATTGCCGTTTGCCTCTCTCCATAACTACTTGCAGGCCACAGGCTCAAAGCATCCCAGGGAGAGTGAAGCAGTTTAGAACAAACTGTGGATCTAATGAGCAGGGGCAGAGGGGTTGTTGGATTTGAGGTTGTGTAGGGTGGGAATGATGATTTCCTCACTCTTCACTGTTTGCAGTGATGTGAGGAAGTACGCTTTGAGAAACCGTAGTACTCAATTAACGACGCTGTTTGCTAACCATGAGATTCATTCCAGAACCAAACTCCTTCAACGTTTGGGGCTATTTGGATTAAAGGGATCAGTCCAGGTCCATCCCTGCTCAGTATTGGATCTGACCCTATAGGGTATTGTGTCCCCATAGCTCCCACTAAAGGCAATGGGAGCTTAGGCTGCTCAGCATTGTACAGTACCAGGACCTGTATTAGTTGCGTTAATCAAAAGCAGGCACCAAAGTGGTTTGGCATTGGTTGATGTGACAGATGATTTAGAGGGAGTGCATCTTCTGTCACAGATATCAGCAAAGTTAGCACTGAACTGACCTTTCCCCTCTGCCTCAAACAACCATTTTTTTTGTGGTTTGAAATTGTTTCCTGGCAATCATTATTCATTTCCTCCTACCTATGGTTTCTGGCTGGGCCTGAAATGACCAAAACAATGCAAGAGAGACTGTCTCAGCCTGACTTGAAATGGGGAACATCTTGTTCTCATGATTTTGTTAGATCCAAAAGGATAGTTCAGAAAAGGTTTGGGTAAGATGCCCAATTTCTTTGTGCTCATCTGAACATATATGAAACTCATATATGAAAATTTAAAGATTAAGGCTTCCAATACTAGCCTACTAGCCACTTCCCCAGACAGGATATCAAATTAGCTCAATCATTGTTCTTTTCCAGTAACATATCGCTAATGCTCTCTAAGGTAGTTAGGGACACTTCTTCCGTGGAAGGCTTTGAGCATCAGCACTGAGACCTTGAACTGGGCCTTTTTCAATGGGGAGCAAGAGGAATACTATGGTGATGTTTCCACAGCTAAAACTTGTGTTGCTAAGCAGATGGGTTGTTGTGTTTTACACAAGTTGGGGCTTTTCAGGATGTGTGGCTTCCTTCCTAGATATGAGTTGTAAGCACGCAGCATAGAAGTCACAAATACATCGGCTAGTGTCTCCATGGATCTGTCTATGCTGCAGCGGGGAGAGAATCTCCCAGGTGGGATGGACAGCCTCTCTGAAAGGTGGTAGCTAGGTTGACAAAAGAATTCTTCCGTGCTCCTAGCTGCATCTATGGTGTGACCTTACTACAATCACACAGGGTGTGAAATTTTTCACAGCCCTGAGCAATGTAGATAGGGTGGGCAATCTAATTTTTAGGTGTAGACCTGGCTTCAGGGTGTTGCAGGAACCGCTGATGGTGATTCAGTAGTTGGCATTCTTTCCTTGGAGTCAGGACAGAGCCAAGAGGCAAGCCTGGTGGCAGGAAGTAATGACCTATTAGTGGGCTGTAGTAGGTCCAAGTCTTGACTGATGGAGGTCAGAGTAGGATGAGTGGAGGAGAAGAAGGAACCCAGCATTCTTTTTGTTGTTGTTAAGGATCTTGCCTTTCATAACATTGTAGTGCTAACTCCAGTCCTGTCTCCGGTCATGACTTCCTGCCTTCCTGAAAATTTCCCCTTCGGTTTCAGTGAGGCACACGCTCTCCTTTCACTCGCTGTTGTAGTAGTGTTGCTTCTGTGCTTTCCAACAGTGGCCAGGTTCCCCCCCGAGGCTGCTCCATTGCAGTGGCGGGCCAGCTGGGTGGAGAGCTGGGGCGGTAAAGTGCTCTGTGGAGATGGCGCCGAACCCAAACCCCAAGTCGGAGCGCTCCGAGGTGGCGTGGGGACTCCCCGAATCTGAATTTCCCTGACTGGCTTTTCCCTGCATCGTGGGCTAAAACAAAATCCTGGAGCTGAGCATCCTTGAACTTTGGCTGAGAGGCGCTTGGGGGGGTGTCTGCGGCTCGGGCCCCACCATCTGGGCGCTAGGGGGTGCCTAAAGGAGAACGGGGACAAGGCTGCCCTAGTGGCTTTCTCATCCCCCGGCGGGGCTGCGCGGAGCAGCTGGAACCCGGAGCGCACGGGCGGCCCTGGCTCGGCTGTGCGCCCCGCTTGCTCCGCGGACCAGCAGCCGGCTGGGGCTTTCGGGGGCGGCGGTGCACGGCGCTTGGCCCGGCCGCCGCATGCATTAGGTGACCAGACGGGGCCGGCTTCCCTGCCTCCCCCGCGCCCGCCCTCGGGGGCTGCCGGGCAGGCGGCCGTGCCAGGGCATGTTTTCCAGCCCGCTGCCCTGCCGGCGCCGCACATGCTCAGCAGAGATCCTCGCCAGCCGCCGCCGGGAGCCTGGGGGAGCGGGGCGCGCAGCCGGGGTTCCGCTGGGCTGGGCAGGACGCGGCCGCTTCCCTGCCGCAGGGGCGCCGTGCATGGGACGCTGCGCTGGCCGGGGGGCCGCCTCCTGCCTCGGCTGCTGCAATATGTCCTGGGACCTCTGGCGCCGGCCGCGGGCGGACCAGGAGACGGGCACCGGGTTGTCGTGACTGTGCTAATGAAAGGGTTCAAGCTCGCCTGGTAAGCACAGCTCTCTGCACAGCGCATCCCTGGGGCCAGGGAGCCGCCAGGGGGAAGATGCACTCCCATAAGTTGGTTCCTGCCTCCCGTGCGAGGCTTTTTTTTTTTATTGCTGTGGCGTTAGCAAGGGGCATCTGCTCGGGGGAAGGCGCTGTAGGGTGCCGAGCTAAGACTGCAGCTGTAATGGAGCCACCAGGGGCGGGGGTGGGCTAATGCAAAGGTTTCTCTTCCCAGCCCGGGCATCTCTGCACCAGAGCTGCGATGCAGTGGTCCTGGCTCTAGGCAGGGAGAGAACTAGACCGGAATCCTGTTTCAATAGAACGGTTCCTACTGAAGTTGTGTTTTAAAGAGCTGCTCTCCAGGATGGACTTTGCTGGCATGTTGTACCCCCGATGGTGTTTTGGAGTCAGGGGCCCCGAGGCAGCTCCATGGCAGGTACAGAGGCCCTCACTATTGCTGCTGTTTTGCCAACAGTCTCTCCCCCCGCCCCCCAGCCTTCTTAGAGGAAATTCTTCATTTTCAGGGTTTGATAGCTCAGCTGTAAAAGAAAATGCTCTGTCGGACGAAATTTGGCCAGGAAAGGGTGTGTCTGTGTGTCCAAGCTGAATATATATAATTAAAATCAAAGCCACTCTCCTGCTGCAAAATATACAGCGGATTGTAAATGATGGAGATGCAAAACCAAAAAGAAAAAGTAATCAGAACTTTATCCGATGGGGACGGTTCCACCCTTTTCACTGCAACATGACTTTGTAATTTAAACTTAAATTGTACATGACGTTAGTTCACAGTGTGCTGGACTAACTTTAAAAAAAAATCCTTTTCCCCCTTGTGTAAAATGTGAATAAGAAGAATAAAATCCCCCCCCACACACACACCATTACGACTAGCTTCATTAATGTGTGGAAAGTGTTTTAAGATCCTTACATGGAAGGTGCATGAGAAGGGCAAAGTTATTTTTATTGAATTTGTTTCTATTGTTGTTTATCGTTTGTTATGTGGAACAAACCACTGGAACATGTAGCATCAGGAAAACATCTTGCTGTGGGACCCAGGGATGGACTAATGCCAGAAATGACTTAATATGGGTCTTTTCCATCTCTAGTTTCTGTAATCCTGTGTTTATGTGCAAACACAGATATAGCTTGTGTAATATATATGATATAGTACATATAACTGGCAAATTTATTAATATCTGAGAATCCTACATGATTTTCTCTGCTTTTTGAAAAAAAACTTCCACTGATGCACTACGTTATGTGTTATTGGGCTGGGCTGGTGAGTTGCATAATGGCTTAGCAGTACCACCGAGCAAGCAAGACATGTATTATAAATTCTGTAAGTATGTGTGTCTAGTAATACAGAACCCCATCATGCTATCCTGAACAATACTGCACATTGTTTTTCTATGAATAGTGTAACTACGCTTGACACACACTCACTAGATCATAATATTCGTAAAGACTGAAACACCAGCGAGCACATTGGGCTGTAATCTTGTCAGATTTCAAAAGCTCAGTAGAAGTGGGTAGGGTCAGCACTGGATGCAGGACTTCAAGAGATTACCTAGGGTCGTAGGTATTGAAAGAAGTGATGTTGGTGTTTCAGAGGTGTCACTCTCCCTGTGAGTTAGCACCGAATCAGTGTCCCAGCATGAGGGGGCACCATGCTATTGTAGTAGGTGATGGCTTTCTTGTGAGAAGCCTAACTCGGGACCTGAATGCTTGTGTTCTTTAAAGATTCTCCGACACTTTCAGAGGAATAGTGTGTTAGCCCTAAGTATGCTGGCCAAATTCCAGGTTGTTCTGTATCCCCGCATTTCCCCCTTCATAGTGCCCATAGGAGAAGTTATTCTGCATGTCTCCCTATTAAAGATGTATAAAATATCACTTTCTTCCCCAGACTGCATTTTAGTGGTGGGTAAAAGATCCCTTATAAGTGTGTACAGTTTTGTAAAAATGTTTGGGATTTTCTAGGCTGTTGCTCTGTCCTCACTTATCCAACTGTAAATGGGTACAATCAGTCTTCTTTGCCGGGTGTCCTGAAATTCGTGGGCACAGAGGGGTATATTAAGGATGATGTGTTAGGGCCTATTTTCTCCTAGTCACATGTGGTAGTTGTTAATGGAATTATATGCATGGCTCAAGAGGAGACTAGATCCAAGGCTGAAACACAGATTTCCCTTGTCCTTGGGTGTTTGTCAGACCCAAGTGGGTTATATTAATGTGTAAGTTTGTGTACAACTTGCATAACAAACAGCCATCCTAGGAATGGTTTTACCACTTGCTTAAGGAAGAACTGCAGCTTTGGATTGGCAATGTTTGAAGCTATACCATCAAGCAAGTGGTAGGCTAATGCAACTTTCAGTCCTACCTGCCTGAAAGTCACTGTTTTCAGTTACACATGAGATCAGTAAGGTTACTACAGATTTCCTCATGGAGCAATTTTATGAAAGACACTTGATTTCTTTCTGCAGTAGAAAGGGACAGACTGCGGGCAGCAGCCCTTTCTGACTGGTAGGAAGTGGACTCACTGTTACCCACTTGTAGATCAAACCTGTCGCTTCACAGGATCATGCTATTTTATTGCAACATCACATTCGGAGGTCATGTTATGATGTCACATTGCACCAACAAGACAGTGTGATGTCAGGTCACCATATTGTGGGCTCTACACCCTAATGTGATTGAAAAGCCATCATGTCAATGCAATCATGTCTCAACACAACATTGTCACGATGTGATACAATATAGCATTGCCATAAATATGGTAATGCAGCTTCCTAAATTTGTACAAAGTGATCATGTAGTATCACATCATCATGCACAGCATCATATCTTGGTGTCACTGTGCAAGGTTGTCATGTCACATCACAACACAACAACATCTTGATGCTATGTCAGAAAAGAGTGTAATGACATCACAGCACAGCTTTATAACATTATGATGCAAGGTCATCATGTAATGATGCAAAATCATACTGTTGAGATGCAACATCATAATGTGGTATGTTCATGTTGTAATGCAGTATCACAATGCCATGTTGCATTATTATCATATCACAATGAAAGCTCATCATGTCACTATCTAACATCACAATTTCATAAGATATCATATTATGACAGAACATCCTCATATTGTAATTCATGTCACCATGCCAAACAATATCATTATGTCATGACACACTGAATTAATTTGCATTCTGTAGAAATGCAACATCATAAAGCGTCATTATGGCATCATGTCATAGATTCTTAATGACACTAAGCAGGCAGCAGCCTGGTTTTACATTCCATGGAAAAGTCAGCAACTTCAGCAGCACAGTGCTCCCCTGACACCAAAGAGTTGTTGATTCAAAATGCACTTAGAGGGAGAAGCATCACCTACTAAATCTCTTTGCAGCATCCTGGGTTGGTTGGTTGGTTGGTTGGTTGCTTTTTTTTTTTTTTAAAGCTCTCACATGCAAAAATAGAGAGAGGTGGCAACTGTACTAGCTTTCTTCCAATGGCATACAGAGATCAGCTGTTGGGTTTAGATCTTCCCTCCCCTTTTCCCTTTCCCATAAATGGGATGCTAGCAATAGGTGATGGGTTTGCTTTCATTCTTTCTCCACTCCCTTTGATTCCCTGGTTATTAGATTATTGATTAGAATGTTTCTGGGACCTGCAGTGAAAATGAGGGACAAAGAGTTGACCTAAAAATATAATTCTCTTTCACTCATCCTCTGTGTGTGAGAGCAAGAAACAAACTATGTTCCAACCCCTTACCAGTCTGCAGAAAAAGGTTTATTTTACAGTTGTGGGGGTGAGGAAGAGCTAGAGAACTAGGTAGGATTTTAGAATATCAAAACTAAAATTAGCTGTAGTTGTTCGATCTCAGGGAGCAGTGGGATTAACTTTAGGCAGTTTCAGTTATGTTCACTATAAGGACACTCACTTCAGAATCTCTTTGTATTCATGCCATGCTTATGATAGTTTCCTTGTCCCTTGGTTTGCATTGTGTCTCACTCTCAGCCATCATTGTGTAAGATGGGGAGTGGTACTTAAATAGCCCATCAGCCATATGTGGCTGAAAGATCTATCCATACAACCTCTTTGAAGTTAGATATAATTGAGCAGCAAGAGAGAGTCAGGGGAGACAAATTCTGCAAATCTGGATATACCCTACTATCACCGAGAGTTGAATTTATCTGTGTGTGTATCTGGGATTCTCCTCATTTACATTCCAAATTACATAAGGTAGCGATGCAATGCTTAATAATTTCCAATTCCATATAGATATTCTAGAGATTTAAAGGCTACACTATGCACTGGAAATAAAATTTGTTCTATTGCATATGGGAATAAAAGGTGAATGAATCAAATGATTCCCCCCCGCCCTTTTTTTTTTTTTTTTGGTTAAGAGGCAGTCTAGCTAAGTAGTTCAAGTGAAGTTACATAATGCACTGTAGTGTTCGACCTTCACATTAAAAGTTAACATGTTACACTTTCTGTGTTCTTCTTTTCTGCATATCCAGTAACTCCCCTTTGTCAACATCTCCCCCTTTTCTATGCTTTATTTGAAAGAAAAAAAATATGCTAGTCCTCCACTGAAGACTGGTCAAATAAGCCCTGTGTATGTGGCATTTACAAACATGACTGTTAAATTTTAGAAATGTGGGCTTTTAAATTCAGTGCTTTTAAATTCTGTGATTTAACCTTGGGAATCAACACTTTTGAAACTTGCCCTTGAGGATGATATAGGAAGAGAGGGTGTAATGTATCCTGGAGCAGGTCAAATGTCTCTCCTTGTGACCAGAACGTGCACAAAATACCTTTGACTCCAGTTGATTGAATCTATTAGTCTTTAAAGGGCAGTGCTACCCATTTCCTTTCATTAGGAACATACTTGCTACAATTCTTCCCCAAATCTTCTGATGCATTTCTGACCTGTTTCTTGTAAATGTAGTATGTACCCATGATAATAAGGTCAGATTTAACAGCAAGTTTAGTGCTAGTTTCTCAGTACTTTGTGGCAGTGGGAAATAATAGTGATAATGCTTAGCATTTGTATAGCCCATTTTCATCTCTTCACCTCAGTGCTCTTTACGATGGTGGGTAAGCATCATTACAGAATGGGAAACTGATGTACAGAGGGGCTAAAGGCTAGATTCAAAACCCATTGAAGTCAATGGAAAGACTCGCATTGGAGCTGGGCCAGGCATTGGATCAGACCCTTAAGGGTATGTCTACACTGCATTGTAAACCCAGGTCTATGGGACCCGGGCTTCTGGACTTGGTGTTTCCAAGTCTGTGGGTGAGTGTCCACACTGCATTGTGAACCTGGGTCTCAGAGCCATGCTAATGCATCCATACTGCTGTAAGCACTTAGGACTTGGGTCTGTTGCTTAAGCTGTGTCCACACTGCAAAATGATAGGGATTGGACCCAAATCACAGTGGGACTCAGGCTCTAACCCATCCTGCTAACAGGGTCATAAGACCTGAGTGCTTGCTGACCCAAGTCAGACTGATATGTGTGGGGGTTTTTTCTTTTTGTTTTTTTGTTTGACTCAATTTTCACCTGAAATCATTTTTTTTTAAAGTCAGTATTTTCCTTCCTTTGATTTTTGGGGGTGGTGCTCGTTGAAACCTAACACACAAAGGGAATGTAGATAGAGCTGGGTGACATTTTTTTGGCTGAAATGTATTTTTTGGGGAGTGGGATGGAGAGAGCAAAAATGCAGGTTAGGTGACACCAAAATGCTTTGTGAATTCATGTCAGTTTTGCGGAATTGTTTGCTTAAAAACAAACACATTATAAAAAAGTCAAACAAATAGTTTTGATTTTTGGTTCAAAATTTTTCATTTCAGAAATGGCCTTCAATTTGATTTATATAAATAAACGTTTCAATTTGCTACAGATTTTGAAGGGTTCTATCAAAACAATGGTTTTTTTTTTTGTTTTTTGTTTTTTCGGCATTGCCAGCAAACCATTATTTTTCAGCATTGCCAGCAAATCCGTTATTCAGCTGGCTGTAGATATGAATCCCTGTGAAACCAAATAAGCAGAAAGACTGTCTCAAATGCCTGCAAATTGATGGTACTGAGCTTTGCAAAGCTCTGCTTGCAACTCCCCTTTATCTCTCCCTTCAGATCTGTGCTTGGACTGAAGATTACTTGGGCTAAGTGAATCCACTGATTGCCTTGTGTGCCTTCATTAAATGGCAAAGCAACTTCCCTCTGTACAGTCCTTTGGCCTGCTCAGAAATGTCAAGTGAGGGAGGCTTCTTAGGACAGGGGCTGGAATTTTATAGGCATCGATTCCACAAGACCTTAAGTAAAGATGGCACTGGATGGCTGGAGAGACCTTGCTCCTCCTTCACCCTGCAGAGCAAGGAAGCGCAGGGAGAGGTGAAGGCAGTCAGGTGAACTACAGGTCGCATTCAGTAGGTGGCAATTTTCCCTCTTAGGGTTGAGCTGGTGCTCAGGTGCTGTGCTACTGGATTAGGTGGCACCTTTCAGATGAGACATGGAGGCAAGATTCTGGCTACTTGTGGAAGTATGGTCCAACAGATTGAGTACAGGGCAGGAAGTCAGGAGACATGGATTTTACTCCTGGCAGTGTCACTGAGCTTCTGTGTGATCAGTTTGACTCTGCCTCAGTTTCTCTATCTGTAAAATTAGGTTTATCATACTTGCTCCTCCTTGAAAAAACACTTTGAGATCTACAGATGACATGTGCCACAGGGGCTTGTTTCTGTAGTGCATGGAGGACTTTTGTCTCCAATCCAGAAAACTCTTAAGCAAGTGATTCAATCTAAGCATATGCATAATGCCATGGAAATCAACTGCTCACGTGTGTCACATTCCGGGGTGCAATCCAGACCATTGAGGGATTGCATCACAACCTGCCCTGCAACCTGGGGTGCCTCACAATGCTTTGCCGTTGTAGCTCCCACCCTGGGCCCTTCAAAAACAGCCAAACAGCGTGCAGATCACACACTGAGTGTCTGTGTATAGCCACAACCCTAGTCCAGCACCTCTGACCCTGGCAGCCAGACAGCAACACACCAGTCACACGGTGGCTTCCAGCAACATTAGTACTACTTGCAGGATGATCCCAACACGCTCCCAGTCCTGAATTTTCCCCAAAATTTGTGTTCTGCACTGTCTAGCCCCCTCCTGGATAGTTCAGATATTACAGGTTTATTGCCTCGGTAATTGGTCACTCTCAACAGTTTGCTTTTTAAGTGGAGTTACCCAAACAGTTCAGTTTAAACACAACACTGGATTAATTTTGATTAAACAATAAAACAAGTTTACTTAAGTACAAAGAGACAGATTTGAAGTGAGTACAAGTGCAAGATATTAAAGTCAGAAATGACTACCAGAGATATCAAAATAAAGCACTTCCTAGTAGCTAAGACTTAACAAACTAAGCTTGATTCAATGTCAGATCCTTACGACATGGTCCCAGCAACATAGCTGACCAAATTCTCAAGTCAAGATCTGTTCCCAAAGTCCAAACGGCTGGTTCCTTTGTCTTTTTAGGTGAAAGTGTGATTTAAGAGAGAGAGAGAGATTGATAGACAGGAGTATTTTTTGCCCCTCACTTTTATAGGCAAAAGTCATTATCTAAAGCAGTAAATAATAGTAATAATATTATCCAATTAAAAAGCAACCATGATCTCAATAGGCTGAGTTTTCAGAGAAGGGGACGGGGAGAGAGATGGGTGTGTGTAAACTGCACCCTGCTTTTGGCAGTGTGTCGTGTACAAAGTCATGTTCTTCTCCTAGCACGGGTATTAATACAGATAGACAGTGAGGTTCAGCTTAGTTTAGGCAAGTAAAGACACACCTGATGGGTGTGGGTATGTACCTGAGTACATACCCTACATGGTTCTCTACTCAGCAAGCTCTGCTTCCCTGTCAACATCGCTATTTTTAGCAGAATAATGTCCCGCTGCCTCATTACTGCTGTAGCCCTTCGCTGTCAAAGGGAAAGACTCCAGCAACAGTGCAAGGCTCCTGCAGCGAGGACAGGCTTTCCCCGCTGCCTCCCTGTGCCAGAGCCTTTCACTGACACACATAGCTATGCACCGACATGTGGATGCAATGTTCTTTTCATTGCAGTGTGTAGCTACACGTACACTATATGCAGCCGCCAGTGGGGTGTAGTGTAAGACGTAGCTTGAGAGAAATGCCATGTATAAATGAATAGTTTTTCTTTTGCTCCTAAAACATTATGCTCTTGTTCTCTAAGCTTCTGTTTTACCAATGGTTTCCTTTTGGACAGATCTAGGGTATGCTATTGTCCATGCTCAGCTTTTTCAACTCTCAATGAGGTTTACTCTTCCTAGGCACTGTTGCATGTGTCTAGGCAAATTCATTGGGGCGGTATGTCCACGGCCTTTCAGCTTTTACAGGGCAATTTCAGTTCACTGCTATTTTGATTTGGTGGTAACACACTACACCTGCTCTGCCTATGTGTCAAGGGAAGCACAGAATGGGGCCTGTTTTTCCTAACTTCAGTTTGGAAAATTCAGCTTGAATGCTACTATCTTCTCATTCTGTTTAAGAGAAAGAGTGGAATAAAAGAAGCAGAAAGGGGGAAAAAGTCCTGGTGGAAATATGGAGGAGATAATTGGTTGAGTGAAAAACAAATATGGGGGGAGAGGATGGCTTTGGGAAAGAAAAATGCCAATTAAAAAATAAAATATACTCAATATAGGGCACCTTATTATACCAATCTAGCTTTTTGGAATGCTCATCTATCCCTAATAGAGAGCATAGATGTTCCCTTAACTAGATTTGTTCTTTTATACCTGTTTTATTTATACCTGCCTCTGGAAATTTCCACTACTTTCATCTGACGAAGTGGGTATTCACCCATGAAAGCTTATGCTCCAATATGTCTGTTAGTCTAGAAGGTGCCACAGGACTCTTTGTCACTCTTTTAATTGAAACACCTTTGGGGGGAGCAAACAACCAAACATACATGGGTTTAACTGACAAGACGACCTGATTTGCACATCCTAAGAACTCAGGAAAAATAGTTCACAAGGTTTCATCCATCCCTGGTGTAGGTGGTGGTGACTCATCAAGTGCTGTGAAGAAAGACTTGCACTGAAGGCTGAGGCATTGTAGGAGGTTTGTGGAAGACTGGAGCTGCCATGCTGATGCTTTTACAGCCCCTTTAAAATTCAAATCAAGCACAAACAGGTTCACAGGAAGTGCGCTTTGCTTGAGAGGAGGTCATTGAGGCCGCAGCCGTTAGGAAATGAGTAGTCACTCAGTGGCCTTTGATCAGACATTCCTCGTGGGAGTAAAGTTGTGGGAGGCTAGTTGTTGCTGAGTTGTGGCTATTATGAGAGGATGTGTGTCCTGTCAACTGAGTAGGGAAACGGCGCAATACTTTTGAAACAGACATGTTTGTAAGGTTCTAAATCATTAATTGTTATTATTTGTATCATAGTAGCATCTAGTGATCCCAGCTGAGATCAGGGCCCCATTGACTCGGTGCTGTATACACACCGTAAGAGACAGTCCCTGCCTTGAAGAGTTTACAGCCTAAATTGGCAAGACATACAAAGGGTGGAGGAAAAGGAAGTATTATCCATGTTTTGCAGACGCAGTGCAGAAAGATTAAGTGACTTGCCCAAGGTCACCTAGTGAGTCTGTGGCAGAGCCAGGGAATTGTACTCGGGTCTCCTGAATCCTGGATCAGTGCATTATCCATCAGGCCATCCTTCCTCTCAATAGTATTTGGATAATAGTTTTTACTTCTGGGACAGAAAACAAAAGTGCCCAAATGCTGCACATTTTTTTCTCATAATTGGAACCTGAAGCACCAGAAATCTAGCACTTGTTCTTTCAAGGATTTCAGCCCAGCGTTGCTGTCTTGAGAACTTCAGGTTGTTTGGATAGAGCCATGCAAGACTTTCCTTTTAAAACTCAAAAATCACACAGGGATTTGTCTGAGTTTCAGTGCGAGTTTTGGGGTCATACATATTTCAGTGAGGCAAACCAGTGTGAACGTGTTGAGTGATGATGGACAAGCTTATCCAAACCTGACACAAACTCTTAACCGTTAAAGAGTCTTCCATTACTAGGTGACAGTAGTGACTGACAGGCTGCTGAAACTGGAGTGCTAGCTATTACAGAACATTTATAGACATTCTTAATGTAGAGATGGAAGAGACCTATGGCATTAGGTGATTAGTCCATTTTCCTTCGAATGCAGGATTTGTCCCCTGTTGTGCATTTACTAGTGATTTTTTCCAGTCAAGTTATAAATATGCCAAGTGATGAGGCTTCCACAACTTCCCTACTTTTCACTGTTGGAAAGATTTTTTTTTCTAATGTTCAGCTTAAAATTTCCCTTCCTTCCTTTCATCAATTGCACTGATTTATACCTTCTTTTAGTACACTATATACTTTCTCTTTTCTTGGTGTTTACACTGTTTAAATATTTGTTGGCTACTATCATATCACTATATGTATTTAGTTCTTTTAGTCTTTTCTCATAAATCAACTCCTCCAGCCCCCTAGTCATTTTTTGTTGCTTTTCTTTGATCTCCTTCCCGCTTGTCAATATATTTCTGGTAATATGGGACCTATAATGCTATTCCAGATACACTCATTCTGTGTGACCAGTTTGTCATCTCCCTGCATACCTCAACGTATGCAGCCCTAAATTGCACTAGCCTTTCATGCTGCCATATTGAATTGCAAATTCATGTCTGATTTGCTGTGGCTACAAGCTCTAAGGCTGGCTCGGCTGCTTTCTCACTCTCTGTGAGTAGCCGGGCCTGACACATTGGGTCTTCATTCGCATCTGTGCAAGGCAGGTGCAAAATGTTATCCAGTCAGAGTGGTAGGATTTCATACCCGCGTTGCCAGGTGTGAAAGATGTCATGTAACAAGACCATGGTGAATCAAGCCCCTTCTATGTTTTGGATTATTTCCCCGCCCCCCACCCCCAATGTATTAGCTTTCCTCTTTTCTAAGCTGATGCATTTTGTTGCCTTCTACATCTTGTAATCTCTCTAGGTTATTTGCACACACGTTGGGATGAGGGTAGCATTTGAAGAGATGGTCTGTTCTACCTTGAAGACTGCTGGCTGCTGTACTGGGATGAAAGTTATGTGCTCTTCACCTCAGGTCATGCTGGGGAAGAAGATGGCTTGTATTTGTGTGCAAAGGTTTTGGTATGTGTCGATGGTCTTCCTTCGTGAATATGAGGCGTTTCCTCTTTGTGGAGAACCAGTGTGATGGCTTTAGAAGCAAGTACCTGGACAGTGTGGGAAAATTTCAGAGAATGGTGGCGTATAGGAGATGTGATGATGCAGTTAAAGGGAAGGGAGATTCTTTAGGCAGCTGCTGGTCTCCTTTTTCCTCTTTCACATAAGAGGCTAAGGGAACAGCTCTGCCTATGCTTCATACAGATCCTCTGTGGAATCCCTGGAAAAGCATTCGAATCCCCACTGTACATAATAGCCCAGAAAAGTTCCTCCAGTCCTCCCCAGCACAGTAGGGAAGGAGGTTGGGGGAAGACTGATTAAAGGATTGAGGACGTTTTGAAGGTTAATAATGTGCATCAGTGGAGAAGGGTACAGGCAGGGTTAACACAAGCCCCGGCTGATGTGGAATAGAGGGCGTTCTTAAAGGGATAGTGAATGCTTTTCTTCTCTAGTGGATAGCAGCCAGTTCAGATGCCAGAGCCAGGCAGCGTGGTGCAAAGAGGCCATTGTCTCAGCTGTGTGAGGCTGTTAGCAGACTGGGGAATCTTTTTGTCCACTACTTTTGAGAACATAAAATGCATCGGAGCAGTAAGATTCGTGAATGGTTTAATGATCTCTCCTCCAGCAGAATCACTTTTGTCTTTTGTTTAGACTTCGGTGTCGGCATCGGCGGGGTGAGGAGCAGGGGTGACGCACAGCTGTTGTGCCCTAGGGAATGGCATTCACCTAACAAGTAACACTGATATTACTTCTCTCATTATTTTTCATCTAAAAATCAGACAGCCGGGCTACAGAATGGGGGCCCAACTTCCGAGAATGGGCATGTATCAGCGCAGTATGTGCTGGAGCATGTGTGCCCTTTGTAGCCAGGATCAAGCGGTCACTTAGGGAAAGGGATGACCTGATTCAGTGCAGGGGTGGGTATCTAAGGGGACGGCATAGAGTGGGGAGCCTCTTGTGGGCAGGTACGGCTTCAGTGATAGAAGGCAGAGGAGAATCAGTGAGGCTCCCGTGGAGCAGCTAGTGGGAATGGGGGTGGGGGATGATGACTGGGGAGCCCTTTAGTGGTTTGGGTGACTTCAATAGGAGCTTAAAGGAATCAGGGGCTTTCTTAGGGGAGTGGGGTCAGGTGAGGATATGGGAGTCTCATGATTCAACCAGTGAGAGTGGGGAGGAATCGAGGATGGTCCAGAGAAATGTGTTAAGAGAAGGGTTTGAGGATGGTTCAGGGAGTGTTTTGGGGGAAGGATTAGGAAGCGCTTTAGGGGGAAGGATGGAGAAGTCACTTAGGGGCTCAGTTAGGTAGGGAGGAGCAGGGTGCAGTTCTAGGGTGGGAAGCAGAGAAGACTGGGGAATTTGAAGGAGGGGGAAACATCAGAGAGCAGTACAGCCAGTGCTACAGAACAACTGATGTGCAGTTTGCTTGTCTGTGTTGGTGACTATTGAAGCTTTATACAGATGTCAGGCAATTCTCTCCTCTTTTATGTGTAGTTTGTTTAGGAATGAAGCATGTGAGGGTCGCTTTCCCTTTACTGGAAGTGGGAATGTATTGGGGATGGGGGGGCAGTCTCCCTGTACGGAGTGTAGGATTTGTATGCACTGGGAAATGGGATGTAGTTTTACAGATTCTCACGCCCCCAATGTCTATGCGAAACTCTCTGCATATTGGTGCTCCCCAAATAGAAGAGCATCAAATTTAAATCTGTCCTACAGTGTAATAAACCAAGTGAAGACAGCATTTATAATGTGTTTCCACATGGACCTGTAATTAAATGGGATCTCTTCTTCATCGCTGTTCTTCTCCCTTTTAATCAGCATAGTTGCTTTTTGTGTGTGCTATTCTTCCCTCATCCCCACCCGGTTATTTTGTTCCTTCCTTACTCTGGCTGTTGTCTTAAATTGTGCACTGACCTTGTAATGAGAGGCACTCAGACAAACCCCTGTGCCATGAGGTTTGGAATGGGTGCAGGGTTCTGCCTACACAGTTCTCATTGTGCGGTCTGGCTTTTTGGATCATAAGCCCTTCAAGGCAGGGACCATGTTTTCTTATCAGTACTGCAAGGTGCCTAGCACTCCGTTGGGCTCTGTAAAACAATAAGCAATAATATAAAGTATTCCTTTAGCTCTATGAATAAAATCCATTGACCCCAGTGTTCTAAATATAACATAAGAACAGCCATACTTGGTCAGACCAAAGGTCCATCTAGCTCAGTATTCTGTCTTCCGACAGTGGCCAGTGCCAGGTTCCCCAGAGGGAATGAACAGAGCAGGTAATCATCAAGTGATCCATCCCCTGTTGCCCATTCCCAGCTTCTGGCAAATAGAGGCTAGGGACACCATCCCTACCCATCCTGACTAATTGGTATTGATGGACCTATCCTCTATGAACTTATCCAGTTCTTTTTTTGAACGCTGTTATAGTCTTGGCCTTCACAACGTCCTCTGGCAAAGAGTTCCACGGGTTGACTGTGTGTGAAGAAATACTTCCTTTTGTTTGTTTTAAACCTGCTGCCTATTAGTTTCATTTGAATCAAGCCTCCCATTGCCTTGTAAAGTAGGGTTATACAGAATCATGATCATGGTACCCAGCAGCAAAATGCAGCCACTTCTGGGGTAATGATGCAGCAGCTGTTTAGCAGTGCACTGGAACAAGACACAACAATTTAGGACAAGAAGTGAAGAAGATTTTTACATCCAGTTGAAGGTGACAGTGGAATGTAGGCAGGAGGAATGTTTGAATTTAGTAGAGTTGTAAAAACAAACAAAATATTAGTAAAAAATGTAGGAATTTTTTTTAAATGTGTATGGTATTTTGTTTGTTTTATTAATTTAAAAAATGCCAACATTTTGATTAAAATTTTCCATTACTGAAAGATTTCAACCAGATCTAAAAATGCCTGAAATGCCATTTCAATGAAAAATTTCATCAAAATATTTTTGGGGAGTGGGATGGGGTTATTTTATCAAAAACTCAAAATACAGAAAATTTTGACCAGCTGTGGATTTTAGCCAGGTCACTATTTTAAAAAGTTGAGGACTTAACCCTAAAGTGCTATGGCTTCCTTGATGACCATATATAATAAAAATATTGGTATTATGTTTCTCCTGAAAAAGGCACCCTAAGCAACAGAATGCTTCCCAACAGCACACTGTGGGTAAGATCCTCCACTCTGGCCTCTTTACAATGAGTAAAAGGGCTGGAGTGGTGGAAAGAGGCTCTAAATGCCTCCTCTGCATCTGAGGATTGCTCTGGTAGAAGAACTGCAGAAGAAGCTGTATGGCCTCTGGTGTAGGGGGCATGTTGGGGGCAGGACCACATCATGCAGCACTGCAGAGATTCTGTCACAGGGCATCTCAGAAGGCCGTCATAATTTCGACAGGCCCCCAAAGCTCTCTAAATTGCACTGGGCGCTTCTGCACCCTCTGGAGCAGCCCTAGATTAGGAGGGTACGAAGGTGATTTAAAACCACCTTAATCCCACTTCCTCTTGGACTGTGAGTTCTGAGCTGCACCTTTTAAAGGTACAGCACAGATTATCCCTCTGGGGGTTTTGCTTACTATTGACTCCCTAGAAAAAGCAAAACCCATGATTCAGGGTAACTGGGTTCCACTTGATGGCCCATGATGATACACAGGAGGTCAGAGTAGATGATGTAATGGTCTCTTCTGTGAATATGTGAAGAGTAAAGTGTAAGAAATTGGTGTCTGTGGAGAATGCAGTGTTGTTACCTTCTGCCCCCCTATCATTAATAAGTATATATAAATATTTTTCGGAATCTGGAAGGTGAAGTGGTTTGGAGAGGAAGGGGTTACTCTCCTGTATTGGAAGACGATGTTTTTTTTCCCCCCTCATTAATCTAGAATAAGCCTAGAGTTCTTGGGTGATCTATAATGTTAGGGTGGCATCTCTTAAATGAATGCAGAATGCGATGTGGCTTAATCAGAACGTGGAAATGGATGAGACTATACCCGTTCATAGGTGCCTCATTCTCTGTCTCTAGCAGCGTAGAATCTGAATGGGACCAGCATGTCTCCTTTTTAGACACTTGGATTTGATGGGGTCTCTTGCTTATATGCATACGGTGGGAGCTGATGTTCATAGGCTTGTGAAATGTGGCGGATGTTTGACTGGAGGGTGGTACCTAATGGGTTGTCTCTGTTGATAAGGGTTTATTGAGCTATTGGATGTGATGGCAGGGTCTCTATGGTATGAAATGTGAGGGAGGGTCTTTGTTGATATGGGTGTGAAATGGGGGTTGTGGGGAGGAGGGAAGTGGAACTAGGGAAGTGGAACTAGAATATAATGAGAGGATTCTGTTTATAGCAGAAGCCCCAGTTCTGGGGCATGACAAAAGTCACAGAACTCGGCACAGATTTCACCAGTGTCACTGTTTATCTCCTTGTCTTTCCTCTGCTCAGTGCCGCTTGTCTCAAACATACCCTTGGAAATCTTGCCTGGAAATCCCACAAGAATGGGCTGTTCTCAAATGAAATATGTGGCATTTAGGCTTCTGCTTTGGCTGGAAAGATCCTTGTGCTGCTGGTGGCATTTCAGCATTTGCCACTCCTGGTCCTGAAAATGGTAGGTCAGTGGTAGGCAACCTATGGCACGTGTGCTGAAGGCGGCGCACGAGCTGATTTTCAGTGGCACTCACACTGCCAGCGTCCTGGCTACCGGTCTGGGGGGCTCTGCATTTTAATTTAATTTTAAATGAAGCTTCTTAAACATTTTAAAAACCTTATTTACTTTACATACAACAATAGTTTAGTTATATATTATAGACTTATAGAAAGAGGTCTTCTAAAAACATTAAAATGTATTACTGGCACGCGAAAGCTTAAATTAGAGTGAATAAATGAAGGCTCGGCACACCACTTCTGAAAGGTTGCCGACCCCTGTGATAGGTAATTCTCTTGAACCTGAAACAAAATCCAGTTCAAGATTCTGGCCGCCCTTATCTAAAACTTGTTACTCAGCCACGTATCTAAAGTGTCCATCCAGTTCTCAGAAATACAGTCTGTTTTTTTAATGTCTCAAGCGATAAGGCTCTCTGCCATTCCCTTGGGAGTCCCATGGATGTTCATCCCATAAACAGCTGTCTTCCTGGAATATCATAGAACAGGGGTCGGCAATGTTTGGCATGCGGCTCGCCAGGGTGCTTACCCTGGCGAGCCGCGTGCCAAACGTTGCCGACCCCTTCATAGAAATTCGAGATGGAGACGATATAGGTCATTTAGGCCATCCCTTGCTGTGCATTTCCTAGTGCTTAGTCCTATCTACATTGTTAATATTCCAAGCAATTGGTTCCCAGCCTGGGGCCTGCAGTCTACCAATAATCTATGAAATACTGGTTTGTGATCTGCAGAGAGATGTCTGGTCACCTGGTGCTGTGCCTCCTTGTTCCCAGCTGTTACATTACATTAAAGAATGCTAAAAGCACTGTAAATAACCTCACTGATATTACTTGCCCATAAAGGCAATTGCTGTAGGCTCCCCAGGAATGTTATGCAATCCCAAACCGGAGGACAGCTGGTCCATGGGGAACTTTATTTAGGAAGATGATTGTCCTACGCAATGGATGTTCTAGCTCTTCCACTGGGAGGTTTTGCTCCAGTCTCATACATCTTGTTGTCTTGATACACCTCTACCCCAATATAACACGACGCGATATAACACGAATTCGGATATAACGCGGTAAAGCAGTGCTCCAGGGGGGGCTGCGCACTCCGGTGGATCAAAGCAAGTTCGATATAACCCGGTTTCACCTATAACGCGGTAAGATTGTTTTGGCTCCCGAGGACAGCGTTATATCGAAGTAGAGGTGTACTTAGCCTGAGTCCGTCCCCCTCCCCCCATTTTCTTAGTGTGAACCTGTCCTTCCTAATTCTGGGAAGGGGTTCTTCCATGCAAATTCCCATGATGTCACATTGGAGACCATGGGTGGAGCTCTGTTACTTTGCTGAGGTGTAGGATATGCTGCTCTGAGTACCTTCAGCTCCCTTTGTGCCACTAGGGAGAGCTAATTAGTCCCTTTTTGTGCAGTCTCCTTGCAGAGGTAGCTGACCTCTTGTTAATCCTGGATTAAGTTCTTACTGAGAACTGGCTCTTTGTGTGCTCCAGTTAAGATGGTTACACTTTGTTCCTGAAGAACAATCTCTCTCTCCCCCTCCCCCTCCTCCGCCCAGTGCCTTTGAGCAAACGATTGCCTGTCCCTTCTTCCCCCGCTACTGTGGGAACCCACAAGCGCTGGCAGCTGCAGTGTCTCATGCCATGAAAAATGCCATTGTCAGTTCAGAGCACCCAGAAGGGGGTGCTTGATCTGGCACCTGTCTGAGAGCCTGCTCTCTGCACTGGTGAGAGGGCTGAGCCTTGGCAAAGCCTCTTTTTGCCCACAAGTTTTTGAGGGCCTGCCCTGTGCATCAAGGTGGGAGCAGAAGCAGAGCCTCCGTACAGTACTAGGTTCCAAGGTCTGGAGCCTGTTTATGTATGAGAGAGGGGTCAGAGCACGTTCCATGCGCTGAGCGGGAACTAATAAGCAGAATTACGTGCCCTGATGAGAGAGTGGAGCCTGTACAATGTTCTGTGTTATGGAGGGAACAGAATCCGTGTCCTGGTGGGCAGATGGATTCCATAACGTGCACCAGGAAAGGAGCAGATTCTGTGCCCTGGTGAGTGGGCAGTATTATGAACTAGGGAGAAAGCTGAGCCTGTTCTGTGCCCTGGGACTAAGGCACATATTATACATAGGAAGAAGGCTGGGCCCATTCCATGCATCTGGTATGGAACAGACACCATTTCATATGCCTAGAGGGAAAGAGAGAGCCTGTACTGTGGTCTGCAGAATGGGAAACGCCTGCCCTGGATACTAGAAAGGGCGTTGAGCTTGTTCCATCAACTGGGAAAATGCTAGAACCTATGTAATATTCTGAGTCGGGGCAGAGACATTTTATGCGTTGGGGAGTGGGACAGAATATTCCTAGGCTCTCTTAACTCTTTTGGTTTTAAAATTGCTTGTTTCATGGATTGGGGAACAGGTTGATCCAGCTCTGTACACCAGGGAGCAGGTAGTCTGGATAGCAGGAGTTATGCGTGTCAGGGTTAATGTCAGCTACTTTTGGGTTTCTGCCCATACTTGCTGGGGTTTCCCTCCCACTCTTGGGTGGTGTCTGGCACGAAGAAGCCCTAGATTCTTCCTTCCGTATTCCATAAATGCATCATTTGACAACTTTATTTGAATTCTCTCCTCTTTGCCCACATCATATTCACAAGCTGTTACTAAATGTGTTGTGAATGCCTGAGCATTTACTTCTACATATTGTAGCTGGAGGCAGATAGTGTGGGTGGCTCTGGAGACAAGTTTACTTTATAGAGACTAGTAAAAGTTTAACCTCCCAGAGCTGAGAGTTTGGATTTATTAGCAGGGTCTAGTGGATAGAGTTGGGATGTTAGGATTCTCTTCCAGTCTCTGTCACTGAGATGCTGTGTGATTTGGTCCAGACTATCCCTCCATCCATGCCTCAATTTCCCCATCTGAAATGGGAATTATGATACCTACGTACTGTAAAGCCATTTTGACATCCTCATATGAAAAAATGCTACCTGTGTGCAAAGTGTTAATACTATCCAGACGATCTGCAACTCTTGAGATTTCAAAGAGCCCTTGAACATAGGCCCTCTCATGAGATTTCTGACATGTCTCCTTTGGGTGAAGTTCCAGAAACAGAAGTGGGGGGAAAAATCCTAAGATTTTAAACATTTTAAATAGGTCATGTTCAGAAATTGAACAAAGGGACAGAGGGTTCTTCTTTGTTTCCAATTCAAATCATTCATTACTCATGGAGATTTTATAGGCAGGCTTTTTAAATCCCAATGTCCATTTTTATGCTTCAGATAAGCTCTGTGTGAAGAGGATAGAAATGTTCCTGTTAAACACAAAGTTTGTCTTCAGCACCAGCAATATCTTTATAGATCCAAATGTACCGTTACTGGACTGCCTCCCACATATCCATCATCAGCCTCGGACTTTAATTACCTGGACAGGTGCGTCATTTCCCATCACCTGAGATGTGCAATATTAATGCGTAAGCTTGTCTTACAGCTGGGTCTGAGACAGCAGGACAGAAGCCAGCCCCAGCAGCCTGAATGCCTGACTTCAGCAGGAAGCAGAGGTACAGATCATGCGTTAGGGTGAGCTCTAAGCAGCTTGCCAGAGAAGTGCCCACCCTGGATAAAACATCCTCCGAGCAGGTCTACATAACCTGAGTATCCCTGCTGTGAATGTTTCCTTTCCAGGGGATTCATTAATTATGTGGCACTGTCACTCCCCCAGTTAGTCCTAGGGTTTGGGGACACTTCATACTATGTTTACGCTCAGCATTCAAGATCCCTACAGCATTAAATATCTAATGCTAATGCTAATTCTCAACCCTGAACCCTAACTCTAGTCCTACAACCTGCACCATAACACTAATCTTCTCACGTTGTCTGGTCACTATGAAATCCATGACACAAAGCCTTGGCTATGCTACAACCTATGCCATAATCCAGTCCTGCCCTGTTCCTAACTCTTATCTTCAGGTTGCATTGTGGCCATCACCTTGGACACTGTCCGTGGGTCATGCTAAACGCTAAACCTGGCGCTGCATCTCTACCCTAGCCCTAACCTTAGGGCTTATGTTATTAAATTCTCAAGTGGTACAGCTAAATAGAATCCTAAATCTAACTAATTTTGTCCTTTCTAAAGATGGGTATGACTTGAGCCACAAAATTTGTATCCGGGTTTGGGTTTCAACCCCCCAGAACCAGAACTGTTTGGAGTTAGAGTTTTGCTTTGGTTCATTATAGAGAGCTGGATTCCAAACTGTCCCAAAGTTTTGGGTTTTTCAGATCCAAGGTTAGAATTTGGGCCTGTCTCCAGTTTTTATTCTTTGACTTCAAGTGCTGCATATTGGTCCTTCTGGTGATGAGGTCCTGAGCCTCAAAAAGGCAAGGTCCTAACTGAGGAAGGATTGATCATTGCAGGTGAAAGTTTCCAGGATCATAAAATGCAGGGGTAGGCACAAACCAATTCAGATAAAATAAGAATTCCCCAGCACTTAAAACCAAGCTTGAACTGATACTTTTAGTTTTAGGTTGCAGAAAGTTTTTGAATAATTCCCCCGCTTCCCACGATTACTTTTCATTCTGCAGAGTCCCCTGCACTTCCTGGTTCCAGACTAGTACTACCAAAATACCATGAGAGATGCTGTCTTCACAATATATCTAATTTGAATGCTAGCAGGAAGAGACTGAAATGTAATGTGAGAGCGCCAGCCAAATTTTGGAGGTCTGATAAGGGTTGGGAAAGCATCTGAAATTCTGTGTTCTTTGAACTATCTCATATTTTGATCTTTACATATCACTAAAAATAAGTCTGAGTTGAATGAACTTTTTTGTTGTTTAAAATCACTTTTTATTTTCACAACTCCCATTTGGGGCTGGAAATACAAGTGCCCAATTTTGTTAGACCCAAGTGATTTGGAGAAGTAGCTGAACTTTTATCTGTATCCTGAAAGATTTGTCATTCAGCTATCACAATTTGGGTCAAAGCTCTCCCTACCTTGTGTATTAGCCTAAACAGAACTAAATTAATAATAGTTAAGATTGCATCAGGATGCACACAAATCCTTGAAAGCATGAAAATAAAAAGTTAAGGGCAAAGTCTTACTGCTTGCCATCTTCACGTTGCCTAGCGTGCTCTTGATAACACACTCCAAAGGCATTCACTTCATCTCCAGTACATAGTAGAAGACAATATGTACCTTGAGATCATCTAACTCACTCTATCATGAAAAACCTTGATGGTGACCTCACATTCCCTTGTATCAGTAGATTGACACATTTAATTGTCATACAGTCCATTCATTGGGAAAATAATTGTTCTATAGTACACTGAGGCCACCATTAAAGTTTTACATGATGAGCGCTAATTTGACGGGAGGAGGGAGGTACATGAATGTGGGGCTTTTATGGGGGAGACTATGGCCTTGGCCAGACAGGGCCAGCAGTAAGTAAGTGAGAAGACGAGCTAATGCATGTCCAAAGTATTGTCAAGCTGTAATATAGTGACCCCTTTTTGTATGCCACCACTGCAAGATAGCATGGCTAATCCAAAATGCTCTGAAGCACTTCTACTGAAAATATTGTATATCCCTTGCTCACATAGCATGGCTCTTCATTGCTCTGTAGTGGCAACACCACATGTTGAGGTTTATGAGTCTGCTCCTGGCTTTGTCCTAATGGTCCTAGTCCTTTTCCCAAAGTAGTAGCAGCTCATGCTTCTAAATCAGTGGTTTTCAACCTGTGGTCCATGGACCCTGGGGGATTCGCAGACTATGCCTAAGAGTTCCAAAGGGGTCGGTACCTCCATTCAAAAATTTTTAGGGGTCTGCAAATGAAAAAAGGTTAAAAATCACTGCTCTAAATGCAAACGTCCTGGGCTCATTTCCCTGTGATTGACTCAAGTAAGGGCATCGTCACATATCATTTAGCCACTAGAGGGGGACAAAAACACACATAGGAGTGGGAGGAGGGAAGGAACGAGATTTACTTTGTTAGGGTAGATTAGAATTGCATCCTCTGAAACACTGCATCCTTCTAAACCAGAGGTGGGCAAACTACAGCCCGTGGGACCCTCTTGCCCGGCCCTGAACTCCTGGCCCAGGAGGTTAGCCCCCGCCCCCGCCCCTGCTGTTCCCCCTCCCCTGCAGCCTCCGCTCACTGCGCTGTTGGCGCACTGCTCTGGGCAGCCAGGTGGCGCAGTGCTCTGGGCAGCCGGGCAGCGCAGCTGCAGAGCCGCTGCGTGTCCTGGAGCTCTGGTGTTCCAGGCAGCACGGTAATGGGGCAGGGAGGGTTGGATAGAGGGCAGGGGAGTTCGGGGTGGTGGTCAGGAGGCAGGGGTGTGGATAGGGGTCGGGGCGGGGAACATGGGGGCAGGGGTCCCGGGGGGGGCAGTCAGGAAGGAGAGGGGGGGTTGGATGGGGTGGCGGGGGGCAGTCGGGCAGAGGTTCCGGGAGTGGTCAGGGAGTAGAGGGGGGTGGATGGGGCAGGAGTCCCGGGAGGGCCGTCAGGGGGTGAGAAGTTGGGGGTCAGATTGTGGTGTTGGCTGGGCCATGCCTGGCTGTTTGGGGAGGCATACAATTTTGGAAACCCGATGTGGCCCTCAGGCCAAAAAGTTTGCCCGCCCCTGTCCTAACTGCTCTATTATTGTGTTGACATAACTCCTATGCTATCATCATATCTTATATCATGATACCTCTTATGTGGACATTCAAAAACAGTCACTTTAAAAACCTAATTATTCCTACAAAACATGTTGCAACTTTTCACACACATCCTTTCCAACTATGCATAGCAGTGGCTCACACGCATTTTATTTCACACCTCAGACTGCTCTACTGCATTTTCAAAAGGGGTCATACAAAAGCATTGGACACTGAAAAAATGTTGGTCATGTAGTGCTTTTAGAAATAGTTGTCACTACTCCTTTTGTTTTTTGTTTTGTTTTGTTTTTTGGTGGGGAGAGGATGTTGGTCCCCCGGCCTCCAATAATGCTCTAGAAAATTCAAGCAGTTTGTAAACTACTGTAAACTTTTGAAATTAAACCTCTAACTCAAAATTGATTTATAGAACGCATTCGCCCCATTAAAATGAAAATCTACATGCAACCTTAACTATGGTGGCACTATTGTTCCACCCTGTTTTTGTACCTGTAGAGAGTGATTCTGCAGTATTACTGTTTAGTATTGTTATTTGTATTGTGGAAGTACTTAAGCGCCACCCTGAAGAGCCCCATTGTGCTTTTTATTATTGATTTATACAGTTGCCAGAAGTGTACCAGGCACTTCACAGAAGGGAAAAAACATTAAGACATGGTCCAATAAATTAAAGTCTTAGGGCTCTGTTGTGTGGAGTCCCTTTGATTTAAATGGGGCTCCATGTTGATGCAAGGTCAGCCCATGCACAAAGGATTGCAGGACTGGGGCCTAAAGCCTCATTCTATGGATGGATCCTTAGGCTTGTATCCTGTCCCGGGAACATCAGTGCGATTCCACATGGGGGAAAGGTTCTGTCTTTTATGGCTCCTTTGCACAGTTCGTGGTTAAATTCAGAATTACTGGATAAGGTGACTCAGAATGTTGTCAGCTCTTGCAATTGTTGTCATGCCTTATGTTATTTGGTGCTTCTCTTAAAGCCCGAGCACTTGTAGTCCTGTAATCACGTGAGAAACTCAAGTATCAGAGGGGTAGCCATGTTAGTCTGTATCCACAAAAACAATGAGGAGACTGGTGGTGCCATAAAGACTAACAGATTTATGTGGGTATCAGCTTTCATGGGTAAAAACCCACTTCTTCAGATGCAAATCTCAGTTTCCTTTTTTTGTCTTAATAAAAGTGTCTAGCCCTCATGGTTGCATTGAAAAGCTTGAAAACATGATCTGGGTAAACCCTGAAGTTCAAATACCAGAAGACAAATAAAGAGAACCCCCAATTTATTGTTTTTTTTTTTTAAATAAAATCTTTGATTTTTAAGCCAATCTCATGAGATTTGGGGCCCTGACTCATGATTTTTGGATTCTTGGGATTGGCAGTACTATATTACAAACAGTAGGGAGGGTAAGCTGTAATTCATGAGCTAGATCGCAGCAATAACATAGTAAAGCTACTTAGTTTAGGCCTGTGAACATTGTGATAGTATGAGACAAATATTTTTATGTGTATACACACACACACACATACACACACACGTATGCAAGCGTGTGCGTGTGTGTATATATATATATATATGGGCAAGACTATTATTTGTCAGCTTTTGGAGGCAAGGATTGTACCTACTTTTCTGTTTAGGAGAGTGCTTAGCATATTGAAGGTGCTACTGACAACAAATAAATAGCATATATTGTTAATGTACAATATTTAACAATAAACTGCTGGAAGATAATTGAAGATGGCAGAGGGGTAAGACTCTGGGCTTGTCTGCAATGATGTCGCTATTCAGGAATAACTGTCTTAGAATTACTATTCCTGAATAATTTGTGTGTGGACACACTTATTCTGGAAAAAGTTCCTTTTTGCTGAATTAGTTAAATCCAGTTTGGAAGTGAACCAAGATAAGCCAGAAAAAGGTGCACTTTTTCTGGACTAAGGGTACGTCTATACTTACCTCCGGGTCCGGCGGCAAGCAATCGATCTTCTGGGATTGATCCCGGAAGTGCTTGCTGTCGACGCCAGTACTCCTGCTCCGCAAGAGGAGTACTCGGAGTCGACAGGGGAGTCTGCCTGCCGTGTGTGGACCCGCGGTAAGTTCGAACTAAGATACTTCGACTTCAGCTACATTATTCACGTAGCTGAAGTTGCGTATCTTAGTTCAAAGTAGGGGGTTAGTGTGGACCAGCCCTAAGACTGTCCACGCATAGTTATTTCAGAATAGTCATTCCACTTTATATTTGCATGCTACCTTATTCTGGAAGAACTTTCGTGTATAGACAAGCCTAGCACAATGGGGTCCTGGACCGTCACTACGGCTTTTAAGCATTATGCTAATACAAATAATAATAATAATAATAATGAGACTTTTTTAAAGCATAAAGGTGTATGGATATTCCATGTATAGTGGAAATGTTTGCTTAAAGTTAAAAAAAGACAATGCCACTTATCTGCATTTTCAAATTAAAATTCCCTACAGTGTTTGCAGCCCAATTAGTGGATTGTGGGGTGGCCCAATCCTGCCAGGTGCTGAGCACGTTTGCTGGGTTTTGAGCATCTTCTACTCCCAGTGATTTTGACTAGAGTTGATGGTTCTTAGCACCTTGTGGGATCAAGCTCTTTGTGCATTTGGAAGTGAAAGGTGTAAATGATTATAAACAAAAGAGAAACTGACCCACCCCAGTCAGGATGGGGAGTGGGTGAAATGCAACAAAAGGAAGCGAAGAGCCCAGTAACAGCCCAAAGTCATACTGGTATAAGCTAAAATGTGAATTTAAACTGCGGTCGTTATACGGGCATAACCCCTTGCTTGGACACTCTGAAAGGACTTGTCTACACTTGCGAGTTATTTCAGATTAAGGTTGGGATTGACTTGAAAGCATAATAACTATTGTAATTAATTTCGCTGTGTAGACAAGCCCTTTTTTCATATAAGAGGGCCTTTTTGAGGGGGTTAGTTTATGTTGCTTTGAAAGGGGTGAGGTTAAGATAAATTGAAAAAACCTCCCATGAGTTTTGGGGCTGGGGGATAGACTGGTATAACTGTTGTTTAACTATACTGGTATAATAGCTAAAACTTCCCTGTTAGATAGACAAGCCCTGCGTGGTGTAAAAGTCAGATAGGTTTTGAACTTTCTCCCATTATTTTTAATAGTCTGAAGTAGTGGTGATGAGAGGAGCAGATAGGGATATATGGATATAATATATATCTATGAGAGAAACAAGATGGATGAGGTAATACCTTTTATTGGACCAACTTCTGTTGGTGAAAGACAAGCTTTCGAGCTTCCACAGAGTATATTTAGTGTGTGTGCACGCATAGGATTTTTAACTGGGAGGTGTCCCTGCAACCCCCCCTGTAAGCTTCATTTTGGCTGGACGGCACTTTCTGAGGTTCAGGGGGGCCTTGTATAAAACCAGAGCGCTGGCAGCGCACCATTCAGGACAGACGTGAATAATTGAGGAGGCTGACTGCACCAAAGGGGTTGCATTATGTAAACCGACCAGCAGCCAGCCAGCAGACTCTGTGCGTGTGTGTGGATGTGTGCGTGCGTGTGAGAGCGAGCAAGCAAGCAGCTGTGTGTGAGACACCCTGACAGGGAGAGAGGCAGAGCGCCCTCCATACATACAGCCCAACAATAGATACATAAAATAACCCAATAGCCCACATCGCTGGGGTGGGGGGAGATGGGGAGAGACGGCGCTATGGCAGGGACCCCAGAGCTCTGCAGGGCTGCAGAAAGAGGGGGCTCGCTCAGCCACTGAGCCCCCACCCACCTCTTTCTTTAGAGAAGGGCTTTGAAATAGTCCAGGAGGTGAGTACCCTCCCCCCACACACCACTGCATGAATGAATGAATTCCTAGCGGCTCTGCGCTGTGCTACGGTCCCCAATGGCTACCAGGTTAGTGCTCCTCTCCTCTTCGTTCTGCTGATGCTTGTGCGTCTCTCTCTGCCCCTCTCTGTGTGGTGCGCTCTGTTTGCAGCGTATGTGGATGCGGGGGGGAGAGACTTTCTGGGCGCTGTGGGCTTGCACGGGATTGCTGGGGGTGGAGGAAGAAATCTCCTGTCTGAGCATACGCTTTCCAAGCAGATTAAAGCCGGAGTCCATGTTGGTTGCTGCTGCTCGTCTCTCTTCGGGGGGTGGGGGGGATTGCAAAGCAGTGAGTGTGACATCATGTTGCAGAGATGCTCTGTTTTTTCCTCTTGGTGGGGTAACCCCCCCAATCCCTCCCCCGTCCCCCCGCAGTGGAATTGCTGAAGCAGTGATTTCAGTTGCTGAAAATGACACGATCAGTCGGATCTTGCCAACCCTCCCTTTCCTTTCTCTCCCCCCACCCCCATCCCCCTGCCCCAACTCTCAGAAAGGAGGCTGCTGATTGTCTCAACATCTGGGAGGACTGAGAGAGGTAGAAGGGGACTCAAGACAGATAGATGGTTGAATTAGCAATGCGTCATGGAGCAGCAGCCAGAGCTGCTGCAGGGATGTGTGTGTACCCATGTGCTCCCTGGCTACAACACACACACATACACACACTCCCTGTCTCCTCCTTGCATTCCGTTCTCTCCTGTTTATATATTTGCAATGATGGGGGAAGGCAGTGTGTGTATGGTATTACTTTACAGGCCAGGGTCCACACAGGTGGTTTGTATCTGATGGGGGCATGATAGGAAAGCAGGACTGAATGTACTATCAGTGTTTAGCAATAGTGGGACACTTATGAATCCTCTGCCCTGAGAAAAATGATTTGCTTTTCCATAATCAGCTGATTGATAATATAGCCCTTTCTGTCGCAGAAATTGCTCTGTTCTTTAAAAGAGACATACAGATACTTTGCATATACATTGTGAGAACCAAATGCATCTCTGGGGTAAGTCCTTCTAACTGAGTAAGTTACACTGGAGCTGTTGACTTTGGTCCAGCAATATGAAATTAAGCAAAGGAAACTTTTATGCTGAATTTTAGGAATAATTTTCTGTCAGGCTGGGGACCTGTGGGTTGTGTCAAGAGAACCCCCGCCCCAGCTGCTTGACTCATTTAAAACTAAAGCTGGACAAAGCAAGAGAGAATATGCTGTATCCAGAACAATCCTGCACCAGTCCCCTATAGGGGGTGGGGGTGGGAGATGGACTGTGCATGATCTAATAGGTGTTTTCACCTCTGTCTGATTCTGTGTATCTGCACTGCTGGCTTCTGACACTGGGCAGCCCCTCAACCTCACTTATTTTTAACCTTTAGCTTGAGAGAGTTGCTGTGCCAGGCAGGGTGTGTGTGTGTGTGGGGGGGGGACGGACTGGAATATTGATATTTCCAGGACAGTAAATTGGAGCAGCATCAGGTGACCGGCAGAGGAAATCGATTTGATCCCCATTAACCAGCTCTGAAGATCACAGCACCTTCCATTAGCCTATGAAAGACGATCCATATGAGCAGCAGGTACTGAGTGGGAGGATGTCAGCCTCTTGCTTCATCTTCCTGTCCTGGGAAAGACAATCTCCCTGTCCACCCCCGCGTTGTCACTAGCATGATGTGGCACAAGGCTCCTCTAGACATTCATCAGTCTGTTACCACTCCTTCCCCTCACCAGAAGAATACGTGTCCAGGAAGACGTTAGCATTGCTAGGTTCAACCCCCATCCCCCCATATCCCACTCCCCCTCCTTGTTGGGGGGATGTTGCGGGAGGGGGAGTGGGATAGGAAAGAAGGGCATCTGGTCCTTCATCTTATGTAGTCATACTGTTACCACTGGGAGGTGTACATATAGGTCCCCTTCCAAAGAACAGCATTGAATTGGATTTTTGTGGCGACTCCTCCACATACCTACCCATGAATATTGCTATAGGGACAGTATCGGCTGTCCCAAGCATTGAAAAAATCAAGTCAGCCCTTCCTGTCCCCCACACTCCCCTGCTTCCCACAATCATGAGATGAAAAATAAATTTTGGATTTCTTTTTATTGTCTTTTGCTTTCAGAACCTTTAGGGTGCACTCTGGTTGCCAGGAGAGCTAGAAATATAGATTTTTTTTTCTTTTTAATGAAAGCTGCAATTCTCCTGTAAGCACAGGGCCCCCAGGTTCTGGGGCTTTCAGAAAAGTACCAAATATTCCGAGACTCACGATAAAACCACAAGAGCTATCAGCTCTATAGTGGGGAGATAGGGAGCCCAAGTTCATTCCAAATTCATATCCCAGTTAGTTTGACTTCATCCTTATTAAGTTATAGACATTGAGCTCAGTGCCCCTGCCTGTGTGGGGACTGTTCAGTGGAGATCTTAGAAACCAGTAACCAGTCTGCTAAGCACATCTCTGAAGAAGTTTGACATTTAGACAAATTTCCCTCCACTATTGGTGCATCACATCATGTGCGGGTGGGTGATTTGCCTCACTCTACCATGGACATGGCTGTATTTCATTAGTGGGGATGGGATTTTCAGTAAATAATTTGTGAAGTGCTTTGTGTTTCTTCAGGGCGAACAGTACTCGATTAAAAATATGATTTTTGTGTTACCGGACTGTTGACAATATCATTAATGGAGGTTGGGAGTACAAGTAACCATCCTACTTTACATTGCTACCAGACTGTTGCTGGTGCTTTGAAAGCATCTCCCATCTCTTCCCTGCGATCTCCAGAAGTATTGCTAGGCGCTGTGGGCTGGGAAGCGGGGAACAAGTAGTGCTCTGTTTCAAACACAGCAAGATGGGAATTTCCTTGAGAGATCCGACCCTTTATCCACCAGGTCTGACGTTTTGCCTCTAGCAGTGACCAATATCAGAGGATTCACAGAAAAGCAATGGCATTATTAAGAATACATTTGACTGACTATGCAATGCCGTGTGTGAGTGGAGAGCAGATTCCTTCCTGACACCTGCAGTGAACCTTGAAGCATGAAGATTTGATTAATCCTTTCTTGTGCCTAGGTCAATATGTTGTAGAATTTCATAGAGAATGAAAACCTTTCCAATAGAAATTTTAAACCAACTTCTAGAATTCTATGGCTGGGATATAATTCTCTGTTTAAGTCTATAGGTTTGTTTAAAAATTCTGTCAAAAGGATCCCACACTCTAATAGGTTTATAGAGAGATGCTCATAGAATCCTATGTAATTTCTGTCCAACCCTATTGGTTTCACCCTGTTGAATTTACAAGATTTCCCCCAAAGGGTAGTCTGAATAACAGCAACATATTGCTACTAGTCACGCGTGACTGGGAAGCTCAGGCGGTAGGTTGAGGGTATATATATATATATTTTCATTCTTAGGTTTCCGCTCTGAAGCCAATCCAGATTGGGAGTGACCAAAAGTTATCATCATCTGATGGCTGTTTGGTAGCCTGCATGAAATGAGTTAGTGAGTCTCAACCCTGTTTCCAGTGGACATGAGTGCATATCAGAGAAAAGCTGTCTTCAGCGAGAGCACTATTATCCGCCTTGTCGACAGTTTCTGCAGCAAAGCTGCAGAGAGTAACTCTGATCTTACCACTGGAGGTGATACCTTCAAGTAAGGGTTGCGGCACATTGGTGATGGTGTAGTTTATGCTGCTGCTGCCAGTACACTCTCTGCTTTGTGTGTAGACAGATGACTTCAATCTTGAGTGTTGCCAATCTGTTAACTTTCAGCTGTACTGAAATTCTTTGCCCATGTAGACATAAAACATTGATCCTTGCCCCTTTTAAGTGTTAGATGCAAGCCAGGGCTCAGTCACTGGTAAGCTGGTTATACCCGGCTCTCCAAGCTCTGGTCAAGTGTAGGTAGTCTCTTGGTCTAGCCAAGGCCGTGATCAAGTGTCTTGATGTTTTTGGTCTTTTGGCCTCGAGATGAAAACCTTGCCTTTGTTTCTGGGACCTTGAAGTGAAAAAATTCTCTAAGTATTCTTTTATCAATAGAGCCCCCAAAGCACTTTCCAAAGATGTGCAAGTATTATCTTCCATTCTATAGACATAGATACCAAGGCACAGAGAGGTAGCTGAGGGTGACACACAGAATCAGTGCCAGAGTTGGGAATACAACTCAGGTTTCGTGACTCCCTGTCCAAGGCCCTTCCCATTGGGCCATGCTGTCTTATGTATATACTGTGTGGAGCACCAGATTCCTTGAAGCTTTTTTGGCTGCGTCGTCTTCACTAGCCTCTAATCACTGAGCATTATCCTCAATTTTAGTTCTTCCAGGTGGGTTCTGCTCACATATGGTGGAAATTGGGGGTCAGGGAATCTCCTGCGTAAACTTTGAGTAGCAGAAATAGGTGAACTTCAGAAAGTTCAGGGAATTGGCAAAGTACTCAGAAGTTTGGTGTCAGATCTGAATTATGCAAATCTCTTTGGTGTGTAAAGCTGGGCAGGAAATCTTGTGAGATCTCAAGAGATCTCTGTTCCCTCTTGGGTCAGAAACCCTGAGAGCAGCCTCACTCGGAAGAATCACAGAAGTGTAGGGCTGGAAGGGACATCAAGTTTCTCTCGTCCATCTCCCTGAGCTAAGGCAGAAGTAAGTATACCTGACAAACGTTTGTCTAACCTGAATGTGACACCTCTCACTTGGGTAGAATCCAGGAGGGCAGAGATGGAATAAAAATAAAAAATCGCGAGGGGATGGAAGGGGAAGGAAGGAAATATTTTGGAATCTCTCACAAGTTTCAGTTTGAATTTAGTTTGAATTTGAGCACTGCTTTTCATTGCTTCATATGTCATTCCTGCTGGCTCGCTTATCTATAATGAGTAGATGACAGAAACCTAGATAGGTGGCATGTTCTACCCATGTCAAAGTAGAAAGTGGAGGAAACAGTTTATAACAAGGGTCCGCCTCTAACTTTTGAACATGGAACTAACTTTTTATTTTTTCATTGACCAGATGCTTCTCTCTTTACACATTCCTAATCCATAAAGAGAGATTGCTTTGACATTAGCCTTTCTGAATGGCCCCTAGGTACTATGATTTCATGTTCTCTTTATTATTGTATTTTTATTTTTTGTAGCACCAGTTGTAGGCTTGATGCAGTGCTTAATTTCAGGTGTGTCAATAGGACTACACAAGCACTTGAAATTAAGCGCGTGCTTAAGGACTTTGTTGGATCGGGACCATAATGCTCAGTACTTTGCAGGATCTAGACCAGTGTGCTCAGCACTGTATAATATTCCCAAATAAACACTGTTCCCCGCCGTGGAGAGCTTACGGTCTAGCAGACAGGACAAAATGTGGGAGCCAGAGATAGGGATAGTAGTGTCAGTGTGTTTGTTCGTTAAAATTTAAACTAAGTTTGATGCTTTCTTGTAGGATGTGCAGATGAAGTCGATATTAAAATATTCTCTTATTTGTGAGGATATGATACTGTTAGTTCTCCAAAGCTGAGCGGGTTGGGCTGGGTCAGGGCTTAGCTGTGAGGCCTCTTAGGAACACCAGGTGCTACAGGAAGTGGTGTTGGTTATTCAGCAGGTGGCGCTCTTCCCTTTCAGTAATGAGGAGTGACCCCAGTGTTACTCGAGAGCATTGTGTGGCTGAAGTTGCCATTTTTTCAAATGAGACATCTTGGACATCAAAAAAAATTCCTTGGTACTGTTTGCAATGTAATGATCACCAGCCTGTGTCCTGGTTAAATTCTAGTTCACATTCTACATCTGGCAGATTCAAATGGATTTAATATTCTTCACTTCCTCTCTTAAATAATTTGGTATCATTATTTAAAAAATACTATCATGTTTTACAGTAATAGCTCAAAATGCTTCAATATCACACTCATACGCTGTATTGTTTTTGACCATTGCTGCAGAATACTGTTTTAAGGGTAGTGTTGATATGGGCTGCTAAACTGTTTCTTTTTAACCCAGAGGTGGCTGCATTTTGACACGTGGTGTGATTTCAGTGTATATTAGGATAGCCAAACTCATTTTGCCTATTTCCAAGACCACTTGAACATCCTGGGTTCAAAATTAGTCAGAAAACTCAATCAAAACCAGTGGTTCTGCTTGAGTTCTTGGAACCCCTGGAGGACAAGACGGGTGGTACTGAGGGTGTCTCTATTGCTCAAAGGGATGCAGGCATAGCTCCTAGAACATGGATTTCACTTGTAAACATTCACAAACATGCTGTTCATTGTATTCTCCATTCGTCCATGGATACAAACCTTTCCAGACAATCTTCCAGTAGAAGGTGGTTTTTCGTCTCATCCCCATTGTAACAGCGCTGACTCACCGGCGCGGCACCTCCTGCTCGTCATCCTGGGAATTAGCTCTTTTCCAGCCTTGGAGCGCCCTCTGCCGGCTGGTGGCTCACTTGCCTCAGGCCCCCGTGTCCCTCCCGGACGCCAGTGCCCCTTACGCTGGGGTTCTGCCCACTGCAGCACCCCAACACGCTGGGTCTCCCCTCCCAGGGGAACCCTCAATCCTCTATACCCACCTTGCCTCAGTGGCTACTGCCAGTCATCATCCAGCCCCCTCTCACTGGGACAAACTGCAGTCTGTAAAGGCCACTCATCATTGGCAAGGGGGTCGGACCAGCTGCCTCTGCCTATCCCCGGGCTGCACCTCCCAGCCCCAGTACCGGCGTAGGCCTTTATCAAGGCCTCAGCCTGGGGAGTTGCCAGGCTGGAGCTCCTCTTGCCCTTCCCCAGCACTGCTCTGTCTAATGAACCCTTTGCTCCTTCAGGCAGCTAGGTCCATCTCTCTCCAAAGCTAGAGAGAGACTCTGACCCAGCTCCTCCCTTAGGCTTTCTTATATTCCTAGCCCGGCCCTGATTGGCTGCCTCAAGCCTGCTCCTGATTGGCTCTATGGGCAGCCCTTTCCCAGAGCTCTTTTTAACCCCTTCCACACCGGAGTGGGGTGACAGCCCCGCTACACTCATACATCTGTGAGATCAAATTAATTCTTAGTGTCATTTCATTTAATGGACTTCAGTGGAGTTACACAAGGGTTGAACTTCTCTATATGCTATGTAATGAGGATAGACTGTTTTCTTTCCCCACCACTTGGATGCAGGGCCTATGTTAAACCAGGGCACATGCAATCACTCCATTGACTCGAGTGCAGGTGGGAGCAGAAATTCTCCCTCTTTCTCTAGCCATCCCCTCGTTATTATTTTATTATTTGTTTTGAGGTGGTGCCTTGAAGTCCCGGCTATGGACCCCGGGACCCAATTGTGTTAGGCACTGTACAGACACAGAACATAAAGATGTTCCCTGACCCATGTATTCCATAAAGGGACTTGGTTTGTTCTCTGGCTGGATCACTTTTGTTCTGTCACCTAGTGTGATCTACAGCAACTCCTCAAGACCACCTTGTAGAGGCATCTGAGGGTCTGAACAACCTCTGGTCAGCGAGGTCTGTAAAGCATTATTTATTATTATATTTTTCAAAGTGGGTCAATCCATTTTGGCATTTGAAGCGTGGATTCCCGGTTCTATTGCAGGCCTTGGTCACTATGGAAACAACAAAAAGCGTTCGTCATGGCTGTTCCTTGGGTCAGATTCAAAACTCTGGGAGTGAACAGGAGCAGCGGAGAGTTTTTCAGGGGCTGAGGTGGCGGGGGGAGGAGGTGAGTGAGGACAGGGCTTCGCACTTGTGTAATGTGTGTGTTGTTCTTGTCCTCTTTGTGCTTGAATAGAAAGGCTGAATAAACAGACTCTTCGCACACATTATGTGCACTCCAGCGGAGCTCGCCATGTCAGGAACGGGGATAGTCCCTGTTGTCCAATGATCAGGTGATAACACTAGCAGCCAAAATCTCCTGAGTCCTAGTCCCCACTCTGCCATTGACTCAGTGTAGCCTTGGAGAAGTCCATCTCTCTCTCATTTTCCCTGTCTGTGCAGTGGTGATAATCCTAATAGGGATGCTGTGCAAACTGATTGGATTTATGTTTTGTAAAGTGCTTTGAAGATGGTAAATGTTCTGGACTAGTTTCTGCTCTCAAAAGCACCATTTGAAAACTAGGCAGACACTGTGTGTGTCTGTCTGTTCTTTGGTGCATATGTGTGTATCTATAAGTTGGAGTTCATGCAAAAACGTTCATTACAACCCTTAAAAGAGGCTGCCTCATTCTGGATTTAATTACAAAACTGAAACTCTGGACAGTTGGGGCAAAAGATTCTCCAACTTTGTGGCAAATCTGAGCTGAATTTCACATATGCATGGAGGTCTTGTTTTGAGCTAATCAGGGCTGTTTTATGCTTTCCGGTGGAAACCAGGCAAGGTTAAATGTTCTTTCATAGTTTTAAGCTAAAACCAAGCAAAACTTTGATTGGCTTTCTCTCTGTGTTTTGGGGTTTTGTTTGAAGCTGGAACTCAAAGTGAAACTTGTGATCGTTTGAACTCACCTAAACTGAAACTAATGAGAAAAGTTTGCACAAACCTTCCAAAGAAAGTCAATGAGTTTCATGCAGCGGTAGTAGGGATGAGTGAACCAGCTCAGACAGATTTACTATCTTATCTTGGGGACGTGCATTTCAAATTCCTGACCTGAGTTCTGGAGCAAACTAAACAAGAGACTTCCCTCAGAGAATCCATCCCAGATTGTATGTTGCGCCCAGTGAATGCCAGACACAGGGCTTGGGAAGTTGATGCAGTGCTATGGAACACTTGTATGCCGTGCAGATGCTATCAATAGAGCTCAACATTTGAGGTACCACATTATCAAGTTTCAGTACTTTGATTTAAGGAGTTCCTAATAACCCCAGGACACAACATTTAGAACCATCCTGAACTTTCATCCAAACTTCAAGTGGACACACACATTTCTGATAAACTGTTGCATGTTTGTACAGTGCCTAGCACAGTGAAGTGGCCTGGTTCATGACGGGGGCTCTTGGGCACGCTGCGATGCTACTACTAATAGAAAACAGTGCACCATGACACATCCTTTATTCAGCCTGGAGAGGTAGCAGTAATGCCAAAAATACTGTGAAAAAGTCAATTCTAACTGAACCAGCTGGGATCTTGCAAAAGAGCCTGCTGCTTTCATGGGCTTTCTAGGTTAAAGAGGTCCAGACAAAATATCTCATAAGCCAGATAAATAATTGAGCTCTTGCAGGTGAGGGAGGGAGTGGGTGTTACCCAGGTCTCCTTTTGCTCAATCCTTTGTTTTAATGACCCTATTTCTAGTATAGTCCTGATGGATTAAACCTTTGGAAGTTTCTCTATGTTGCAAGTGTACTTAGGGTTCTGAATACCTGAGCAGTGGCCAGATAAAACAGGACACGGTAGAGAACAGAGCATTCAGAACCATGTGGCAACCCTGGACTGCAGTCATGCTCCAGAGAGGTTGCCTGAACATTCTCCATTATTAATTGTTTAGGACAGCAGTGCAGTGTATCACATACAATTCCAGCAGCCTTTGTGTGTTTTTTTGACTGGAGGTTAGAGCAGGGAACTTGGATGTCAGGATTCCTGTGTTTTCTTTCTGTCTGTCCCACTAGCTTGTTGTGTGATGTTGGGCATGTTAGTTAATCTCTCTCTTCCTCAATTTCTCCTTCTGTGAAATGAAGATGCTTCAGAAAAGCATTTTGGGATTTCACAGATCTGAGTGAATAATTCACAGTGAATAATTTACATAACTTCACTTCCTGCTCACAGAATATCTGTGAGCACATCTTAGTTTCCTCCAATTTATTTGTGATTTGCATGAATTTTTCACACTTTATACTCTCTGAATTGACTCATAAACGTTAATGTCAGAAGGGACCATCGTGATCATCTAGTTTGACTTCCTGCACATTGCAGGCCACAGAACCTTGCCCACCCACACCTGTATCGGTCCAGGTTCCTCGTAAATTACAACATAAAGAGTTGAGCAGGTGGTGCGCAAAGCCTATTCACCCAGGCCCTGCACAGAAGCTAGGCCTCATGGTCATCAGTAAGGTAGAAGGTTGACAGTCTCAGAATACCAGTCTCAAAAGTCTGGAAGTAGCAGTGTTGACACGTGTAATACTGACAGGGCCTTTAGGCTGCTAGTGAAATGGACATAACCTCTAGTGTTTGTCTCACAAAAGGCAGAGTGAATATCTGGTGTGGCATCTGAGGAGTCCAGCAGGAGAGCAGGTGTGATGGTGTTAGCACTGGTGAGAAACAATTCCTCCCACTCCAGGTTAGGCCTTGGCGTTTTGGTTTCTCGAGCAATGACTTAGAATTGGTGGTTTCCAAATATTAGGTCAACATGTCTAATGGGAAACTGACTACGGAAAAATGGAACCTCCTACTCCTAACTACATGGTGAGTGCTCAGAAACATAAATACAGGTAGATTACAGAACGGGGTTGTGGTACAGCTTTACTGTGTCAGTACAACACTGCAATGGGGAAGGAGGTGAAGAGAAGAAAGAAATGCCAAGATCATACGGTGAGTGGGTCTTTGCTCTAGTGACATAAATAACCAGACACTTTGTGGGGGGCACTCCATTGTATAGACCTGGCTTGAGAAAGACCCCAACAATACTTTAGACTAGATCAATTTTAGAACCAGAGCCAATATTTTAAAAAGTGACTAGTGATTTTGGTCACCCAACACCTTAAGGGGGGCCTGATTTGGAGAAATTGCTAAGCGCCTGGCCTCTGAAAATTTAACCCCTTTGACGTGTCTCATGTTGAATACTCACAGACTGAGGCCACCAACCTCTCTAGTCATTTCTGAGCATTTAAGTCCAGACTCTTCTTGGCAATAGTTATGTTTTTTCCCCTCCACCATTGTTCTTTTCCACTGGTGGAAGCATGGCCTTCTGTTAACATTATTCAAAAAGCTTAGGAAGCAGATTGGGCTGGGGACGATTTACACATTGCACTGACATTGGGTTGGGGTCATGTGAATGGGGCAAAATTATAATCACCCTGATTCATAAGCAGGGGAGACTGGGGCAGGGAGAATCATGCATGACCACAGTGACAGTGAGCTATGGGGGCAGATGAGGCTTGCAGCCTTGTTTATTTTTTTCCCTGTGTGGTACATCCCACGTCAACCACCTATAGGCGTGGTTTGAAGCAAGGAATCCTGGCTGCATGGGGCCATGCTACAGCCTAGCATACTGTCACCCCTCCAGGACTTCAGACAGTCTTCAGTGCAGTTCTTGTTAGCTGAATCAGTTAGATTTTGTGGATTGCCTTTGGGGAGGTTGGGTTTCTCAACAATAAAAACAAACAAAGAGGGAGAGTAAGAAAGAAAAGCAAATAGGGAAGTCAGCAGCTGGTCAAGTGTTTGTCACATATCTCCCTGATTCTTAAGCACAAACTTGAGTCTCTCCCAGATTGGATAGAACAAAGGATGAGTCCATTCCTTAACGGGTTCTTTCTTTTCCACAGTCCTGTTTCTTTCTCTGTTTTTCTCTTGCTCCATTAATGTGTCTGTCTGTGTTTTTCTGTCCTCCTACATGGTCTCTGGCCAGTCATATCCCATAAGGGACTTTACAGAGGAGCTGACTGGCACTGCAGACCGTTCAAGTGGGAAAGCTGAGGTTTTAGTCTGGCCTTATATATGTGAAAAGGAACTCTGTGAAACAGTTTCAAAGGGGAAAGCCCAGAGATTTACTGTTTGCTCAGTCTTGTGCTTCTGCTGGTGAACCACTAGAACAATAGGTACAGAGTGCTGCCATGGCAATACACACTTCCTGATCTCCAGTGATGGTAGGATAACCTTTCCCTGTATTTCATATGCACACACGCTCTGCGATAGATGTATATAGCTGGGAAGAGGAAGGATAGTCCAGTGGTTAGAGCACTAGCCTTTGAACTGAGAGACCAGGGTTCAAGTTGCTGCTACATAGACTTCCAGCGTGATCTCAGTCAAGTCACGTTCATCCTCACTGTGCCTCCACTCCTCATCTGTAAAATGGGGATGGTAGCACTGCCCTACTGCCCAGGGGTGTTGAGGATAAACACATTAAAGATTGTGAGGTGCTCAGAGTCTGTGGTCATGGGGGCCATGTAAGTACCATAGACAGATGTGTGGGGTGACAAGGTGCCAAGCTTCTCTGTTGTTGTCCATGGAAGACTTTCCAAGTATGAGCTTGTGAATACTGAGTGAGTCATAATTACTTTAAAGTGTGGTTCTGTTCTGGAAAGTGATGTTTTTAAGAAGAAGGGCACGAGGAGGTTCCATGTTTGTTTTCTTGTGGCAGCATCCGTCTCATAGGCATAGCATGTCCATAGGCAATGTGGTTTAGGGGCCAGAGCGCTGCACTGGAACTGGAGAGACTTGGGTTCTTTTCCCTGTTGGGTGACATTGGGCAAATCACTTCACTTCTGGGCCTCAGTTTCCCCATCTGTAAAGAGATGCTGGCCTCCTTTGTAAAGCACTTCGGGATCTTCTGATGAAAAGCACTGTATTAACAGTTAGGTTTTATTATTGTTTATTATTGTTTCAGTTTAAAGGAGGTTTATTTTTTCCAGTTTCCAGCTCTGCAAAGTGCAAACACAAACTTGGAATATAAAGTCAGTCATCTTTCCCCACTCTCCTGCATCATATCTTTTTGCTAGTGATAGCGATTTGGCAATTGAAACTTAATAATGTTGTTGATGATGGTAGGTACCCAAATTCACGGTCAATTTTGGTCAATTTCATGGTCATTTTAAAAATCGTAAATTTCATGATTTCAGCTATTTAAATGTGAAATGTCACGGGGTTGTAATTGTAGGGGTCTTGACCCAAAAAGGAGGGGACGGGGAGGAAGGTCACAAGGTTATTGTAGCGGGGTTACAGTATTGCTACCCTTGCCTCTGCTCTGCTGCTGGTGGCAACGCTGCCTTCGTAGTGTGGCGGCTGCTGCCCGGGAGCCCAGCTGTGAAGGCAGAGCTGCCGCCAGCAGCAGCACTGAAGTAAGGATGGCCTGGTATAGTATGGCCACCCTTACTTCTGTGTTGCTGCCTGCAGAGCTGGGCCCTCAGTCAGCAGCCGCCACTCTCTGGCTGCCCAGCTCTGAAGGCAGCAGCGCAGAAGTAAGGATGGCATGGAATGATATTGCCACCCTTACTTCTGCACTGCTGCTGGCAGGGCACTATCTTCAGAGCAGGGCGCCCGACCAACAGCCACCGCTCTTTGGCTGCCCAGCTCTGAAGGCAGCACAGAAGTAAGGGTGGCAAGACTGCGATTCCCCTAAAATAATCTTGTGACCCCTGCAACTCCCTTTCGGGTCAGGGCCCCCAGTTTGAGAAACGCTGGTCTCCCCCGTGAAATCTGGTCTTTTGTGTGGGTTTAACCTATACTATACAGATTTCACGGAAGGAGACAAAATTTCATGGTCCGTGATGCGTTTTTCATGGCTGTGAATTTGGTAGGGCCCTATGCATGAGCCAGAATAGCATCCAGTTTACACTTCCATTCTTGTATTGGCTGTGGAGGACTAACGGGGTATGAAGTAGTAAAAGCTTAATTTTGTCGCTAGACTGCACAGATCTAACTCTCAATACACAAAGGAAGCACGTTTGCTGAGTAAGAAAGCGCTGTTTATACAGAGGTACTTTTCTCACCATAAACGTACAGTAAGCAGATATTCTAGGTATCTTCAGGTATCTGGGACTAATTGTTAACTATTTGATTGTGTAATAAAAGCAACATTATATTTCAAGAGATGCTCTTTCAGCTACCATGCTCCCCCACAGCATTCTCCTAATACCCCATCACTTTGGGAAAATTTTAAGAACTTTGGCTCAAATCTCCTTTAGGTTTGGGCCCCTTTATGAGAATCAGTCTCTTTTCAGTGTGGCTGACTCGTGCAATTAGTCTGCAACTCTCACAATACTTAGCATTTTTCCTAAAGCCCCAGCTTCTGGAATTAGAAGATTGCAGGAGAGTCTCAGCTTTTTTTTAAAATTGAGTTTCTAGCCTTAGTGGTTGCAGAGAGAATCTGGAATAAATGATCTGAGTATATCCAAAAAGGCTTGAAAACCAGAAGATAAAATAAAAAGAACCCAATATTTATCATCTCATTATTTTTAAGATAATCCATGATTTTTGAACACCTGGGGTTGGCAATACTGTTTTACTCCCATCTCTATAATTGTGAGTCATAATAAGGGGAATAATCTCTGTATAATGTAGCTGTCCGAATTATTCATCGGAAATACATTAGCCAACAAATGTAGCCCTTTATTTCTGTCCACAACCAACCCTGATTTCTGCAGTTGTATTTATAGGTAATTTCACCATATAATTTATGTGCACAAATTCAGCCTATGGGTTGTTAATGAACTGTTCACTGTTCTTTACTCATGGTATACAATTGGTCATGTAAGTCATATAGAACTGGTTCTGCTTCCTGATTGGATGACTTAAGCTTTTTAAACAGGAGAATAATTACCAGTAAAGACTGAATAATGAACAGCAAATGTCCTTTTTTGTTAAACAAATACCCCTGTTTGCCTGTGAATACTGATATTCATAGAAAGAAAAGACATCCCCCAGATGTCTGTACGAACAAAATCACACTATGCTGGATAATTTTTATTGGGAAAAAATTCCAAATGTTTGTGAAATGGGAATAATAAGAGGCACAAGGGATCAAACTCAGAATTCAGACTGATATTTGTGTATGGTGGTTTTGCAGTGTTCGACCAGATCTGTTGTGTAAGAATGGCCAGAATATGCCCAAAGTTAGGTCTGGTCTCCACTTAAAGCTTTTGCTGGGTTAGCTATTTCTGTGAAGGGGTGTGATTTATTTATCTATTTATTTTTACTGATGTAGCTGTGCTGGCAAAAGTCCTAGTGTAGATGCAGTTATGCCAGCAAAAAATGGCCTTTTGCTAGTTTGCTTGGGGAACTGGTATAAGCGGTGCCTATCCTGGGAAGGTTTGTTAGGATGGTTAAACCAGCAAGCCCTTTCTAGGGTAGGCAAGACTTTAGGGACCTGATGCCATATTTAGGCCCCTAAATAGATGGCCTGATTTGAAGAGAAGCTGTGTAACTGCTGCTTTTAGTAACCTCACTGGGAACTGTGAGTGCTCAGCACCTTTTGAAAATCAGACCGTTTGCTTAGGAGCCTGAGTGCTTGTCTGTAAGGCTTGGTCTACACTACCCCCCTAATTCGAACTAAGGTACGCAACTTCAGCTACGTGAATAACGTAGCTGAAGTTCGAAGTACCTTAGTTCGAATTAGTTCGAACTTACCTTGGTCCACACGCGGCAGGCAGGCTCCCCCGTCGACTCCGCGGTACTCCTCTCGGCGAGCTGGAGTACCGCAGTCGACGGTGAGCACTTCCGGGTTCGACTTATCACGTCCAGACTAGACGCGATAAGTCGAACCCAGAAGTTCGATTTCCAGCCGTCGAACTACCGGGTAAGTGTAGCCAAGGCCTAAGGAAAGTTTTGTATTATACCAGTATAGTTGTACAGCTATAGTTATACTGGTATGAACCTTCAGGGTAGATACTTCTATTCTGGAATAAGGGGGGCGTTTTCAGTTTAGCTTAAACCCCTTCCCGAATGACACAAGCTAAACCAAACAAAAAAGGCTGTCTTATACTGGAATAAGTGGGTCCACACAGGACGTTATAGCTATAACTGTACTGGTTTATAGTCACACTTTAGCTTATAATGGTATGTTTTCTATGTAGACAAGTCCTAAAGTTGGCATTAGGTGTCTAGATTCAGGAAGCCCAGTGTGGAAAGTTTGGCCAGAGCACTTACAAAGAAGCCGCATGGCACTACCTCCCCTTGTCCTAACGTAACCTATACGTGCTGTGGGTAACATAACTGTTCTTTGCTTCAGCTCCTCTTGGCATATGGCTATTGACTGTGCTCTTTCTCCACCCAGCACTGCCAGTAACTCGAACCGCAGCACGCCTGCCTGCTCCCCCATCCTGCGCAAACGTTCCCGGTCTCCAACCCCACAGGACTCCCAAGGAGACGCCATGGTGGAGAAAGGCTCAGACCACTCTTCAGACAAATCCCCTTCCACTCCGGAGCAGTGTGTGCAGCGCAGCTATTCTGCTCAGTCAGGCCGCAGTGGGGCCAAGAACTCCAAGGTGAGGCGTGCGACCCGAGGATCACCTCTCCCCCCTATATACCCTCGAGTGTTGTACTTACTCTTTGTTCTGTGCCTTTCTTCTCTGCATCTCTCTCCTCCCCTCATCGTTACCCAAGAACCTTTGCTGAGGTGCCCATTGGCTATTGGGGCACTTGACTGGTTAGGACAGAGCTGAGCAGGTGCTAAATACGCCCTTGTCTCCCCTCCACTAAGTTCAGACTACAATGCACCAATTGCTCTAGCAAGCGTGCCCATACTGCTGCTCCGTAATGGCTTCTATGGCTGAAGCTTTGGGACCCATGTCCCCTTTCCCTGGGAGCCTGCACTGTTCCCAGTGGGACCTTGAAAGCCAGCTGTAGTGAACCTCCCTTTTCAGCCGTTCATCACAAGGTTCTGTGGCACAAACTGAGGAGGAGGGCTCCAGAAGGGGCTCTGAAAAGCTTCTGGTTCGCTGAGGGTGAAGTGCCTGCTGCACAGAGAGCTGGCACAGGTTCTAGGCACCGCATCAGTCCCATTTAAAACCTAATTTGAGACCTTAAATGGGATTCAGGGGCACTAGAACCCCAGGCTTCCTTGGCTGCAGGATTACTCACAACCAATGTATCCTATCCGAACTGGGAGCGGGGTGGATTTTGCTCATCGTTACCAGGGTTCCCCAGTGACTGATTTGAATCTTCTTGATGGCCGCATTGCACTGCCCGGCACCTTTTCCTCAGGTAAAGGACATGGCAGGAAGGAAGGAAAGAAGAGGCTGACATAGATGGCCTCTCCGTAGCTACCCCCCGCCCACGGTGTGTCCTGACACCATCAAGCCGAAGGAGCTGTGTAAAAAGCCCTTTGCTTCTCCTCATAGTGCAGGTACCCTCAGTCCAGAAGGTGGCTGGGTTTACCATTTTCATGACCTTACTGGAGCCAACTGCAGCGTGAGCCTCACTGTATGGACAGAATGAAAGGGAAAATTGCTCGGCGAGGGCGTGCAAGGAGATTTGGGATGGGCCTGTCCGCCCTGCTGATTTTGTTAGCGGTGGTCAGTGGTGCCTTATGACATACAGGTTCCCAGGCATGTGTGAACAGAACAGGAGCTTTGATGCCAGCCTAGGGTTTGTCAAAAGAACGCTCACTGCTCAGAAGTGTTTGTGGCTTTTCAAAATTCATGAGGTGAAACATTTTGCCTTGAATGTCATCAGAACATCACCAGCGACTGCACAGCTGTACTGTTCCGGCTTGTGTGAAATGAGCTGGTGGATTCTCAGCCCTGTTCATCATTGGATAATTGTATCACACAGAACACGCCCCTCTCCCTGCAAACCATTATCCTTGCCACTGTCATTGTCAGTCTCAGCAGAGAAGCCCCAAATTCATTGGTCCGTGGAGACTGAACTCCTTTTTCGCCCAAGAGGAGGTCGCATCCGGTGAAGTGTGTAACATTTGTAAGGGGCAGTGAAGGGGAAGCTTGCATCACCACTGCCTGTGCCATGCTTGTTCTGTACGTAGAGGACTTTGGTCTCCTGCTCTGCCAGCCCATTGGCTACGACAGCATTATATTTATTTATGGCTCATTTGAACCAGGAGAAGGAAGGAGATAATGTTTCCTGTTGTATTTCTGGGTTTTCCTCCCATTGTTTTGTGAATTGTGTTTTTTTTTTAAATTTCTCTCTCTTCCCTCCTGCATGCTCTCTTCCCGATTTAGTCACACAAGCGCCTCTCTAAAGTAAGCTTTCTTTCTTCTTCCCCATTCTCCACCATAGAATTGTCTTAACACTCAGAAATCCTCCCCATGGTACTGGGAAATGGCCCCCAGAATGGGACATTCTCCCAGTGCATTTGTGGGAACGTTAGCAGCCACTCACCCCAACACCTGTAGCTGTGAGGCTGGGTTCGCTTGAAGTCACTGGGCTTTCATTAATATTCATTCACATGGCATGAGAACTGGCCCATTCATTACACTCCTTTATTTTACTTCTGTTTGATCCTGTAGTTTATTTATTTTGCTATTTGCTTTTCTTTAACCTTACATTGACTCGTTTTCAGTTTGCAGAGTGAGACGTCCAGGCTGTGATGGGTAATATAGCCCCGTAGCACCATCTTTCTCCTCTTCCCACTTCATAACTTTTTAGAAGTTTGAGACTGGCCCGTTGGTCTCTGTTATTTCTCCACTACTTTTATGGCTGGTCACTTGCCCTTTCTGAGGTGGGGGATTCATGATAATTGATCACAGTCAGGCTGGACTCCGAGAGATTTTCTGTGTGACGTGAATATTAAAGATCAGTGACCTCAAAAGAATACAGCTGTACCCCTTAGAATAGACCTGCTTCCTAAGGAACCCTGAGAATTCATGGGCTCACTCTGAAAGGTATGAATGGAAAAAGTCTCTCATCAGGGTAAGAAACCAACTCCCAGAGGGGAGGGGTATTTGGGTTTGAATTTTGCATATCTGAGCAACAACTAAATTGCCTTCTGGAGATCATAAAAAAATAAAACGGGTGATGGGGCGATTAGGGGATAAAGCACTAAAGTGAAACAGTTTGAATGTCTTAGTGTCCCAAAATTCTGGTCTTTCCCAGGGGAGACCTTGGCTTCAAATGCTGGGTTAGTTCCCAGTGAACATGGAAACTGATGGTCCTGTCTTAGTCCCCCATTTGTTCACATCACAAAATTTGGCTCAGCCCTGCATTATTGTTGGTCTAGGCTCAGGAGATGTTGCCTGTGGGACATGATGCTGCAAATCAGGATTGAGGTGGATTGAAAAGAATCCTGTGGGGAACCCCAGACAGAACAGCAGAGAGCTCTGCTGGGGCTGCAAATGGAGGAGCATTAGCAGAGCTATTTGGGTGGGATAGGTGGTGCTGGGAGGGATATGTCTGAAAGGGGTGCATTGGCCACCAATGGAATGGCAGGTCAGGATGGAGGTGCATTGGGAGAGCACTGTGTAAGTTCTCCACTGGAATGGCAGATGGAACTCCTGATAGACAGGTCAGGTTGGAGATGCATTGGCATAGATGTGTGTGCAAATCATACACCAAGGTGCTAGCTTGATCCACTTCCCGTCTTACTCCTGCTTTCATGAGAACAAAATATTCTAAATGATATTAAAGAAAACAACAGTGCAATAAACCTGAGATGAGTTCTGAAATGGGGATGAGGGAGTTCTGAGCATAGTCCCCAATAGGCAGACAGGCAGTTTATGTCCATCTCTGCATTCACAAGCTATCTGTCCTGAGGAGGCACCTTTGGTGGAGCTGATTCCGAAGATTGAAACCCCTTCTGACCTCAGGAGAGTTTGGTCGTGGATCAGGATTAATTCCCACGGGTGGCATAGTGTGGGGAGAGGAAGCCCAGGGCTAATGAACATAGTGGACTAAATTCCTCTCTCAGCTCAGATGATGATGTGTCTGTCCAGGGCAGGGATCATGGAAGATAGCAGTGTATGGGAACACACACAGACATGCAGGATGAAGAAATTCATATTTCATCTTTCAACCTCATTGTTTTATTTCAGCTTTTCGTTTTGCAAGCAGAAAAATATGCCACTTTCCTATGCAAACCAGCTCAGATTGGTGAGGGTGGGGAAACGGCTTGAGCCCATGAATTTGACACTGTGTTTATACAGTTGCTAATTGTTGTACAGTACTGGAGTAATTTTTGTTTCATGTTAGTTGTCATGACACAGTTCCGCCATCAGAGGGAGCCTCTTCACTTGTCATTTTGAATCATTTGAATAAGCCTGCTTTTCAGGAAGGTTCTTTTCTACCCCATCCACTGCTAACAGGTGAAACTCAGACAATCCACCAGTGCAGCAAGCAGACACTTTGCTCCACCTCGGCCTTAGATTGCCAGCCAGCTGGTATACTCACTACACATGAGATAGAAGCTATTGCTTCGCTGTTAAAATATAAACAGGTTTTTTTTATTATTTTTTTCCCTCTTGCCTATGAAAAGGGGTGACCCCCCTCAGAGTTAGTTAATCCCACTCACCCCCTAGTGCTGAGTCTGAATGGTGAGGAAAAAATATATCTATATTGTCAATATAGTTTGTACAGTGCTTTGCACCGGGGGGTTATTAGGTTTTATAGGAAGGATGAGCTTTCGATGTGTCCCGAAGGTCATTAGGGACCGGGGTGGCGTGTTGGAGCCTGTAGCTTTCCATGTACTTTCCATAGCTTTCCATGTACGACATAGCCTTTTGAGTCCTCCGGAGAATCACTGGATAAAACAAACAGGTGTTTGAGATATAGGGTATGTCTGCACTGGGAGCTGGGGGTGTGATCCCCCGCTTGTGGAGACGCTCACGCTAGCTCGCATCGAGCTACTGCATTCAAAACAGAGTATAGCCGTGGGACAGCACAAGCTGCGGGGTGGGCTAGCTGGCCTGAGGATGTGCCTAGGGTTTTTGGCGGGCACGTAGTTGGGGCTGCCATGCCCCCCTCCTCCCCACACACCATACTGCTCATGTTGTTGCAGCTACATTCTGTGTTTAGTGTCTCTCTCCAATGAGTATGTCTCCTGAGCTGGGAATCTCACATTGGAGACAGTCTCTGAAGCTTCAGCCTGGTAATGGAAATTCAATAGTTAACTGGGTAGTGTTAAAAGGGAAAGGTACCTAGTGGTTAGACCTTTTGTGCCTCAGTTTCCCCAGCTGTAAAATGTGGATCATGTTGCTTTCATGCCTCGTGGAAGGTGGTGTGGAGCTGCATTATGTACAGTATGTGAAGTGCTTTGGATTCCTCTGGCAGCAGCACTATAGATGAGCAAAGTGTGATTCTGCTCCCATTAAAATCAATGGCAAGACCTCCATTGACTCTATGGGGAGTAGGACCACCCCTGTTGTACCAGCCAGCAATCTGAAATTCATACAGACACTGAATGATCTGTTGCCTCCTACCCATAGTATTACCTTTAATGTACCAAGGCAGAGCTGCCATTACACACAGTATGGTCCCTAACCCAAGCAAGTACTTGTTAAACAAGGTCACGTTAGAAAGATGTAGCAGGATATAAAGAAAAGAGTCATTAAAGAGCCCCATCCCCTCCCTCGTCAAGGCGCCATGAGAAGTGTTATCTGGCTGCCGAAGATGAGTAACTGTGTGCTGTGATACCCCTGGCATCTGCCCCTCTGTGCCTATGTAGCGCTGTGTCCTGTGGATCCGTGGAAGCTCTCCTCAGTCCTGTGTGTGATTATTTCCACCATTTATGATAGATATTATTTATTTCCTTTCCTCCTTTCAGTTCTAATTGTGACAATTTCTTTTTCCAGTATGACAGACTTAACCTGATCAAAGTAAGAACTTGTTTCTTTCTTTTTTAAACCACCCGCTGATTCTTCTGGACTCTTTCCTTGATCCTGACTCCTTCCCACCTTGTAAAGAAATCAGTGCACAACCCGCTTTGGAGATGAAGCCAGGAGACAGTTTTAAGCTTAGGCTCCTGAGGCTGTGAGCAGGAATCTTCATCTTATATAAATGTTCGGGGTTATTTCAAATGGTGAGGTCTTTCTCTGATGCTTGTTACTCTGGTGCACAAGAGGAGAAGTCCATCAACCACCCCGAAGCCACAATAGTCTTCCTCCTCCAGCTTCCTGTAACATGTGCGTCCACCATACATACCTCCTATTCTCTCTCTCTCTCTCTCCTAGGCTCCTACACCCCATAATCCATTTCCCTTCAGTCTGTGCTCTCTCTAATCTCTCCCCTCTTGGAATTCTTCTATAGGAGCTCTGAGAGCAGACTAATGGCAGGAGACTTAGAGGCTCAGGGAGAAGTTTAGGGAACCCTGATGTAGGTTCAGGTCACTTCTGCAAGATCTTATTGCTGCTTCTAAAGTTCCCTCTGACCCTAAAATTATTTCCATGCCTCGAACCAAACCTTGGCAGAAGTAAAACAGAGTCCCTAGAAAATGAATCCCTAATATAGGAATAAACGTAACAGGATGAACTTGCAACCTGAAAAAGGGTAAAGGAAATATAATAGGCAGTGGATCTGTTGAATAAATGCAGAAACAAGAGCATGTGCCCAGCTACTGAGTTTTCTGTAGAAACTATAACATGGGTTATAATAATGCAGGAGAGGATTCAGGTCTGGAGGGAAACTCACCTAGAGAAAAAATGACACCACCTTAATACAGAGTTCTCGATGCAACTAAGGCTGCTACAATTGCTGCAGCAGAGGGGAGTGAAATCTCTGTTGCAGTGCTCATTTCAGCAGCCTCAGTGGCAGCAAAGTCTGCATTTTCCTGTTACTTCTGGTTTGATTGTGGGGGATTACGTTTCAGGCACTTCTGTGCTTTGCGCTACCCAGAGGGTTGCAAGCTAGGGTAAAGAAAGCTGCGTGAGAACCTCTCCATCTCAGGTACCCAGATGCCATGGTGATGAGTTCTGGATGGATGGGTGGATAGACAAACTCTATCATTAGCAAGAATTGAGCCACACGATGCCCTGGTCTCTGTGCCGTTTGTGGACAAGAGTGGTTTTCTCCTTGTTTCTCCTTGCTCCTTTGGATGAGGACTCCCTTTGGGAGAAAAAGCAGTGGGTAAGACCAGCCTTGGAAAGGGGATGGGTCAGAAGGATGTAGCCAGTAAGAATTTTCCCCCTCCACAAGCTGATGGTTGTTTCTGTGTCTTGAAGATCTGTCTGCACTGTGATGCGCTTTCTCCTGCCCAGGTTTGTGGGAGAGCCCAGAAATGGATGCTTTATGTTTTTCAGGAACTCTGCTCCACGGGGGTGAGGGCCACAGCTGGTTGCATATTCTTGTGGTGTTTTTGCTGTGGTTCAAAAATGTCCAAGGATGCACAGGTCCTTTGAGTAGGGTTGGCTCCATGAATGAAGTCTGAGTGCTTGTAAAGTTCTGCACTTGTGCAGAAAGGTGGAGGGGTGGGGGGAGAAGGGGAAGTTGAGCAATTTTCTGGGGTGGATTGTGAGTCTTCTGCTATCCCTGTCTCTGGTTTTCCACTGGAACAACCTAGATCCCCCTGGACACCTTTTTCAACTCACTCAGGAACTGATGCAAAGGATTCTGGGAAGCCTCACTCAAAAGCTGATCTCCTGATTCAAAATTTAGAAGTATTCAGGTCTGATCATTTCATTCAGGTCTCATGGCCAGTTCCAAGTTGAGAGTTATGTACACACTACCCTGCCTATAAAACGGGCATATATTGTAGAATGTGAAATTAATATGATTTTCATTTGATGCATGCCTGTTCTTGCCTGGCCTGGGGCAGATATGGACAGATGACATTTAGTGCTACCTGGTCTGAGCAACGTGAACTCAGAACTGCCCTGAAATCCATATGGTGTGAATAGCACAGCAGCATTTCTAAGCTAAGTGGAGGTAGCAAACTCCTGTTCCCAATACCTAGACATAGGCCAAGTATTCGTTGCAAAAAGATTTTTAAAAATAGCTTGTCAGGTTAGTAGAATTGTAGCATTTTTGCAAACAACGTGAAGTGATCAGGGTGTGTAGAGGTGTCGAGAGGCAGCGTGGTGTAGTCGATAGAGCTAAGTGCTGGGAGCCAGCACCCCGCCCCCCTTTCCTCTCGAGTTCTCTGGTACTGTCTGGCCTTAGTAATACTTTATATTTACAAACAGGCTCAACCCTGTACATCCTTAGTGTCATGAGACGCCCCAGCACAGTCAACAGGACTGGTCATTTGAGTAAGATCTACTTGCATGAAGGAGAGTTTGCGGATCAAGTCCACAGTAGCATTATGTTTCCCAATGTCCTGGAGGTAGATAATAAATATCATTGCCCCCTCTGGAGCCTGGAGAAGTAAAGTGACTTGCCCAAGGTCACAGAGCAAGTCTGGCTCAAAGAGAGGATTACAGTAGAGTCCAGGGCTCTAAATCCAAGCTCCTTCTGTAGTCCCCTAGACGAGACTGCCCCCTATGTCTCACTTCCACATCTATAAAATGGGGATAATCATACTTCCAGGCATGTCTCAAGAGGATGAAAGTGCTACCTAAGCGATAGCAGTATTACTAGGGACACCATGTCGGAATGCAGAGCATATTTCTCTCCCTCCCCTTGCAATCTGACTGCTCTCACCTCTCACTGAAAAATGGCGAGCATGACTTTTCCGGCTGAACTGGCTTTTCCACGTGCTCAAATGTGACAAATGGCCCAGCCTCCCAAAACAGTGCGAAATGTCTCAATGACAGGGTGCAAAATCACAGGCAGAGGGGCAGAGAAACTCTTCACATCAGTTTCATGGAAAAATGTGCCCTCAGTTTTGCCCAGCTCTACTGAGCACTTCTATTACTGTAGTGTTCTCTCTCTCTCTCTCTCACGCTCTTTGTTTCACATGCTGCTTTCCACATCCAAATCTTTTGGAGGGTCTGTCTGATGCCTTTTGCGAGTGACTGAAGTGAAATCAAGTTCCTAGCTCACCCTAGTAGTTCCTCAGGTGTTTATTTGGAAGGGGTCTCAGAACATGCTGGCATTTTTATCAGCTAGCCAGCAGGCCCGTGGGAAAATGAAGCTTGTAATAGAAATGATTGGTGATCATTAGCTCTAATGTTGCTAATGGGTGCTGCTGTTCTGCAGAAATGATTACAAAGTATGTGTCTGTGTGAGAGCCTGAATTGCCTTCTGCTATAACCTCCGGGTTTGTTCTTAACTCAGATAACTGGGAATAAACATGTTAGACTCTGCTCTGAAACCCATCAAAGTCTTTTGTATTTATTCCCACTTTCTGCTGAATAGTTATGCTGTACATACCAGATGGGTTCTAGTCTTTTTCTCTCTCTCTCTCTCTCTCTCTCTCTCTCATACTAAGATCTCTGCAATAACTAATACTTCTCTTTTATTTTGTCCTTACAGAAAAGCCAGAGTTGGTATAATGTAAGTACTCCAGTTTCTCTTGTCCCTTGGTACATGTGGGGGTGGTGGGGAAGGCGGGCTGGGTTAAAAGGGGCTTTGCAATGGCACTGGGGCATGTTGATCATTTCAGAAAAGGTGGGGTGGGGAATGGTTCAGAGCTGGCAAGAGGGGATTGGCTTCTTAAGGGAGGGATATCAGAGAGAAGAGACTCTAAGAATGGGAGCAGATAATGTGTCCTCTCAGTCACAGGCTTCCTGCTGTACGTACAAGTCAGGATCTCCCGATCCTGTCTCTCATTGGATCTCCTTGGAATGGAATAGAGTTTGGCTTTATATAGCACCAAACAAAGCTACAAATATATGAAAATGTTCACGCCTTTTGGAGTGGGTTGGAGGTGAGGGAGGGTAATCACCTGCCCACAGAGCTTGCAGGAACATAAACCGTCTTTCATTTCTGCCTTGAGCTGATATTTTTTTCCCTTTGAGATCATGAGTGGCAGCGTTCGCAGGCACAGTGCTGTCAGTTTTCAGATTTTCCACAAGCAAATAGCGTCAGCTTCCCTTGCACAGATGAACTCCGCCCTCCCCCAGGGTCTGATAGTAGATACCAGCTGTGCAGTGGCTATGCAGATGAGGTGTTAAATTAGCATCTTTCATTTAACACCTCATCGGAAAGACAGTGCCTTTCCAGCAATTACTACACTTACGACTTTTCCTGAAATTGGACCTAGGTGGAAAGTGAGAGAATTTTTTGGGGACTATCGGGTGGGAAAAGTGCACCGTTTAAGAAGAGCCTGGCATGTTCCAGGGACTGATCATGGGGAATGGAGCCTTTCCCTTCTAGCTCACTATCCCAGGTCAGTAGCCGCTGAAAGTTGTGACTTTGGTGGCAGATGTTCAGCTGGCTTAGTTTGGTGAGTCTCCAGGAACAGGTGGCTGCCCCATCAGAAAAAAGTCCTCAGCAGTAGTCACTAACGTGAGGCTCTGTTGGAAGCTCAGCAGAGAGGCCCAGGACTGAATAAAACATGGAGATTGAACTCTCCTCAGACCCCAAGGTGGTCTCTGCAATCATGGGGAAAGTGCATGGCTGGGCTGCTCTGTTTACTATAACTTTGCTTAGGATAAAGAGACTTCAGAGCCAGATTTTCAAAGGCGCTCAGCTCCCCTTTAGACACCTAAGTGGAGTGCTCAGCAACCAGCTACTTCCATAACAGACAGCAGCAGCTATGGGGAGCGGAGCACTTTTAAAAATCTGGCCCTGAAACTCCAGAGTTGGGGCTATGGCCCGTTTTATAGGCAGCACGCTTGCTAAAAGTACATGGTTTCAGGAGTGTTCATGGCAGTTTTTGGCAGGAGTGAATCACTGCACAGGAGGTCTGGGTGATATGTCTGAGGCTAGGTCTACACTACCCGCCTGAATCGGCGGGTAGAAATCGACCTCTCGGGGATCGATTTATCGCGTCCCGTTGGGACGCGACAATTGATTCCCGAATCGACGCTCTTACTCCACCAGTGGAGGTGGGAGTAAGGGCCGTTGACAGGAAGCCGCAGAGGTCGATTTTGCCGCCATCCTCACAGCGGGGTAAGTCGGCTGCGATATGTCGAATTCAGCTACGCTATTCACGTAGCTGAATTTGCGTATCTTAAATCGACTCCCCCCTGTAGTGTAGATGTAGCCTTAGAGTCTTACTAACAGAAGTCAGTGTAACACTCAATATCTTACATCTCAGGCCATCAAACTGAGTTTGCTGTGTCCCTGGTATTAGCTAGGAAGACAGTGGCAGTGCAGAAGAACCGTTGCATCATCAGCTTTTCTGGGGAAGGGCAGTTTCTACTGGTTCTCCATAGTCCAGACTCTCAAAAGTTGTGGCTTTTTATTGACACTGACCTTGTGTTTTTCTAGGGTATGGAGTATGGCCTAGATTTTTAAAGTATTTAGGCAACTAACTCCTACTGAAATCAATGGGAGTTCGCACCTAAATACCTCTAAAAATCTGGACATATGTCCTCTATTCAGCAGTCAATACCTGTTCAGTAAAGCACTTAAAACACGTGCTTAACTTGGAGTCACATGGTTAAAGTTAAGCACATGCTTAAGTGGTTTGTTGAAGAAGGATGGATTTAACATGTCGCGTCTATGCTTTGTTGAATTGGACCCATCGGCTCCTTGATTAAGGGTTCCCCAGTCATCTGATGTAGACTACATGCTAACCTAGCAGTGATTAGTCCAGGCTTATTTGGCTTCATGCTTCCCAAGGTTCAGGCTCTCCTGGCTAACAGTATTCCCAACTTCTGTATAGGCTCTTGGCAAGGCAGGAAAAGTTTAAAAACAAACAAACAAAAAACAAACCTGGGAGTAAAGTCAAATATGTCTAGAGGTGAGTGAGCATACCAGGATTTCTCGTTTCTCCTTTCCTCTCCCCTCCCAGGGTCTCTCAAAAGTCTTTTTATCCTTTGGCCTAATTCTGTACCTACCTCTGCTGGGTGCTAGGAGAAGTCTGGGATCCCTCCAGCCAATCTGTGAGGCTCTGATACAGACCTCTAATGTCCATGATCACCTACTCTAGAGTAAGATGAATTTGGAGCCAATACACGTGGGAACCTGACTACTGGAGAAAGCAAAGCATTAGATCCCTCTTAACCTGGGAGCCTAGACCCCAGAGAGGTTGTAGCATGGAGATACCCTAGAAATTGATCCTATGTCTGTCTGATTCCACGATCTGTTGAGCTGTGTATACATCACAATCGTGCAGCACTAGCATTTTTTTATGAGCGCTGAATCATGGAAATCACAGAGAGGAGATGTTTTATCATGTTGCACCAAAGTATCCTTCATCCACAGCTCCCACCCTCCAGTACGTACTGCCTGTCTCCTCTGGGAGTCTTAAGAGGCTGAGGCAGGACTTTGCTCTTCTCTCATTGCACAGCTAAAAAGACACCAAACTTTTCCAGGCACTTTCCTTCCTTCATTCACTCACTCACTTTGCACGTCTGCCTGACCACCACTTCCTGTTGTCACAATTTTTTATTTATTTTTAAATCCTCCATATCTCTAAAATCAAATCTCTTTGCTCACTAGTTCAGTTCTGAAATGAGTTTTGGTTTGAAACAGGAATTTTCCTCGTGAGAGGTGGGGTGTAGACAAAGAGACCTGGTTAGGAGGAGAAAGTGTTTAATAAGGATAGGCAGGGGTGAAGATGACAGCATGGGCAGAAAACGATAGACCTCTTCCTATTGAAGTCAGTGACCAAACTCTCTGACTCCAGTGGGAGCTAGTGTGGATCCAGTACGCACAGACAGGCAAGGAGAGGGACAGAAGCAAGGACAGGAGAACATCTGGCTTTGGAGGCAGATGGAAGCAGTGTAGACAGATGGTGTTAGCAAGTGGTCAGAAGTGTGGAGAGAGACAAACTGGGTTGGAGGAAACATGGATTGCAGACAGTAAGAAAAGGCGGAGAGGTGATCAGAAGTATTGAGAGCAGACTGACATGAACAGAAAGGTGGGGTGTTCAGAAACACAGCGCAGACGGAAGGATCGTGAAGAAATGGCATAAAGAAGCATGTAAAGAAGTCAGTAACCATAGCTGAAGGTGGCGTTGTGTTTTATACAAGAGCTGCTTGTTTCTGTGACTGGTGGGAGCCATCCCATGCTGCATGATGCTTTGGTGTGATCTGCTTCTGTGGTTCTCTTGTGGTTTTGTGTCCGCTCTATCTTATCTTTCTGTTCTCTTGTTTTTCCTCCATGTATTTTCAGCATGAGAGACAGCACATCCGGAGAGTAAGCACTGGCTGCGTTCTGCGTGGTTTTTTTTCTTTTCTTTTTTTGTTCTAGTCCACAAAACCATTGTGACCAGATGAAAGCAGTAATGTGGAAACGGGGATGGGCCACCTGAGCTCCAGGAAGGGAATCAATGCTAGTGATAGCGTAACAGTTGTCAGTAATTTGCTACTGCTTTGCACTGTGTTGGGCCAGCCCCTCCCACACATCTTGCCAGGATCTCCGGCACTGGGGACAACCAGATGCTTTCCCTTCCCCTCACCTCCAGGGACAGATCCATAAATAAGAGTTCACCTCCAGGGAGCGTCTAGAGAACCCACCTTTGGTGTAGTCTTGCAGTTTAGTCAGCTCTAGGGCGTGTCTTTAAACCTGCACATATGAAACACAGGTACACCTGCACTGCACACAGACTCACTCTCACCCTCACTTTGGAGTCAGCTCTTCCCTGAAGCGCTGTTGCCCGTCAGCTTTGTATTAATACACTGGCCTTGGCTGTGGAGGCACCAGCCCTATTCCTGCTGCTTTTAACTGGTTTTCTTGTTTCTGTCTGGCCTGCTATGTTATCTCACCTCCCCTTAACCCCACTTTGACCTGTCCCTGCTTCTCCAGTAGAGGTTGCTCCCTCCCATGTTCCATTTTCTCTTTTCTTCTTCCAAGACGATATCAGCCTCTAGCTGTGAAAATTTGCTTTAGAACTCACCCTTCCTCTGCCTCCTGGTGTGTTCTCTGGTGCCACCAATGCTTTCCAAGAGATGCCTGTGAGATTTGCATCAGGACCATATCAACTGGGGCAGGGGAAGAGTTAATAGTTTGTGAAGTTTAAGGTACAGAACCAATGGAAGAGTAGGCCCTTCTTCCCCAGTGGTAAGAGACCTTCCATCTATCTTAGTCCTTCTCCTTCTATGCCCTGTAAGTCAGTGGTGTAGGCTGACGGGCAGGTGCCCAGTCTGAGAGTTAAAATACAGTACCTATTCAGGTCCCTTTCCTCTGGGCCAGCTAAGTACCTTAAGGAGATTTCCACAGAGAATTCTCAATAGCCAACAGAGGCCCTTCCAGCTTTCAGCAAGCAGGGCAGGGGAGAGGACATGACGTTCTCCTTTGGTGACCTTTCTTAGATATCTCATGTGCCTCCTGCCTGGTACCCATGGAGAAAGTTCTCTCAGCTCTCATCTCCACAAGACTGAGCCACCAGCAATCCTCTATATAATATCCAGTAGCCAGTCTTGTGACACTTAGTCAGCTGCTCTGTCTGGAGACTACAGCTTCCAGCAACCCTGGTCATAAAGGGGCTAACAGATCTCCTGGACGAGTCTGAGCTCACGGGGCCAGTGCTCAGTTCCAAAGAGCTTCCCAGCTTTAGAAAGCCGCATCGCACACCTGCCGTGAGAATGTGGGCTGCGGCTGAATCATATAGTCCCATTTCTGATCCAGAGTGAACACATGCAGCCCTGCACCTGTGCTCATATCTCCTAGGTTGAGGAGCATGGATTTATTGGCTGGCTGGTTGAGTTCAACAGTAGTGAAAAGGAAAAGCTGTCCAAGGCATTTCCAGAGCCATTGGTGAGGAGCAGCAGACTTGGGACCTGGCTTGTTAGGATTATTAGCCTGATTGATTAGAAGTCCATTACTAAGCACCTGCAGACCTCTGCAGTCAACGTTTAGCCCTCAGGTTGCCCTCTGAGTGTCCCTCTTCTGGGCTTAAGTGCTCTGTGTCTGCTCATCAGTTTTGAGACTGAGAGGCGCGGGCATGCAGTGACTGAGATCAGCAGTGAGTCGCCACGTAGCTCTGTTTACTAAGAAAGTTGTCTGTCTGCATTAGCACAGGTCTCTTGTTGTGAGAGAAGGGGTCTGGTATGTCATCTCCTCCGGTCCAGTGACTCTAAGGCGATGGAGCTTTTCTCAGGCCTGCTTCACCCTAAAAATGGTTTGCCAGTATCGCTCTAGCTACAAACCCTTCTAGTGTAAATGCAGTTTAGACTGGCAAAAAAGTGTTTTTGCTAGAATAGCTTGTATCGGATTCCTGAGTGATAAGCTATACTGGCAAAAATACTCGCTGCCAGTGTAGAAATATTACTAATAAAATCCCCCCCCCCCCCCCCCCCCTCTGGCCTCAGTATTGTCACACAACCCTCCCTGGAGCATCTGGGCAATGGAGTGTCTCGCAACCAGCTTTGGGGAAAACAGAGCAGTAGCCCCCCAGATGGGCTGCTGGGGCCCTACTCCAAAAAAGGGCAGTCAAACTTTGGGGCTATGTTGGCAGCTTAGAAGGAACCTCACGTGCAGGCAAATGGATACAATTCTGTCCTTCACTTCCCCTCAGAACAAACCCATGCATCCCTGATATTTGGTTACGGGCATAGGCACCGACTCCGTGGGTGCTCTGGGGCTGGAGCACCCACGGGGAAAAATTGATGGGTGTGGAACACCCACTGGTAGCTCTCCGCCCCGCCCCCCTGCCCCAGCTCGCCTCTGCTCTGCCTCCACCTCCTCCCCTGAGCGGGCCACTGTGTCCTGCTTCTCCCACCTCCCTCCCAGAGCTTGCGCCACGAAACAGCAGGAGGGAGGGGGAGGAGGAGGAGGAATAGGGAAGAGGCGGGGCCAAGGCGGGGATTTGGGAGGGATCCAATAGGGCCGGGGCCGGGGGGGGCGCAAGCTCCCACCGGTGCCAACAAAAGTTGGCGCGTGTGGTTATGGGTCGAAATTGCTCACTTGTGTGAGTTTACCGGCAGTGGGACCCAATAGCTTGTCAACTCACACTGCTATTATGTACAGGGGAAGAGGACTGTGTTATGGGCATTGTGGTAGATGTACGAAATCGCTTCACTGCTGTTTTTAAAATAGGGTGTGTTTGGTAGAGCTGTTGTGCTGTGTGGAATGATTCTTCCAATCCCCTTCTCCTGGAGAATGCAGCTAGCTGTGCATGGGGTGTCAAGAGACCATCCCTTCAGTGGAACAGCTATTTCTTAGCACTGGGAAGAAACGAGGCCCAGGGCAATATGGTCCAACCTCAAGGTTTCAGAAACCACGAGTCAGGCTCCCAAAATCATGAGATTGGCTAAGAGATCATGGGATTTGAACTATAATAAATGTTGGGTTCTTTTTCTTTGCCTCCTGGTTTTTGAGACATTAGGGATCACGTTGTCAAGCTTTTCCCCATAGCCTCGAGGGCTAGAATCTTACTTTATTTTAAAATGAGAGCTGGGATTGTCATGTAATAACATTGGATCTGTGAGAAAAATACCAAATATTGTGAGGCTTGCAATAAAATGGTGAGAGTGGGCAACACTGGGAGAGGGTCTCTGAGGCTTAGTAAAGGAGCTGAGATTAGGGAAGTATGGAATAGTGTAAGGCCCAGTGCAAGGAAATCGTGGAGGTGAAAGGGAAAGCCAACATCTACAAGAGTGAAAATGGGCATGAACAACAAATTTCAAATCCAGAGTCAAGCTTTTCCAGGATTTGGAGTGTTTGGATCTGGGGTTCTGGTCCAGCCCATTCTAGAGAGAGGGCCCGAGCCATGAAATCAGGTTGCAGAACCAATCCAGTCTTCCCCAAAATTTGTGAGTTTTCATATCCACAATTTGGGCTTAGGCCCATCTCTGGCACAGAGCTAGCCATGTGGGAAGCAGGAACTCTCTTAACCACTAGCAGGAATCCCCCCACCCAGTAAATGTTTTGAAACTTCTATATGTGTATTCTGGAAACATTTCACTGCCACAAAAATCTTTCTTTCTTTCTTTCTTGCTTTCTTGCTTTCTTTCCCTGCATGGGACGACAGGCCCTGTTCCCTGTCAGAGCATGGAGGATTCAGTTTATATTCTTCAGGTTCCACATCCAAGGTCAGAGCCAAGGAGGACTCTATGAGATTCCCCTTGGAGACATGTAGACAGCCCAGCCTTCCATTCTTATCTTCTGCTTGCTCCACTATAAATCACTCTGGTGGCCCTCCTCTCTTGACTGTTCCGAAATAGGGGCATGACCTCAGGGTTCTTTGCTGTCTGGTGCCAGAGTGTCGGGCTTCTCCAGCATTTCCAGCTGCTGTATGTAGCAAGTGCTGCTTCTGTAAATCATCTCCTGCGATCTCTGTGCAGATAGAGGCCAAACAGCCAGGAGGGGGTGTGGCACTGCCAAATAATCTTCCCCAGTCACTGGTGAGAAAGGATTAGACAGAGTAAAGAGATGTCCTTTAAGAGTTAGAGCAAACAGAACTGGCTCCAGGGACTTGCAAGACCCAGATCCATCCATGGGGCTTTCTATCGACTAATCAGCTCCCTGGGCCAGCTCTACCCCCACTCTCATATCTCCCTGTAGAGTTCACCCCCGCAACTTGCTTTCTCTCTCTCCTGGTGTGTGTTTGCGTTGAATATTCTCCTTCTCTGTTTCTCTCCCTCAGTTCCTCCACCTCTTCTTTTCCTTATAGCTCACCCTAGACCCTCTATGCGCATTGGCTTCATGATAAGGGCATCAGGGAGTTCCACCCTGGTTCCAAAAATCATTTACAAGAATTCACCCCTTTCTGCCTACATCATTGAAATGCCTCTAGAAACATTTAAACTTCCTGTAAAACATCTGCTGAAATCCTATGACAGCACAGCAGCACAATTCAATCCATTTCTCTTTGAGAGCAAAGTCTGGTGCGCAGCTCTAACCGCAGACTATAATGAGTGGGACGAAGCGCCACCAGAAACTCTGCATTGTTTGCAATTGTCCACACAAACACTGAGCGCGCAGATAAAGGAACTTTCCCAACAATGGCGCCAGAGGAGAGCTAGGGCTGTTACCTCTGCGGTTCCACACACAGAATTGAACATTCAGCTTCTAGTATCATCTCACTCAAAGCAGCATGTCATCACAAAGCACCGGAAAACAAGAGATGGGATTGTCTTTTCTCTCGGTCTCTACAAAATCATCATCCAGACCCTGTTCAAATTACAAATACGTTCAAGATGGAAGACCAAACTCTGACCAAGGCAGTATTCTGCTTGCTGGGAAGGACTGATTGAAATACAGCATGCAGTCAAGTGCTATAGTTTCATCTACAGTAGCTTTGCTGTGGCATATGCCTCAGTCGTACAATATGCAATAATATATGCAAACTCATACCAGCTCCAGCATCAGGGCCTGATTTGCCAATACCATGCACAAAGCATTTCCGTTTGCACCTAAGCAAAATAGGTGGAAACCCCCCACCCAAACAGAATGGTAGTTTTATACACTCCCTTTGCACAGGGGTGAATGATGGCACAAGATGCAAGATCGTGGAGAATCAGAGCCATGGTGTACTCAAACTAGACTAAAAAGTAGGAGAGGCATAAGGCCCATTGGAAAGATGAAAAAGAATGATAGTGAAAGCAGTTAAATGGAGGAGAGATTGAAACAGAGACTTTTTTTTTTTACAGTAACCTGCTGTCCTGAATACCAAGAGGTACTATACAAGAGAGAGAGAGATTCAAGCTCTCAGAGTAAAAGATCCCCACCCCCAAAAAAACCTGAGGGAGATAAGCTGTGTATAACTTTGGGAGAAAGGAAAGGGTGGCCGAAACAGCTTCACCATCACGTCAGCCTGAGTTAGTGACTCAGAATCAGACAATGACACAATATGGAGGGATGCACTGCACAAAGCCCCAGTAATAGAGATGACTAAGCAGTTTGTTTGGTAAACACAAGTTCTCTTTTGCTTGTGAATTGACTGCAGTCAGCTTGAGATTTTTTTCTCAAATGTTGCCATTGTTTTAAATGATTCACGGGGTAATTTCTGCAAATAATTCTTGGTCTCTATCTAGTTCACCAGCAGTTCGTGACAAGTTTTCAGTATTCAAACTTTGACCTGTATCGATTAGTTTTGATTGGGCGTGTATGTCATTGTGATATGGTCTGTTCTCTGATTGGAGGATCTTAGCACAAAGCAGGTCTACTCTACAAGTGTTTGCTGGCACACCTATGTTACTTGGGTGTGAAGAAGTGTGATCTCTGACCAGTGTAGCTGTGCAGGCCAAAGCCCCTAACGTAGACACAATTATACTAGCAAAACTATGCTTTTGCTGATCATTTGTTATGCTCGGGGGGAGTAGAAATAAGCTATACTGGCAAAAGCCCAGTTTTGCCCGTATAAACTGTCCACACGAGAATCGCTTTGCTGGTGTAATATACTGATATAGCCATACCAGCAAAGCACTCCTTTTGTTAACCTGGCCTAGAAATCAGGCATTTCCTAATCTAGTGATTGGGAATTCAAAATTTACTTGCCACCAAAATCCCCCAATAATTACTTGAAAATTGCTCAGCATTCCTGCCATTCTCTTTAAAAATGGCTGTTTGCTCCTGGCAGGAGACTCCTTCGGTTAGAATATTTGGGGAAAGCCCAAAAGAAGCTGCGAACACTGGTAAATCAAAGACATTGGAACAACTTTTGCAGAATATGTGGCCAAGTTCCTTGCTGGTATTAATGGGGGCAACAACGGTTTTGCCCTCTTATGCCAGCAGAGAATTTGACCCACTTTTGTTATAGGTGTCTATTTCAACCCCAAAATCTGTGCACATCCTTCGTGAAACACCTAGGACCAAGTCCATCCTTGGTGAAACTCTGAGCAGAGGATTTGTCTCCACTCCCTCTCAATGTCTCTCACGTTCTCCTTCAGTTTTCTATGTAGTACAACCCAGACCATCCCTTGCCAAGCCTCCCTGTCCTCTCCCTCCCTCATTGATTGCTTTGGATTTCCTGCCAGAGGATTTGTGTCTGTGTTTGAACAGCCAAAGCCAGGGAGGTTTCTCCATATGAAATCCACCCCCTTCCCCAACATCTCGTCTGTCCTTGCCCCCACCATCACCCCGGTGGTGTCATTCTGTCCCAGCTCCCTGTGTTTGTGGTAGAGTTAATGTTTACCATGACTACCTCCGCCCGGCTCTTGCTATCACTATGTGCTGCTCCTGCTTTGCAGAGGAGGTGGGTGGATGTGCAAAGAGAAGAGAAACATTGGTTGACACTGTTCCAGGTGGTTTTGGAAGTAGTTTCTCAACTAGCTCCATTCATTACAGCGACCAAAGCCCTTACATTGCAGTTGTCTGCAGCACTAGACCCCCATGACAGAGCAAGGTGACTGCATTGTTTGCAGCTGTCACTGTTGAATATAGTAGTGTTGGTTTGTAGACGGGACCCCCCGTTATTGTTGGCAGATGGGGTATATTGCTTCCCTCCTGGCTGTGCTGAGAGAGACACATCTGTGTCCAGTCTAGCTTCAGCAATTCCACTTTTGAGTGTCTGGGGTGAGAGAGATTACTAAACCAAACGCACACTGCTTGCCTGCCTCCCCAGGAATCTCTCTTTTGCATCAGTGAGTCACAGTCCCTGTGCCTGATATTAAGCCCTATTCTGGTTCCTCTGGCTTTGCCAGAGCTGAGGTTTTCTGGATGTACTTGTACCCAGTTCTTTGAATCTTTTACTGGATACACTCGGGCCCAGCTCCCACAGAATCAGCATCATCAGTGATCCTGCATTCTGAACAGGAGCTGTGCCATATTACCGAAATCTTCCTGTGCGTTTCCTCCTTTCAGCATTTCTGCATTTTAAGGAGGATAGGGGTAGTGAGGGGGGCAGTCACTGTGGATTGCAGAAGAAGGTTAAACCAATTTTCCCTGAAAGCCTCAAAGAGTCCAGCTGCTGGAGCTTGAAGGCAATCCTCACCCTACCTTGCAAATGTGGACCTGGTTACTGAATAAAAGGAGGAGCTCCAGTTTTTCAAAGGCATCTTGGGGTAATAGAGCTCCAGACCAGTCCAGTCTCCCCTCATGTTCCTGATTTCATGATAGCTGTGCTCTCCTCCTCACTTCCCCTCCCCCTAAACACAAGCTCTGTCCAACAACTTTCCATTACAGGAAACATCTGTTGGAGGCAGGGCTGAGTCTGGGTTACTGCAGGGCATTGGCTGACAGAGTTACCCAGATCCAGTAACTTAAAGCATGTGCAAGTCATTTCGGTATCTCCCCACCCGCGCCGTCCATGAGAAAAATTAACAAAGACCAATGCTGCCTTTCAGAGCAGAAAGGAGATGGGAGAGGAGAACATGAGGCAGGCACTGGAGAAATAAGTTACTGTTTCTTTGATCAGCAGGCTGCATTGGTGAGCTGCATACCAGCGTCCTAGCTCTGTGATTTACTGCTAACCCTGTGGGGTCCTGGAGAGCTGGACTATGTAAGTGACTGTCTGTAAGGCACTGCTGCCCCCTTGCAGCCCCGCTTGGACTCTTGCAGCTGAAGGCACTTTTGCAGTGCTCCTTTAAAGGGAGACTCCGCGTGGTGACCAGTAAGAGAGAAGCCACAAGTGCGCAAATCGCGCTGACCAATAAGTTCCCCTTATGAGCCACTTTTTCAAAGTCTTTTGGAGAGCGATTCTTCTCTGGAGCTGCAGAGTCTGCTGGGGCGGAAGAGCTGAATGTGAGGAGGAGAGAAGCAGGCTGCTGCTGTTGTGTTCTCATTGGCTTTGAATCGGAACCAGTGCAAGTAGCAGTGGGAGCCGGAGAAGGGGAGGGTGGCGGCGAGGTCGAAGGTATCGAGTGGGTGTCATGGATTGCTTGTTGGAGTGTGGCGCGCTCTGGGGCCCCATGCTGGGTCAAGAGAACGAGGCGTTGCTGTGGTACCTGCGGGGGCTGAACAGCTCACCCCAAGAATATGACAGTCCAGGATCAGAAGAAATTCCAGCCGTGAGTGTCTTCATTTATCAGTGTCACAGAAGTTCTGGTGCCACCTCTCTTTGTCACTTAGATCCCACTGCCAAACGGAAGACTCTGGAGACTCCAGTTTTTAAATACGGGAGCCTTCATGGAGAGTCCCAAGCCAAAATTGTGGATCGGAACGTCCCTGATTGCAGGGGAAGGTTCTGATCCAGATCCAAAGTTTACTGCTCAACTCAGTCTCTCTAATGGGCTGAACCGAAACCTCAGTTCTGATTGCATCCCTTCTCCTAGCTCACCCCACCGTGAGCTTGGGAGGCATTTGAGTCCAGGCTGGAACTCCTCCGCTGGGCCCACCTCTAGCCCTGAGCCCACATTTGGATGCTCAGACTGGCATATTGGTGAGTAAATTCCCAGTCCGCACACGTGTCAGTTTCTCTGTCCAATGCAAGACTGGGACATTGTAATGAAGTGCCTATCTTTGGGTCCACAGACTGTCTCTGAAGGGGCTAGATGAAGTGAAGAACTATTAATGGCTTATTAATCAAACTCGAAGGGGGGTGCAGCTAAATTCTTAGTGAGACAGTTCTCAGGGGAATGAGAGGGACTGATTTTTGCATGATTTTTTTTCTTCACTTCTTCCTGTGCTAAGACTTTTGTAATACACATGGCAAAGAATCTCCCTGGCTCCCTCTCGCTCCCCTTCCTCTAGCAGAAGGTGGCTTCTGAATTCCCTGTGCTCTGCCCTCATTCACCTGCCTTTCTGATGTATGGAAAGTGTTGCTCGTCTAGAACAGGGGTGGAAAGGGATTAGACAGATGGGGCTGTACTCCAGGAGAAGGAGAAGGGAGCATTCTGGATTAGAGGAGAGATGTGCTACATTGGCATTTCTACCTGCCTCCATTCATAGCTCTCAGCAGGCTCTACCGGCAGGGGAGGTTTAACCGTTCTCAGAAGTCAGCATTGTGTGGTATGGGGGAGGCTGTATTTGGCCAAGATTACCGCTCCTGAGATGGATTCATACTAACGTTTAGTAAACATGAGAGATGAGCCAGCTCCTGGTCTCGCTGCAGCCAATGGCAAAACCTCCATTGATTGTCTTCATTCGGGCCAGCGTACAGTCCCCGCTTGCAGCCCGCAGCCTCTCCTGTTTCCCACAAGAGTGTCGGCTCCACGCCTGTCGGCAGTCATGGGTGTGCTGCGGTTCAGCCTTCAAAATGGCAGCTTCCGCTGGGATAGCTCCAGACTTCAGCATCCATGAGCTCCCACTGCCAGTGTTTCTACCTCATTCCCTGCAGGGGAAGCACCTGATGCTGGGGTTCCTATACCATTCCCTGCATTGCTGCCTTCTGGAATAGTTGGTGGGGTCCACCACGTCCAGAGCTCCCCTAGCACCTGCTGCTAGGAAAGTCTGCAGTCCATGATTCCTTCCCTGCAGCTATCACTGCTGTGCTATTCCACACTGCCGCCGAGCAGACAGTGGCATAGCCTTTCCGCTTGCTGCTCCCACTTCTCTGACAAGTCAGGGTCTCTTCCTCCTTTATTCCTGCCTTCTGCACACTTACTAAACTAAGCCCGCAATCTTCCCCTCGATGTGTCACTGGGATAACATCTCCTGGTCTCCTGCTTTGTAAACTCATCGAATCTCCTCCCTGCACCACCATGCCCTGATGTCCTTGTCTTTCTCTCCCCACCACTCCCAGTCCCTCTTTCACGGTCACTCCGTTATTTGCAGGTGTTGAGTCCGACGTATAAACAGCGTAACGAAGACTTCAGGAAACTCTTCAAACAGCTTCCCGACACCGAGCGCCTCATAGTCGGTAAGGCTGGCTGGGCTCCTCCCTGTCCTTCTGCACCGTGCCCTGCTGGGCTGCTGGCAGACATTTCGGTAGGAAGCTCAGGGGCAGGTGCATGAGTCCATTATCTCTAGAAAGAGATCACCCTGAGGCCTGGTCTACACTTGCAGTGGCGTGTAGTGTGTGATTAGCTCCACACCGCAGTGAAAGGCTCTGGCAGGGGTGAGGCCAAGTCCCCTGTACTCTACCCACCTAAGCAGTGCCTCACCTTCCGCACAGCTGTTCATACCCATACTAGTCAGATGTGCAGTGGCTGTACTCTGCACACAGCTCTAAATGTAGAGTGAACAAGCCCGTTGCCTGCCTCCTGTATACGTAGGGCCCGATCCTCAGCTGGTGCAAATGGCCCTTTTTCTGCTGGAGTCACTAGAGCAACACTGATTGGCTCCGGCTCAGGATCTGGCGCCTAATGTCTTCGACCCACTTGGTGAGTCAGGCGAGGGTTAGCTGAGAGCTGGTTTGCAGCTGTTAACTCGTGTTACTTACCACAACAATCCTTGTCCGATGGAGGGGAGAGTTATCTGAGGGAAGGGGAGAAGAAAGGGCTGAGTATAAGCAGGCAAGGAGTAGCGTGTGGAGGGGTGGGGGAAAGGAGGTTTAGAGCAAAGGCTGCAGCCCAGGTGGGTAAAGTTTAAGCCACTGAAGAGGCCCAGTTGTGCCAAGTTCCCATCCAGCTCCACGTACGTGTGTCAGCATGGAGGTCCAGAGTTGCCGCCTGGGCCTTTTCCTTGTTTATTTTGGGTTACACATTTTAGCAGGCACACTGCTCCACCTTCTCCACTGTAGCCTCTTCTTCACACCTGCTCTGCATTCCCCCTTCACATGATGTTGCCCATTTCTCCCACCCCCAATTCAGCCAGCGTGCTGCAGTGATTTAACTGCTACCCATCGCACTGCATCCATTCACTTGTACTGTGTGTGAGTGATGATCTGAGAACCACCTGTTATTATCTGAAAGGTGCAAACTCTAAGGAGGGAGAAGAGCTGCTCGGGATGGTTCAGCCGGGCAGAGCTATGAATAATGACACTGAACAGTGGAAAGGAAAATACAGCCATTTTTCCTGGCTCAGCTCTGTGACTTGTTTTGGCATAGTTGTGGTTCTGTCTGGCCTGCCAGCCCAAGCAATATGCCAGTGCTCCTGCTCCCTGCTTATCTTCTGGTGTCTATCCACAGATTACTCATGTGCGCTTCAAAGAGACATTCTCCTGCAGGGCCGCCTCTACCTCTCTGAAAACTGGATCTGTTTCTACAGCAACATCTTCCGCTGGGAAACACTGGTAAAGACCCTCTTACTTCTCCATCAGGGTTGTGCTTTCCAGGGGTGTCAGCACTTTCTTGCCCATCTCAAAAGCATTCTGGGCATGCTGTGACTTCTTCATTAACTCACCTCTTTATCCCCTTTCTCTCTCTCTCATCCCTTTTCCCATGGCCCTGACCATAGCTGACAGTCCGTTTGAAGGATATCTGCTCCATGACCAAGGAAAAAACTGCACGGCTCATTCCTAACGCCATCCAAGTTTGCACTGACACTGAAAAGGTACGTCCCAGAACCCTCCACTCCTGGCCAATCTGCACAAGGTGTGTGCTAGCTAGTCTGGTGCTGGGGAGGTATAAATACCTAACGTGGGATCAGTGCTGATGTTGGCATTGGGTAGATGCAGTGTTCACAAAGAACACCTCCAAGTGGAGCTTTGGGGACATGAGGGTAACGTAGGGACAGCATCCAGACCCTGAGATAAGGCTGGTTGATCTAAGGATAGCAAATGGATTGTTGTGTGAGGAAAGGATTATGCAAGGATGGCATTAGGGAAGGGAACTGGGAAATCATGGCTCCTGGGTTCTAATCACTGCCACTTGGCCAAATCACTTTCCCTCTCTGAGCCGCAGATTTCCCATCTCTAAAATGGGGATATTAATATTTACCTCCCAGGGGTGTTGAGGGACCTAATTGAAAGCAATTTGTGATCCTCAGCTATAAATAAATAAATGTGAAGTGTTGAGGTGTGGTGTTGGGGAAGGGGGATATAGGGATGTAACACAAATCCCCATGTGGATTTCAAATATGAAACTGCATTAGTTTGGTGCCTCGGGGAGAGGGGTGATGTGCAGAGAGAGTCAGCGTAGCCCAGCATGGGGTTGGGTTTAAAGCAGGGATACTGCATACAGCATGTGGAGCAGGTAGACGTTCTCACCCAAGGCACTGGTGATACAACCCCCTGCACATGAATTCTTGACTCATAGTGTAGGTTACTGAGTTAATGGCTACTTATCATGTCCTCAAACATGCTCCCTTGGGTAAGTGACGCTCAGATCCTCCCTTTGCTCAGTAGTCGAACAGTTCTTTCAATAAGCTCGTCGATTCTCCATGTGTTCTGCTCATGAAGGCTGAGATCGGGTTCCTCTGTCTTTCACTGGCACTCATCTTTTCTCTCTGTCTCTGCCCTTTCAGCACTTTTTCACTTCCTTCGGTGCCCGAGATAGGACGTACATGATGATGTTCAGACTCTGGCAGAATGCTCTCCTCGAAAAGGTACGGAGACTTTCCTGCGTGCATGTAGCAGTGCTCCCTGCTCCTTGGCTGGGGCAGTCTGCTAGCTGGAGGTGTGCTGCCCCAGATCAGACCCATGCAGCAATCCACAATGCTTGTGGCTAATCCATATACATAAACTTGTAGGTACAGTAAATGCACATCTGTGCAAGTAAATCAGGTGCAAGCAAGTGCAATTACCCCTGCTCCTCACAGAATTACTTCTATGCAGAGGCATATTGGCACACAAATTAAAGCTCCTCTGTTGAAAATGTGTCCCACCTCTTTTACCACTGCTGGAGTATGAATACATATGTGGTCCAGCAATAGTTTTCATAAGGCCCTCATTTAAAATGAACTGCCCCCCTCCCCGCCCCCCAAAAATAGTCCCAGGGTGTGGCAGAAATCTCTGACCACATAGGCAAAGGGCTTAACAGGCACTTAGTGCAGGAGGGAGAGTCAAGGATGGGACAGAGACAGAGCATGAGTCTACGACATCCCAGCGTGTGTGGGAGCAATGGAGAAAGATGCAAGACGCATAGGATAACACTGGAAGAGTATGTTTCCAAAACGTGCCAGTATATCCCACTTATTCTGCAGCAGCTGGAGTCCCGAATGTATCTGGTTTGACTTGCAGATTCCATCCTGTACCAGTATGTCCATCCTTGTTACAGGAGTGAGAGTCCAGGATGGAACAGATAGGGCTATCAGCACGTGGAGGGTGTGCTCAGCAATGCCACACACGTGGAGTGTGAGCTCACAACATACTAGAAATGTTGACTAAAGCAGGCCTTGATTTCAGGACAAGGCAGTGTTAATATGCAGCAGGATAAACTTCTCTCTGCGATACATTGGTGTATCACCAGTGTAACACTGTGAATGAAACAGCCTTATTTAAATTCATATAGAAAGTCTGTGTCCTTAGTTCGAGGCTTGAAACAAACAGGAACTGAGATTTGAAGCGGTGAAGACAGGAAATACTTTAAGCTCTCTTTCCCCGAATTCAGGCCCAAGGCTGGTAGGGGGGAGGGAGAAAGAAGAAAGAAATCCAGCCAGGTGCCCTTGATAAAGCATATGAATTTAATAGACTGCAGATGGGCAGAGGATGAAATGGAATTAGATTTTCCTATGGTAAATCTGTTTCCCATTTGAGCCTTGCCATCATTTTCACAATTACTGTGACATGGTTAAATCATTGTAACCTTGATTAAGATTTTCCTGCCTTGTCACAGACAGCAACAACTGGGAAAAATTCAAACCAACAAACTCCAGAAAGGTTCACGGGATTTCTTTTTTTTTAATTAGTGAGAAATCCTTCTTGCTTGTCATTTTATTTCCTGTTGGAAACAAACCATCCCTTTATTGTCCCCCAAAACCTCTGCATCACAAGTTCTGCTGCCTCTTCCCTGCATAGTTGGAAGATGTAGTCACGTTCTGATCAGCTGATTTTGATCCCCAAAGGGCTAGGCTTTGAAGATGGAGCTTCCCGGTAATTTTGTTTCTCTTTCTAACTAGTGCTGTGTATGGTCTTTTCACAGTAACGCCACGAGTCCATCTCTTCACAGTAACGCTAGTCTTCTCAGTTTAAAGCCCCAGGGGAAAATATCTCTGTCTCCTCAAAGCCACATCCGGTTTTTGTTTTGTTTTGTTTAATGGCTTTACCTGTAGCAGCAAAATGTGGGCAGCCTCCATTTAAAAAAAAAAAAAGAAACAAACTTGTCAGAAAACCCAGAGGTCCTTTGTATCACGTCAATGTGAGGCATATAAATGGGAGGAGCAGTAGCAGCACAAGAGGGTAAAAACATACATGAAGGAGAGAACTACCATGAAACAGAACTACCATGGCTGATGCTATTTATACAGCACGATGGAGATATTCAGGGAGATTTGTAAGCAAGTCTCCTTCTCCTAGCTGCTCCAGGGCTATCCTCATCCTGGTGCTTCCTCTCCTCTTTCCCAGGCATCTGAAGAGCCATGAGGCTGTTGTATAGGAAATCAAGGGGGTCTCCCAGAGCTGTCTAGGACAGAACTTGAGCAGACAGCAAAAGCTTGCATGGTAATGGTGTGGCAACTATAATCTCTAATCCAGGGCAATTTCTCTATGTGGGAATATGTATGCCCACAGCCTCCGCTCACCCAGTGCGCTTTGTGGCAGGCTCATTGTAGCAAACAATCTCCCAGCATCAATGAGGTTCATTGCCAGGAACAGACTGTCACAAGCTTTTGGCCCTGAGAGAGAAGACGCTAGGCCACTGCGAGCTAGATTACTGAACTCTCACTTCAGGTCCCAGGCAGGAAATTAGCCCTCCTCTGAAAATGAAAGAAATGGCTTTAAATCGGTAAATAGAGAGAGAAAGAGAGAGCTCAGCAGCTTTCTAGGAAACTGTAACACCCAACAACAGTTCCCTGCCTTAGGGCACGGGCAGAAACTTCCACTAGTTCCCCTAGGGCTGAGACCCCCATAGGCCTGACCTGTATCCCAGCATGTTTATGCCAGGCTTTTCCTGGGCTCTGGCATTCACTGGGCGGGAGTGTTACCTAATGGTGGGAGAAGAGGAATAAGTATCAGGTGTCCTTGGTTCTATTCACAGCTGTGACACCTTGGGTGAGTCAAACATGGGTGTTGTGAGGATGAGTCAGTCATTGTTAGGGTGGCACACTGAAGGTGTGAAGGGCTGTGTAAGTGCTAAGCGAGATGAATTAATTAGTGTCTGGGATTCTTAGATGGAAGGGTGCATGGTCTTATCCTTTCCCCCTCCCCCATAGCCCCTGTGTCCAAAGGAGCTCTGGCACTTCGTCCACCAATGTTACGGGAATGAACTGGGGCTGACCAGCGATGATGAAGACTACGTGCCTCCTGATGATGATTTCAACACTATGGGGTGAGTAAGTGAAACTAGCTCGTGATGAAGAATTGTGAATGCTGGTGATGCCCTCAGGAAATTAGGGCCCCGATCCCTTGCACGCCTCCAACTACCATTGAACTCAGCTTGCAAGGAATTGTGGGATCAGGCTGGAGGTCTGGACTGAGAACCTGATGCTTCAGATGCTTATCATGCACCATACCCTTTTACCTGTACCAGTACCACAGGTGTCAATGGACCTTCAGCACTGAAAGTACAGTGCCTTGCTATTTGAGTTAAAGGAGTAGTAGCTCTGTTAGCTAGTAGCAGGCTGTTACACTGACTGGAGCCAACCACTGCAGTGAGGACATGCTGTTGCACACAAGCCAATGCATTATCCTGACAGAAGATATCAAAACCTCTTTATAATTTGTATAAGCACCTGAAACTTTGGGGGCTGGAACCATGTTGGGAAAAGGCTGTTCCCACAAGATTCCCAGTCATTTCTGCTTCCGCTCAGGCTGGAAATACCATGAGAACATCCTTATTCCAACATTTCCCATCTCCAGTCCCGGCCAGAGCTAGGGAAATACAGAATTAAAGACTGGTGTGTTCTCTCTGGATTTACAGCTACTGCGAGGAGATCCCTGTAGAAGAAAATGAAGTGAATGACAGCTCCTCCAAGAGCAGCATGGAGGCCAAACCTGAAGCTAGTCCTCTGCTGCCCAAGAAGTCCATCACCGCCTGCACGTTGACGTCCACAGGGAGCAGTGAAGCGCCAACTTCAGTATGTGTCTCCTTCCCCTATCCCATCCCAAATCTGATTGCAGACCAGAGGCCAGGAGCGTACAAATAAGCTGAAGGAAAGACAAGCTGTGACTTAGAGGAGAGAGGAGAGATTCAGGTCGATAATTTAGCAGCCTGCAGAAGTTATGTGTAATCTCTTGGGGATACTGTTGTCTCTTTATTTATTTATTTAGACCTATACACACGCCCTTTAAACAGGAGTTCCTGATCCTCCTCCTCTTGACAGTTCTTAAATAAACCGTGGTGTAACAGGCTGCTCCTGTAGTCCCTCTTCCAATGCAACCAAAAATAACCCACCCCTCACAAGTGTTGCTACGATCTCCCATCGCGACCCTCCCCAAGGGAAAAAAAGAAGAGGGACCTGCAGCCTGCCCTGAAAGTCATTAACCATGCCTGTTATATGGTGGCAATGAAAGCATTTTGGCATCTGTGGTCTCAGATGAAAGGAAACTGATTTTTCAAGATAGTTTTGGGTTGTTGGTTCCCCCCCTAAAATCTGTTTCCACTCATGGCGTCACTCCAAGGCAGAGTTAAGGTGACTGAGGTGGCCTCACTGCACGTTTCCATACCTTTACAAGTTTGGTTTGTGTTGGGGTTTAATCTCAACTCTGAATTTCCTGGGTTTGTAGTGCTTGTTTGAGGATAACTGGAACTTGGATGTGATATATTTTTATATCCTTATGTATGTGCACAACCTTAACTGAAATATAAAAAGATCTTTGGGAATACATGGGAATGCACACAGAGCGTTAGCCTGATTTCCAGAGGTGTTGAGCAGCCCCAGCTGCTGTTGAAGTCAAGGGCAGGTGTTAAGACCTGGAAAAATTGGTCCCTGTGTGTATTAAAAATAAATATATCAATTAGGGCTGTTGATTAATCGCAGTTAACTCACGCGATTAACTCAAAACATTAATCATGATTAATCACAGTTTTAATCGCACTGTTAAACAATAGAATACTAATTGTAATTTATTAAATATTTTGGATGTTTTTCTATATTTTCATATATTGTATTCTGTGTTATAATTGAAATCAAAATGCATATTATTTTTTATTATGAATATTTGCACGGTAAAAATGATAACAAAAGAAATAGTATTTTTCAATTCACCGCATACAAGTACTGTAGTTCAATCTTTGTCGTGAAAGAGCAACTTACAAATGTAGATTTTTTTGTTTGTTTACATTTGCAGGAGATAATACTGCCCTCTTCTTATTTACAGTGTCACCAGAAAGTGAGAACTGCATTTGCATGGCGCATTTGTAGCCAGTATTGCAAGGTATTTACATGCCAGATATGCTAAACATTTGTATGCCCCTTCATGCTTTGGCCACCATTCCAGAGAACATGCTTCCATGCTGATGACAGTCGTTAAAAAAATGATGCGTTAATTAACTTTGTGACTGAACTCCTTGGGGGAGAATTGTATGTCCCCTGCTCTGTTTTACCCGCATTCTGTCATATATTTCATGTTATAGCAGTCTTGGATGATGACCCAGCACATGTTGTTCATTTTAAGAACACTTTCACTGCAGATTTCACAAAACTGATTTTTTCACAAAAATCACTTTTTTCACAAAAAAGATACCAATGTGAGATTTCTAATAGATACAGCACTTGACCCAAGGTTTAAGAATATGAAGTGCCTTCCAAAATCTGAGAGGGACGAGGTGTGGAGCATGCTTTCATAAGTCTTAAAAGAGCAATACTCCAATGCGGAAACTACAGAACCCGAACCTCCAAAAAAGAAAATCAACCTTCTGCTGGTGGCATCTGACTCTCATAATGAAAATGAACATGCATCAGTCTGCACTGATTTGGATCGTTATCAAACAGAACCGGTCATCAGCATGGACGCATGTCCCCTGGCATGGTGATTGAAGCATGAAGGGACATATGAATCTTTAGCGCATCTGGCACGTAAATATCTTACGACGCCGGCTACAACAGTGCAATGAGACTGCCTGGTCTCGCTTTCAGTTGACATTGTAAACAAGAAGCAGGAAGCAGTATCTCCTGCAAATGTAAACAAACTTGTTTTCCGAGTGATTGGCTGAGCAAGAAGTAGGACTGAGTGGACTTGCAGGCTCTAAAATTTTACATTATTTTATTTTTGAATGCAGTTTTTTTTTTCAACTTTCATGATAAAGAGATTGCACTACGGTACGTGTATTAGGTGAATTGAAAAATACTATTTCTTTTGGCTTTTTTACAGTGCAAATACTTGGAATCAAAAATAAAGTGAGCACAGTACACTTTTTATTCTGTATTGTAATTGAAATCAATATATTTGAAAATGTAGAAAACATCCAAAAATATTTAAATAAACAGTATTCTATTATTGTTTAACAGCACAATTAATTGTGATTAATTTTTTTAATTGCTTGACAGCCCTAATGTAAATCTTTCCCACACCGTCAGATGTCACTTAGGGCAGGAGGATGGCTCCCCATCCTTGTCTATCATGCTGTTTGCAGGAATGGCTACCTTGTTGTGCTTTTATAATTTAACCTTTTTTATGAGGATGGGTGGTTGGCCCGTTGCTCAGCCGCAACCTGGAGGACTGTTTGTCCTTTGGGCTCTAGTCTTTGACCTGTAGGGGGTGTGTGTGTGAGTCTGTCAGAGAAAGAGCTATGCCAGTGGGAATTTTCACTGATAGGGGGCGTGTGTGTCAAAATCGTATCACGTAGCTCTCTGTGGTGGCATCCTGATCGCCTTTCTTGCACTCTGCCTCATCCCAGTTTGACGGGATGCTTCCGGAGGAGGAGGAGTTGGTGGAGAGTCCCCTTGAGAAGGAACTCACCCTTGAAAACATCATTGGAGACAAGATCGAGATCATCGCCCCGGTGAACTCCCCTTCCCTGGACTTCAACGACAACGAGGACATTCCAACGGAGCTCAGCGACTCGTCGGAGACCCATGATGAAGGTGGGCCGTGATGGCGGGTATGCCTGTCCTGTGGTGTCCCAGAATGCCCTGGTGCTATCTTTCCCAATTGGAGGTATTGTGGGGATACTGTGCTATCCTCCTTTACTGGATCCTCGAGGTCTTCAGCAACTCAGCATCATGGGCCAGATGAAAGGGAAACAATGAAATAACTCCATGGGGTGAATTACACTACTAATATTACAGTCATTGCCCTGGGGGCATTAAAAGAAAGGGAACCAGCTCTGTCTCCTTTGGGCTCTTCTCCTTTCCCAGACTGTAAATGGTACAGTCCTGGCACTGCAAAAGGGGAGCCTTTGAGCCTGGTGCAGTGTCCTTTGGCCTGGAGGCCAGCAGCGCTCTCACCTCTCTCTGTCTTCCTGCAGGGGAAGTTCAGGCCTTTTACGAGGATCTGAATGGCCGGCAGTACATGAATGAGGTGTTCAGTTTCAGCGTGGACAAACTGTATGACCTGCTCTTCACTGACTCCCAGTTCCAGAGGGATTTCATGGAACAGCGTCGGTTCTCCGGTGAGCCATGCACCGTCCTAGCACGTGCCCCATGCCCAGCAGCTGATTCACGCAGCGTTCTCTGAGCACTAGGTGCTAAGGGCAATGCAGAAGGGGGCCTCTGCATGTTGGTTTGGAGGGCACGGCTTAGAGGCACAACTTAGTGTATTGCTGTTGCTGCCACAAGTGTACCTGGAGGGTGAGGCTGGCTGGGCTGCGGGTACCAGAGGGCGTCCTGAAGTCTTTGGAAGTTCCAGGCCCCATTTAAGCTCAGCCCACCCTTGATCACGCACCCAGCTCCAGGCACCTGGTTCCCAGTAGAAAGAATCTCTGGCTTTGCATGCAAATCCCAGCACATCACAGAGTGGCACAGTCTGTAGCCCAGGCAGAGAGTGATTCTTGATGTAGTACAGTCCATGTTTTTACTGTAGCTCTAACATCGTCTTGTGGGAAGACAGAGAGACCCCCTGACCCTATCCCTGATGCTGGACAAGGGGAGAAAAACCAGACCTCGGAATTCCTCAGGCATTTCTAAAGCTAAAGCAATGCTACAATGAGCCTCTTTCTACATGTTTTCTGCCTCTCCCTCAACTGGCAGCCTCACGGGACTTGAAAAGTGTGATGGTTGGAAAGGTCAATACAAAACTCTTTATTAAAAAAAACAGAAAGATGAAGTGAATGTGAGCACTGTCGGAGGATGCTTGATTGACAGCCCTGGAGAATGATGTCCTGGTGTATCTGTGGGACAGTCAGCAGCTTCCCCAGACCCTCCACACCAATGTGCCTCTGTCCTTGGGGAGACCATGGCTAGGGGAGGGAGAGGTTTTCAGTCTCAAGCCTGCCAATGAGGGGAGCAATGAGGGCCAATTCTGTTGGGCCTGGGTGTGTGGATAGCTTCCCACTGAGTTAACACCTCTGTCAAGTCAAGATTCTAACTCGGTGGCCTTTCCTTTCCCAGAGATTATCTTTCATCCATGGAAGAAGGAAGAAAATGGCAATCAGAGCAGAGCAATCCTGTACACAATCACCCTCACCAATCCTCTCGCCCCGAAAACTGCTACTGTCACTGAGACTCAGGTATGTGGAAGCAGAATAGGAAGGTGCCAGACAGAGACTGATCAGAGACTTATTTTAATACCCTGGGCTCTCTCTCTCTTTCTCTCCCCCCGCCTGGCTTCCTCTATTATTAATTTGCCACTCATTATCGTTGCAAATTCTAATGGTTAAGTTGTGCTACAGGGAAGTGACTGGGAATTTCCAGGTGAAGGGAAATCTGTTCCCAGAACAAACAGCCTAATTAAACAGCAAAGCCGCTGTCTGCACCAGTGGTTCCCGAGGTACAGCCTGTGGGACATTTGCTGGTGGTCAGTAGGGAGCAGGTGGGTCACATAGTGGTCGCTCCTCCTCTTTCCAACTGCCTGTGTAGGAGTCCAGGCTCTTTATTGCATAGAAGTGCTCAGAGCCAGAGGCCAGTAAAAGCAGCTGGAAACAGGGAAGAGGAGCCAGTCTGGCTGTCTTTACTTAGTAGCTGCAGCTGCATAGGAGGAAACAGTACCTCTGCCTTGAGAGCAGAGCCTGCAGTGGCACTGGAGTTGCCAGCCACAGCCCAGGAGAGGAGTATCCAGGCAAGCCAGGGAGACAGTAATGAGGCAGTCAGGAAGAATGCCCTGGGGAGCAGGGGGAGAAGACGACAGTGTGGCTGAACAACTTGTCTGAGGGAGCAGAAGAGATGGGAACCCAAGGTGAAGAAAAGGACCATGCAACAGGGAAGCATATGCAGGATGGAAGGAGAAGGGAGCCAGCCGGGTAGCAGAGGATCATGTGTGAAAAGGCAGAGTGGGGGGAGAGAGGCACAGACCAAAGTGGGGAAAAGGGGAGATGAAATGAAGAGAAGAAGAAGCCAGTGCAAATAATTTTATTCCCAAGGGGACAAAGCACTTGTCACTCTACAGAGAATCTGACACTGCTTGATCCTTCCTTCCTGTTGTTGTCCTGTGTAAGCAAATGCTGCAGCTCCTACAGAGGTGTTATCCTGGTGGAGGAGGACATGGCTGGCCTGCATTATCATGATGGGAGGGGAGGTGTACATGAGACACCCTGGATGTGTCTTCCCAGCAGAGTTAACTCCTCTTGAGTTAGCTTTGTTTGAGTGAGAGTGGCCCCACTGCAAAATAACACCTGAGTTGCACAGAGTAATTGCTTTGGCAGCTAATGTGTTCTGCTCACTTATCTGTAACCTGTATCTCCTCTCCTCCGAGGGGACAACTTGAGTTAAAAGCATCTCCACCCTTGAGTTAAGGGTTTCTGTTGTGCGGATGGGACTCAAATTAGGGGCAGCACTCAAATTATAGTATAACTTGAATTACCTTTGCGGCGAAGACAAGCCTTATGAAATCTCTGGAGACTCCCCTGTCTGTACAGTCTCCGGCTTGTTAAAGTGACGAGGTTACCTTGTAAAGTAAATGGACTAGACTGTCCATTGTCCTGCACCTTGTGTAGCCATTTCCACCAGTGCAAAGCCTTTGTGAAATGCTACCAAACCCAGAATGGTAATGATTTACACTCATTTTGCACTGGTGTAAATAATTTTGCAGTGTACATGGCAATAGAGAATTGGGCCCATTGACTGCAGTAATTGATTATTCTTTCCAGTAAGGCAATGCTACTTAGCCTTCATGCCAAGAAACAGATATTTATGTTGTTCACAAATATTTGCAGAATTCTTCCCTCTGTACAATATAAAGAGCCAGAGATCAGTTTATTGGGGAACGTTAGCATTGGTCAGTTACATAAGTCGGTGGGGGTATTGTTTCTGATGGGATTAGGTATGTAACTAACCCAAACTGCTTGAGTTTGGAACATTCTAATCAAATTTCCAATTTCAGATTTGCCATAGGGAAATACTTGAGCTTAAATTTTGTTTTGTTTTTTAATGAATATTCACACCAGGAAAACTCAGCTGCTAACGGAAAACTTAACACAAACGGGTCACATAGGTGGCTCTTACTTCTGCATGAGATGTTTTGCACGATTGCAGTGAAGAGCCATGCTCTGTCCTGGCCTTGCTCTGACCAGACTAACCACTTCCCTGTGCTCTCCTCTCCGCTTTGCGCAGACAATGTACAAAGCCAGCCAAGAAAGCGAGTGCTACGTGATAGACGCAGAGGTGCTAACTCACGACGTCCCCTACCATGATTATTTCTACACCATTAACCGCTACACGTTGACTCGTGTCGCCAGAAACAAAAGCCGACTCAGGTACAGTACTCGGAGGGACTGTGGATTTGTTGATGATGAAAAATACTCATCCACCGGCCTCTCTAGAGCACCTTTCCTCCCAGGATCTCAAGGCACTTTACAAATAACGAAGGGTGAACTCCTGCCCTCTGCTTTACAAGGGAAGGGTGGAGAGACTGCAAGAAGCCTGTCTTTGCCCCCCATACCTTACCCCTTGCAAGCAGAACCTCCCCATAGCTCTTGAGAGTGGCAGGAGAGGTGGCTATTTATTCCACTGGCCCTTGAGCAGACAGTATAGTTGGTGCAAAGGAAGTGTGAGTTAGGGTTGGGAGGTGGCCGAGAGCCAGAGAACCTCTCTTTGAATAAATGGTTCATAGGAACAGCTGCTATGTACTATCCATTGAATCTTGTGGGCAATGGGAGGCGCCGACAGAGAGCACAGGGCTGTGAGAGATTCATAGGGCAAGTGAGCAAGCAGAGCTGCCAGCAGGTTAGTATTGGGTAAAATTCTGCAGCCTTGGAGGTTTGGGCTGGGCTTGGATCAGCGCCCGAGTGTTTGGCTGCGTATCCAGTACACGTCCAGATTTGCTGGGGGGATTTTGACACTGGGCTGAAAAGAACTGCCACAGGGAGAGGCTTTCAGGAATGGGCCACGGGCAGCATTTTGGCGCTTCAGGCCCCAGCCATAGTCACCGTCGAAATCATGAGAGGGAGAAATAACACGTGTTCTGTTGCTTTAGCAAAGGTTTGTAGGCCGTGGATTCACCTGTCCCCACTGCATCCAGTGGGCAAAGATTAGGAGGTGACAGCTCAGGGGTAACTGGGTTTGTTCTTTTCTTCCCTCAGGGTTTCTACAGAGCTACGTTACAGGAAGCAGCCGTGGGGACTTGTGAAATCCTTCATCGAGAAAAACTTCTGGAGTGGCCTAGAAGATTATTTCCGTCATTTAGGTGAGAGCTGCAGTCGTTCACCCGTTCCATCATTACCAAGGGGCTGTGGTGTGTTGATATCGGGGTGTGTGCACATGCGTTCCTGCAGGCAGTCTGGTGGTGTGGGATTCAATAGCAGACTAGCAAGAGTCGGCTACCATGGCTGGGTTTTAGACAGAGCTGGATGATGTTATTACTTCACATTTAGCGCTGCCCATTAACACGTGTGGGTCGTGAGATCTCAATGCTTTAGCATGAACACAAGGCGGTCAGCACCAGACATTCGGCCAGGTGCATTATGGATATGCCTGCTTTCATCTTCTGAAGCTGCCAGTGCTGGGCCCGGCTTTGGCCCAGCGGGTGGCACTGGGTGGAAACTGTGTTGTTATGGTCCCAAGCCTCTATGAAAGTGACCTTGTATAGAGTGACCCTCCGTTATTTTCCCTTGATATTAAACACGTTGCCTGACTCACTGCAGAGAGCGAACTGACCAAAACCGAGAGCATGTACCTAGCGGAGATCCACAGACAATCCCCCAAAGAGAAGATGAGCAAGCAATCCACATTGCGCCGAAGGAAACGGCCCCACGCCCACCTGCGGGTGCCACACCTGGAGGAGGTGCTGAGTCCTGTCACCACCCCCACAGATGAGGAGGTTGTGCATCGAATCAAGCACGTGGCAGGTATGGAATTGCCAGCTAGGAGCTGGGCTCTTCGGGGATAGTGATGGGGTGGGGCCGGGCCCCTCTGGGGGCCAGGGGCAGAGTGGGACCAGGGGCTAGACCCCTCTTAGAGGTAGGGGTGCAGTGGATTTCAGCCTGGGGGGTGATTGTTGGAGTGGGATTTGGGAGTGTGGAGAGGATGGGAATTGAGCTGTTCCTAGGACATAACTTAAATGCATGACAAAATGCTTCCCCTCAGGTTCCACGCAGACGCGGCATGTCCCTGAGGACAGTCCCAGTGGCTTCCATCTGCAGAGCGTCTCCAAGCTGCTGGTCGTTATCAGCTGTGTGTGAGTGACTCCTTACGCCCTCCTGGCTTGCTCAGTCTCGCTCCTTGAGTCCTCCTGTCTCCGTGGGGAAGGGAGTGGGTTGGATAAAGAAAGAACCGGATAGGAGTCTGAGTCACCATGTTAAGATGTGGATCTTCTCCAGCAGACGCTGTCCCAAAAGCAAAAATCAAATAAATTAACCTTTCAAAAAAAAACACCTCATAAATGTTCCATATAGTTGAATTCTAGCTCTGGTCAAAGGTTTGGGTCAGCTCCTGCTGGAGATGATCCATATCTCAACGTTGTGACTCAGACTCCTATCCGGTTCTTTCTTTATCCAACCCACTCCCTTCCCCCACAGGCCTGACCTTGCCCTCAGCCAGGCAGAACCCTGCATTCCTACACATTCCTAGAAGTCCTAGGAGGTAACTCAACTACAGAGTATGCTTTGTTCACCAGAGCGCCGGGGAAAGGGCAGGCTGTGTCGGGAGGGGAAATCTACAGTCGACAGAGGAGAAGGGAGACTAAGCCGATGAGAGGCCAGAGAAACGAATATGAACATGAGACCCCATAAATAATGACTGAAGAGAAAGAATTGTAAATAACAGAAACATTTTTGGAAAGCGAGGAATAAAACAGGTTCTTTTTATTGCATCCGGGGTCTTGGTTTAGACATTTTACAAATTAAGGATTTTGCACAATGCAGAGACTAATTTTTTTATTTACCTACTTGGTACCACATACAAACAACCTAGCAGTTCCCAGGAAAGTGAAAATGTGGTGCATTTATCATGCAAACTATTATACTGTAGTGCTAATGGTAAAGGTACTATACTACTACTACAACAGTGTGTTCACTACATTCGTTTTTATTGTATGTGACCAGTCGGTTTGCTACCTGTTTTCCTCTCATCACATTCCGGAGTGAAACCTTCTTGGCTACTTGCAAATATGTATGTTCCAGAGTTCTGGGTTTTGTAGAAATTCCATATTGGAAGGAAACCAGCCCATTAGGAAGAGATTTCTAAGAAATCTTAGAATTATAAACAGATTTCTTAGAAGAGAAAAAGTGCGGGGAGGGATTGGTGAGAACTGGGTGTGCCTGTACAATGGTTATAGCAGGCTATTAGAAATCAGGACTGCTGGGTTTTTGTCCTGTCTCTGCCACTTACTTCGCAATGGCTACCACGGTGGTGGGCTTATTAGAAATGCACACATGATCCAAACAAGCTTGGTCCAGCTACAAGACCTCTTTTGGTCTCCATTTACCCACCTATAAAATGGGAGTCCCAATGCTTACCTGCCACTTAAGCTGTTGGGAGGTTAATGCACTCATGTGTAAATGACTTTTGGAGGAAAGACACTGTACAGGTGCCTGACAAAGCATTAATGATTTACTGTGACCTGCACAGAGAGGAAAATCTTCCCCAGGACTTAGCCTAACTGAAACGTGATCCTAATAACAGAGGATCCGCTGAACCAGTTTGAATAAAGTAAGAACAACCCCAAGCTTTTGCCCCAAACTCAACCAGCCTTTTCAGAGGTTTGGAAAATTTGAATTTACCATTTGAATTTTACTTTTTAAATTGCTGTGCCTCTTTTTCTGCACTCCCTGGTCCTGACTGGGATAAGGCTGAAGATGCTTTCTGACAGAGCTGGTACATCTAGCAGCAAGCCAGATACTTCCTGCTGGATGTGCTCAATAACTCTGGCACCGTGGTAGGCATCTTCTGCTAGACGCACATTTGGCAGCGCTGCAGATATCTGCTGTTAGACTGACCTGGTGTATCTGGCAGCATGACAGATGTTTGCTGCTGAACATACCGGTACCTTCTCTACCAAAACACTTTCTGCCGGATGCACCTGGCACACCCAGCCATTTAGGTAAGAAAGCACAAAAGATCAATTTAGAATAATCCCTGTTAATAGGCTACCAGACAGCTGTCTGATTGGAATGACTTAGAGGCTACCAATGCATCTGCTTCCAAACTGGTGCACCAGAGATCAAAGCGTTTGTAATATTTTCAGAATACTGTATCTCGCCAATGGCCATTAGCCAGAAAAATGGGGTTGGCCCACTGGTTCTGAAGCTGTGGGGATGTTCTCAGACAGCCCCAAACATGGTAATTAAAAGCCTCCCATCTTGGCTGGCATCTTTTATCTGAGCCGCTGATGCATCTAATAGATATAACCACCACAAATGCCAGGTTGTGGCGACCTTATATAAAGTGAGAGCATTGGTTGGCATGCTGTCCCGTCAGGCTCCTCTCACGCAGCTTGGTGCAAATAGAGAAAGAGGTGCTTGCAACTTGAAATGTGAATTTATAATCTGAACAATACCGTGTGCAGGTGCCCCATGTGTAGTGGTCTGCAGGCACCGCTCAACCTCTGCTGTGCTGCTAGGGAAAGAAGAGCATTGTCCTTAGAGAAACACCCATGCAGCTACAGCTTTCTTCCCTTCTCTCTCCTCTCCTTCCTCCACCCTTTCTTTCCTTCCCTTCTGTGTATTATATGTATCCACCAGACGTTCCCCCTCAGTTTCTCCTGTCCCTGTGCTGGTCTGTTTCTAACCTCTAGCTCCTCCATCTTTTCTCTTTCCTGCTCCCATTAGGATTTGTTTCAGGTACTGTCTCTTTTTTACCTCTTTACTCTTGTGTTTTTCACCTGCTTTTCTCAGTATCCGATATAACTCGCCACCCGCTGAGCTGGAATCCTAATCCACCAAACTTGGTCTATACGTTGTCTGAGCTGATCTGTCAGTCTCCCCATTGCTCTGCCCTCAGTTGTGTTCATTTCATGAAGTTCTGTCTGCGTCTCTTTCTCTTTCTCAATTAAAGCTTCAGGCCCTGATCACCCAGTTCTTATTCAGGCAAAACGGCCACTGCCATCAGCTGACTAAGGCATCCAGGACCCTGGGGCCTTTGGGGCATTTTATAGGGAGGGGCTTGAATGATGTATATAGTTGGGGATGTTTCCACCACTGTCTTTTTTCTCCTTCCCAGTCTGGTGCTGTTGGTAATTCTCAATATGATGCTGTTCTACAAACTTTGGATGTTGGAATACACCACCCAGACCCTCACCGCATGGCAGGGCCTGCGGCTACCGGAAAGGTAACTTTGCATTTTATTTATCTTTGCCCCTCACTCACTATTACTTCGTGTAGACACTGGTGGCTTTTCCAAAACTCCACAGCCCAGAGCTGCCCAGTTGCCTCTTTCCCAGCCTTGCACACTAAAGGGAAGATAAATTATTTGGATTGGAACAAGCAGGCTGGTGCTTACACTGGGGGTGAGAATCAGGCCTTTCCTGCTATAGACTCTGCTAGACGAGCAGTACTCTCCAATGGTTACAGCATGGGGCAGAGAGCCAAGGATCCCCTGGTGCTTGTTTTTGGCTCTGAAAAGGGAGTGTGGGGTAATGTGTAGAGGGAGTCAGGACTCCTGTGTTCCATTCCTGGCTTTGTTGTTGACTCTGTTCATAGACTCATAGACTTTAAGGTCAGAAGGGACCATTATGATCATCTGGTCTGACCTCCCGCATCATGCAGGCCACAAAGCCGTCCCTACCCTTTCCCTTGACTCTGCTGTTGAAGTCCCCAAATCCTGTGGTTTAGAGACTTCAATTAGCAGAGAATCCTCCAGCTAGTGATCCCTGCCCCATGCTGCGGAGGAAGGCGAAAAACCTCCAGGGCCTCTGCCAATCTACCCTGGAGGAAAATTCCTTCCCAACCCCAAATATGGCGATCAGTAGAACCCCGAGCACGTAGGCAAGATTCTCCAGCCTGACCCTCATTAGCCATTATACTATTTACCAGCGATGGCACGCTGTTCCTTTGACTAAAATCACGTTATCCCATTAGACCATTCCCTCCATAAACTTATCTAGCTTAATCTTAAAACCAGACAGGTCCTTTGCCCCAACCGTTTCCCTCGGAAGGCTGTTCCAATATTTCACCCCCCTGACGGTCAGAAACCTTCATCTAATTTCAAGCTTAAACTTCCTCACGGCCAGTTTATATCCATTTGTTCTCGTGTCCACATTTGTACTGAGCTGGAATAATTCCTCTCCCTCCTCTATTGTGTGACCTCAAGCAAGTATCGTAACCTCTCCCCTCTGTGGTTCAGTTTCCCTGTCTATAAAATGCAGTTAACGGTACCTACCTTATCTGGATGCAGGTTGGGCGCTGGGTGTATAATTAATTGAGTGAGATCTTTGGACCAAGATACCCTGTTTGGGCAGATTGTTAGTAAAGTGTGTGGGGAGAAGAGAGGAAGAGGGGGATAGGAGGAACTATCCACTGGTCTCACTGTGTTCCCCAAAAGTGCCAGAACTTAAGCAACTTAAAATGATCATGGATAAAATTTTCAAAAGAGACTTAGGAACATACGTTCCATTGATTTTGAATGAGACTTCATCTCCTAGGTGCCTTGGACATTTTTGAAAATGGGTCAATCTCCTGACACACATGGGTGCTTCTAAAAATATAACCCCTTAAAAGGAGATGGTGGGGGCGGTAATATTTTTTTATTGGACCAACTTCTGTTGGTGAGAGAGAGACGCTTTTGAGCTACAAAGAGCTCTTCTTCAGGCCTGGGAAAGATACTTAGAGTGTCACAGATAAATACAAGATTGAACAAATAGTTTACCATAAGTAGTTAGCACGCATTCTAAGGGCCCATTCAAGGTGATGTGACCTGGTAACATCCCTGTAATTATAGGACAAAAAGGGGGGTGAAGGGGTTACAGATTGTTGTAATAAGCCATAAATCCAGTGTCTTTATTAAGACCATGATCTTTAGTGTCTACCAAAGTTATGAATTTAAGCTCCCAGGTTCGTCTTTTGAAAGTGTTGTGCACGTTTCTTTTGGGGATGGGGACTGATAGATCAGATATAGCGTGATCACTTGGAGAAAAATATTCACCCACAGGTGATGTGGTGCTTTTGTCTTTTATCATTTTCCTGTGTGAGTTCATTTGAGAGCCTAGTGATTGTCTGGTTTCACGCACGTAGTCGTTGTTGGATATTTTATATGTATAGCTTGTCTCTCTCACTGACAGAAATTGAGCCAATAAAAAAATTACCTCACCCACCTTTTCTCTTTAATATCCTGGGACTGACACAGCTACAGCACTGCATACATCTGGAAATGTTTATTTCAAAGCATCTTCACTGAAGCTGAGGTTGGGCAGAGGTTTCCAAGGAAGACAATGTGTGGTGGGTGGAAGTTTTATGAATGAAAGAGTGTGGGAGGGTGGTGGGTACGCTCTGGCTTTGAGGTGAATCGTCAATGACATCCTTTTACTCAGCAGCCAGGAACTCCCCTACATCCATCCCACCCCCTTGCTTCTCCAGAGCCAAACCATTTGTGTTTTGTGTGCACCTGGCAGGTTACCCCAGTCTCAGTCGGAGTGGGCTCGGTTGCTAGAGTCCCAGCAGAAGTATCATGACACAGAGCTGCAGAAGTGGCGTGAGATCATCAAATCCTCCGTGATGCTTCTAGACCAGGTGAGAACAGCAGCTCCCAGTCACTTGCCCCAGAAATTCCTATTACATGAGACTGGGTGGAACATTTCTACAACCACCCTGCTGTCTGTCTAGATCCTTGCCTACCCAGGCTGTCTCTAGCTGTCCCCACATGCACATCATGACCCCTTTAGGCCCATCTTCAAACAGGACTAGTGCAAGCAGGTAAGCTTTGATACCTTCAGAGCAATCCTGAATTCTGGAGCTTCTCCTTGACCCAGGACCATAGGCCAGACCGTGGATGTAGCATCAGGTCTGGAATGCTTGGTGTTCACATCCCAGTTTGATCCATTCAGCCCTCCACAGTCCCATGGTAAAATAGACAAATTGACTCCCATGCAGCTTACCGAGTGCAGGTCTTCCACATGAGAGCTTAAAGAGGGAGGGGGTCTGCTCCGTGTGAGCATTGGCGATCCTTTAGGGCACTTTAGAGCAGGGGGATGATGTTTTTGAACACTCCTGCCCTGCCCTGCTACCTGTTTGCTGGTTGGTGTCCACCCTCCCCCACAGAGAGGAGGCTGTCTGTACAGACCTTGCAGTTTGTAACATGCATTTGCTTCCAATAGCGTTTTAATAACATGCATCTGTCAGAAACCTAGGTCCTAGTTGTCACTCTATGCTCCATCTGCCTAGCTGGCCACGCACCTCTCACTCCCTGTCGCTTCCAGGCCAGGCACTCTGGTATCAAGCCAAGGAGTGCAATAGGAACACCTTCCACCAGCCCGTGGCGGGGAGGCTAGGTTCAAAGCCCCAGCGCCTCCAAGACTTTACAGCAGCCAAACACTCAGGGTGGCTTTTGTCTTGCAGATGAAGGATTCACTAGTAAACCTGCAGAATGGCATCGGGTCGCGTGACTACGGGTCGGAACCAGAGGAGAAACGGAAACGTTTCCACTAACAGAGGCGAACACAGGAGGCCAGAGGATTGTGTGCAATATGTGTATATAGACCATATAAATATATATATACAGAATATAAATATATATATATATATATATTATATACAGATTTTAAAAGCGGAAAAAAGCCTATGTACTGAGGAGGAGAAGCGTGGGTGCAGACCTCCAACACTGGTTGAACTGCAGCGTCTCTGGGGTAGGACGGGATGCGATGGGGGAGCTGTGCTTTCCCAGCACTGAGGCACTGTCCGGGAGAGTGCAGCTCGCGCTTACCTGTTCCCATGCACCTCTCTTCTGTGTATTCCTGGCTGTTTGTTTGTCTGTTTGTTTTAAAGGGAAGAATTGGAGCAAATGCCCCTCCCCCTCCCTCTTCCCGCCTGAGGGTACCTGAATGTTGAACAGGTATTTAAAGGGGACACTGTCAACTTTAGCTTGCTCCATTGAGAATAAGGAGGATTTTGCTAGAAGACATCAGTCCCTTGTAGGTGTAGCCTACTGAATTGAGCAGGCTTTGAGCCATGAGAGTTCTCTAGGAAACGACTCTCATTCAGTAGTGAATGGGGTTTGTTCTGAGCCCTCTGCTAGGATACTGTAGTAGGGGTGCAACTCGCCATTAAACTGGCCAGCCTAATTTTGCTGAGTAAAGCACAGAAACTGAACCAGATTTTCTCAATGAAACATTTCACTTTTTATTAATAGAAGTTACATTAATGGCAAAGTAGAGGGCGCTGATGTGGGTTGTTGCTTGGTATTCTTGGCTAATCCGGACCCTGGCATATCTCATTGAAGTCAGTGAATTTAGCCCGTGGGTTCTTTTTCACTTGACAACGTCCCCTTTACATACTCTGTTTTCCTCAACCCTCCATGCGTTCGTGTCCCTGTCAATAAGCCACCCCTGTGCTAAGGAGCTGCAGCTGTGCTGAAAGGGCTATCTGTGCTCACTTCCCAGTCAGAGGCATGTAAAGCCTAATGGCTCTGACTTAATACAACACCCTGGTTATTTTTTCTTGTTGCTCACTATTTTAACCCCCCTTCTGCCCAAAAAATAAAATAAAATAGTGGGCTAGGTGAGGGCATTCGGCATGTACCAATATCCAATATCTATTTACATACATCTCACCTCTGGTGGAAACTCACAAGGAGAGGGAGCAGCTTCCTTTTACAAAAAAAAAGAAACCACAATTGCAACTAAACGGATTGAATAGATCTGTATCAGGAAGCCACCCACTCTCCCGTTGCATGGCTGATCCCTGGAGGTGTTAGAAGTGGGGTGCAAAAAAGGACCGGCCACACAGGTAATTGTCTTTCATAGAAAGATGCTGTAAACGGGAAGTTTTGGTGCGTTTCCTGTTGCATTGTGGCAAACCTTTTAGAATGAGAGTAGGCCAGGGCTATCAATAGTGGCAGCTACAGGGACATCCACACAGCAGGCAGTTCAGGCTGTTGCATTTGTATTTATTTTGAAAGGCCATTTAAAATGATTAATTTTTAATGATCGGGCATTTTAACCCAGCAGAGGTCAAGAGAGGAAGCCTGAGGGCTGTGGTATGGAACGTACTGGGCTCGCCATGTTCGCTGGGCAGCTGGTGAGATGTCTGTCTGGGTGTGAATCCCACAGCAGGTGGGCATGTTTTCTTTTGTCTTGGAGGAGCAGGAGAGGGACACGGTGCAGTCGCTGGGGACTTGAAAATGCCATACGTGAGCCCATGGCTTTTGAGCGAGCTTCGGTGACTGGAGGAGACTAGAAGCAAGGGCAACGATGTAGGAGTTATTATTGGACACACCAAACAAATGGGAACCCAACACGGTTAGAGCCTGATCCTGAGGTACTGAGCACACACACGACACACTGACATCAGAATGACACCATGCCTTTATGTTGTGCTTTGCAAAACTGGATGAGTATCATTGTCCTTATTTACAGATGGGGAAACTGAGTCACAGAGTGGTCACATGAGATGTTTCGGTGGTAGAGCCAGGAATACAACCCCACATCATCAGTCTTGTGCACTAACCACTAACCCGCACTGCAGGTGGTCAGCAGCTCTCAGGATCAAGCTCTAACAGTGGCACATCCCTTTGCGTGGTGAAAGGATAGAGGGGATTTGCGGTGGTGACTATCATGCTTCCCCATCTTGCCTTACCAGGTGGATTAGTTGGTCTATGGACCCTCTATCTCCACCATCTCTGACTCTGGAAGGATTTTCTCAAGCAGGTGAGATCACCTGACACAGCCCCATTTAGGGTAGTATTGAGTACTGGATGATCTAGCAGGTCTGTTTCATCTCTAGCTTCTGCGTGCGCTGAAAGAGCACGGTGAGCAACTGGCCCTTCCTGCATCATATCGCACTGGCCTACATGGCTCTAGAAGGAGTTTGACTAAGCCATTTATCACACACTCCTCCTAAAAATGCACTAGCTGCCTAGTTTGGCTGGGGAGGTACTGAAGCTCTCTGGGGGGGGCTTGTTGGCGTCTTGTGTGACTGGGACTCTTAAATTCAAACCGTGACTATTTTAGCAGACTACCGGGGAAGGGGGAGAAAGACAAGGCAAAGGACTATAGACAAAAACATGCCCAGGAACCTAGGGAATGTACTGCTTTATATAATTTATTGTATTTATGCTTATTTATTTAACTTAATGCTGCTTAAAACTGTACGTCTCCCTGGCATTTCCTGTTGAAATGGGCAACATAGGGTCAGCCTGAGCCCCTAGCACTGAGGAAAGAAGAGACCAAGGCTGGAAGTTGAGGCAGGTCAGTGCCCCCTGCTGTGATGAGGATGGGTTTGTGTCCTGCTGCTGTTCTAAGGACACAAGAGCCCAAACGCACTGGTGGGATCCAGGACCCTGACTAAGGAAGGTTTTCATGTCTCTGTTACTGTGGGTCTAGCTTAACCTCCCCCTTTCCAAGGTTTTAATCCAAAGGAGAGTGGGGATCCTAGTGGTTTCTGTCCTAAATATGCCATTAGGAAGCTCATAATGTATTTGCAAGTTACTCTAGATCCTGGAGGTGAAGCTGCAGTCTGTAATCTAGCTCATGGGTTGCATGTACAGATATATTTATCCTGCTATGGAGGACAGGAACCTGCCCCAGCTGTGAAGGCCAAAGATGGATGGTAGCAGTCAAGGTTTGTTTCTCAGTCACAGGCCTTTCAGTGTCTCCTACAGCCACTTAAAAATCTGTCCATCTAGTCTACCCCTTACCCCAGCAGTCCATTTTCTAGTGTTTTGTCCAAGAGCCACAGCTTCCCTGGAAGAGTCTGTTCCATCCAGCAGATCACAGGCCTACACAAACTTGTGCTGCTTTAGTTAAACTGCTGCAGATTACTGTGTATCCATTCATAACCAGTTTCAAACTGGTACAAAACAGTGAATCCCAAGCCTGTAAATTTACAAGCTAAACAGTTAAGTGTGTCTACACATGCAGTGACACCAGTTTAACATCATATTGTTAGTGAAGTCAGTGCAACTGTACATATAGACAAGCTCTTAGTGTCAGGAAGCTTTTCCTGGCCCCCTGGCAATAATTCCTCTCTGGCTTTCAGCTAGTGTATCCTTCGTTGTCTCATCGCTCTGCTTATCTAGCCTTTTTTTAAACTCAGACCCTCACCCTTTGCTTCTCTGCCCCACTTGCAGAGAAGAAACACACCCATTTCTTTGCCTCCCACATTAGGGGTTGAAGTAGATTATTTAATGTCAATAGGGAGCCAGAATTAAGACACACACATAGTCTGGGATTAAAGGAGACTAAGAGCATTAGGTACCCAAATCCTATTGCATTTCAATGGGAGTTGGGTGCCTAACTTCTTTAGGGTCCTTTGAAAATCCCAGCCTGAGGTGTGCTTATGGTTAAAAGTTTGTTGATAATCTAGCAGAGATTTCTAGTGGTAAAACAGAGACAGAGATAGATGGAAGGGAGGATACTGTAAGTACAGCTGAAAGTTAGTTTTCACCCTAGTCTCTTCTCTGTGAGGCTCGCCTGTTTTGACCTAGCCTGAACACATGGGCAGATACATTTATTGCCCTGCTGACCTGTGTGGGGGAGGATCGTAGCCTTCGTTTGGCACTCTGCCCCGCCAGGCCCTCGTCCTTCCACTGTGCATAACCAATCAGGTTCACAGGCAGAACAGTTTGGTTTGATTTTCAGTGTCTGACCCATTGTGAAATAGATTTTTTAAAGGGTTTATCCTTCCACTCCACTCCCCTTCCTGCTGCAGTTAAAGCCCCAGCCAGATATAATACACACAAAGTAACATAAACAGCGAATGGTCTAAATAGTGCTGCGTGAGATGCTGCAGCACTGGAGGGAGGGATAGAAAGACAGCTCATCGGGAACACACCTTCTCAGCTCTAATCTTTCCATATGTGGAGAAAAAAGGAGTTTCCTTGCTAAGCCCAGTTTTCAAACTTGGCTGCCTAAATTAGGTACCTATATTCTGCCCATTGGTGCTTACCTGAAAACAGGTATTTTGGGCTGTAGGGTCCATGTAGTGCCTGTGTTTGAAAATGGGGGCCTAGTTACATAAACTCAAGACTTACTTATTTGTGAAAGACACCATCCTCGGGTAAGTGTGTAGTTCAGATCTGGGAGCAGGGAAGGAAGACGGGTAGGCAAACACTCTTAGACTCATTTCAAAACTTTGCATTAGTGGGAATGCTGTGTTCCTGGTAGAGTGGGGTGGAGAAAGAATGGAAACAGTTTCAGCCGGTGTACTTGACTATAAAGCAACCATGCTTCTGGAAGGGTTCTAGCCTTAATGTATAGTACAAGCCCCGCTTTAGCTAGGAAGAATCATGATTAAAAAATGGGTTTAAAATACTGACAAGCAAAAATAAAAAGAATCAAGGTCACAAAACTCTGAACTCCCTATGCAGCTAAAGCCTGAACCACAATTTCAAAATCAGCGTACACAGGATGTAAATATTTTAATCTTGGATGGTAGTTGTGAATGTCAAGCTCTAACCCTGACATGAACGCTCCAGCTTTGACTACTTTGCTCTCTGGTAAAGCTGATTGCATGGTTAAATTGCACATGCCAATTTGGAATCAGTTTCCTATCTAAGATCTCTTTCACTCAGTAGGTCTACAACAGAGCTGTAATTTCTAGCTCAAGTAGATATGCCCATGTTATCTTGATCCGAGGTAGCGGGTATGTGTACCCGAACTGGAAATTACACCACTTCAGACAAAAACAAATAAAAATCTGTGGACAGAAAGGGTGCATCTCTAGTAAAGTGTAACCTTGTACCCAAATTTATTTTTTAATGCACAGTTTAAAAGGAAGAGATGGTTTTTGCTGCAGGCATAATGTGTTGGCTTTACTGAGCCCTGACCCGAAAGCTGCTCTGTGGAAATAATGCTTGTGTCACCAGCAGCAGCCCTTAAATGGACCCATTTTCCTATCCCAAATATAAACAGATAATGATCAGTCAGGTACAGTAAGCCAAGTTCTTCTCACATTTAGAGCCAGACAAGTCCATGGATTCAAAGATTTACTCGGGTATAAAGGGGACAGTTCAACCCAATATTTCCTCTTCATGTATATGCTTAGTTATCAACAGCTAATTTTCCTAACCTACATTTTTAGGGCTGGGGGGGAGAGGGGATTGTTTGTTACAAATGGACAGCTGCAGTCGAGACCATAACCCCAGTTGGCTGATGTGCACTGCAAGACATTTTGTGAGGGATCTGCAGTGATTCCCACGCAAGTAAAGAGGAAGGTCCAGCTCCTCATTGGAATGAAAGCAGTGATAGAGCTGGATGTGGGTCAGGTAAGCATCTAAGAGATTGACTGCCTACCTTGGCAGCTCTCCAAACTGCTGGATGGAGTGTGTTGAGTTGGGCACGAACTCTCACGAACAGCCCCTCTCAGGGTGCTGTGGCTCCATTGCTTCTAGTGGTGGCTAGAAACTTGAAGCACAGTAGCATAACACCATTAACACTGTTACAACATTGCCTTCAACTCACTCCCCCTCTAGCTCCTCAGAACAGATGTGTGCTGCAATGCCGAGGCAGAGTGAGGTTGAACACCGGATACAATGGCAACCCTCAGTCTAAATTTCTGTGCATTAGAATGCTAAGTACACAAGAGAGGATTCCTTTCCTACTAGTACCTAGGAACAGGGGCACTCTCCCCTCTCCTATGGCCTCGGAGTCCGTTCCTCTTCATGGTAGTTTTGCGTTCCAGGGCTTGGACACATCACCTGCCATGCAGCTAGCCGTATCAGAATGGAGAGGAGTTGGAGCAGGGTAGACGGTGGCTTTTCCATCATTCAGCACTGGAATGTGGAATTGGAAGAAATCTCTTCTCTCCAAATCCAGCCCAAAGCTAAAATGGCCAGTGCTTCTCTCACCAAACAAGCTGCTAAATAGAGCTTAGTGTCAAGCACTTCTGAGGGTCAGTATCTTTCATCTTCCCCCCAGGACCTTGCTGGATAAGGGGTCTCAGAGTGCTGCTGGAAAGAGTAGGGGCACCTCAGGGAAAATCAGCTCTGTCCTCTTTGCCTTTTTGGGGACCATCCAAAACAGATGAGCTTTTCCCCCTCTACACAGGCTGAGGGCAGGTAGTCCACCTATGAGATACACAGTCAAGATGACTAGTGTCTTTTCAGTTGAGTTGTAGGCAGGGTATGAACATCCCATGATAATTTGTACCAGGTTTGAGGGCAAGATCTTTTGGTTACTTACTACAATTAGCTGATGTTTGACAGGAGAAGAGCATAGCCAACAGTGCAGGCTTCTGCATGCTCTATAGCGCAGGTCCCTTCCACAGGCATCCAGAACCAACCTTCTCCAAAGAATACTTCAGTACCCTAGAGGAAGAGCCTTGCTCCTTGCAGTGACTATTCTACAAGGTAACGTTCTGGGCTTGTTACTGTAGAATTTTTGTCAGCGAAGCTGCTCTTCCTTTCCCCCTCAAACCCTGCATGCATCCTCTGTGGGTTTCACTTATTTCAGCACAGCTGCACCTGGCAGTTTGCAAGCTGTTAGGCTCTGATTTGCTACCACTGATGGCTTCTTGGTGTGGTAGAATGGAACCTGGCTTGAGGTTTTGAGATGTGGGAGGGCACTGGTTGTGAAATTACCTCTGTTCTTGTTTAACCAAGACTGTGGGTGGACACCACTAGCCCAAAGTGTCTGGAATAACCAGTCTGAGAAATGACTACCGTGATGTACTGTTTGCAGGAGAGAACTGTACTGAATGTTCACTCCCCATCTGATCAGTCTGTGCTCTCTCTCTCTGTGCATGCAGGTGAATCTCTTTTGTGCCATAACATGCTTTTTTCTAGATGTGCAAACCAGCCAAAATAGTACGTTACTCTCCCCCTCCACTTGCTCAGCCATAGCTGAACATTCCCTTAGCTACACAGGGAGAGCTAGCCCCCAAAACACATTCTGCAGCTACAGTGCTTGCATGGCTCCATTTTCTCCCCTCCCTCACCTCACTGCTGCAGGATAATCAGCTCTTTTCTATCCCAATCTCCCTCTGTCCAGGATGGACTGACCTGATGCTGTCCCTGCTTGTCGTTCCTTGCAGCAGTGTGTGTTATGCTAGGAAATGAATGTGTGTTATTTTGGTGGAGAAAGGACTTTCCTTCTGGGGAAGGAATTATATTTGCACATGACTCAGGAGGCTCCTCCTCCTATTTTTGTTACCTCACTCCTGTTGGTCAGTTTCATTGCTAACATTAAAGGGCCAGCTTCCTGAATCTGATCTTTGAGTTAGAAGAATGCAGCAGCCAGAGCTGCTCGGGCATGTTCCGTTTCCAAGCTCAATCTAAACTGCCCCAGCAGCCCTCCAATGGGGGAGACTGGCAGCTGCTGCTGCTACTAAGAAACAGCAACTTTCTCCAACAAAAGGCCGGAGCTTGTGCCACATCAGTATCATTCCTCGGAGATGGCTTGGGAACCTACATGTCTCCCTCCCCCATTAAATAACACTTAAACAGAACAAATATGTTAGCACCAACCTGCACTCTTGGTACTGTACATTAACAGCACTTTTGCCATGTTACCAGCGGGTTGCAATGCATTTTTTTTTCCACAGCTCACACCTCATCAAATGCTCCATGGCCAAGTAGTGCTGCTACATTCCTGGACTACCTTTCCCCACACAAGGGCCTGGAGCCTGCAACCCTAATTCAGGTGAGTAATCCTTACTCTTGCAAATAATTCCATTTGAGTAAGGATTTACTCACATCAACAAGAGTGGGTTGTATGATCATCCCCACGGTGGGCATTTCCCCTCTTGAGTAGTAACACTCTAAACGGGGAGGGAGAGCTATAGGCCAAGGCTCACCTCTGTCTTGTTGAATAGTCTGTGGTGGCAACACAGACTCTGGGGCTGGGCCACATGCAGAAGGAACAGCAGTTGTGTTTTGAGGCGGTGTCTGGCTAACTGTGTTTGGCTCTGTAACTGTAATAAACTTTGCGCTGTGCGCAAGGTGTGATAAAGATACTTACCTGCTAGGAAACTAGGAATTATAAAGGCTACACAGCCAAATCTCAATGTAAAGTAGCTAGAACAATGGAAAATACGTTATGAATTAAAGTATTGAACAAATGAAAGAGTGACAGTTGAGTGCTTCATTTTTATTTTTATTGTCCTACCTAATTCTAAGTCTCTCTTGTTATTTCCATATACACAGAGAGGGGTCTTTCCTGATGCCAGTGGGGGATGATCTTCCCAGAAGACACATTATCTTTAACAGTGCCTTGGGGCAATGCCATCTCACTCCCCCTTTTTCAATCAAAAGATAGGGAGTCCTAAGACAGCTTTCCCAACAAATAGGTTCCCCCTACCTAAAAATATTTGAGAGGGTAGTAGTGTCTATCTATAGGAGCACTTCATAAATTACAGGGTTAGTGGAAGATGAAAGACACAAAAAAGCATCTGGTTAGTTTAGAAAATCAGAAAGGGGTGGGGATGTTATTGATTGAGGGTTAATATTCCTCCCATAGCATTTCAGGCTGAATACACTGGCCTAGGAAAAATGAAGACTTCATCCGAAGAAGTGGGCTGTAGTCCACGAAAGCTTATGCTCTAATAAATTTGTTAATCTCTAAGGTGCCACAAGTACTCCTGTTCTTTTTAAGTAAGGGAGGGTTCTTCCTCCATTTTAAACACTGGGTTCTAAGATGCCAAGTCTAAGGCATTGCCAATGGAGCATGCTTAATCTACAGATGGGCTCAGGCTGTAAACCTGGGATCTGGTTTCAGACACCGTGTGTCAGGTTTGTTTGGAACTGGGTTTTAGATTTACAAAAATCAGGGCATTCTGCAGCTCCTGATCCTAGTTGGGTCTCTAATAGACATCACCTAGAATTCTGGTTTGGGCCTGTCTAACTTTAAATCACATCAGAGCAATTTATGCATAACAAAGCAGAGGAAGTCCCTATGCAGAAAGCATGCCTGACTCAGTGAGGGCGTTATCTATTTATTTAGGAGCAAACAGTGTGGCAGATTCATCTTAACTCTTCCAAGCTGTAAAGCAGTCATTGCAGCAGGGGATATCACATTATCTGCTAGGAGCAAAAACTCCCCTTTCCTGACAAATGGCATTCAGCAGCATCTCACCCTCATGTGCCACTTCTACATACAGACAAATGCTTTCCCCCATAATCTCAGATTCTAAGACTAATGCTTCTCTGAATGAGAAGCCACCATCACTATGCTTAAATGTTTTACATATAACAAAGCCAACCCCCCCACCTTGCTACTGTATCTGCAGCTATGTATATACTGTGTAAAGTGAAACTTAATTTACATGAGAACTGCTCTGCAATAATAGGTCACATCAGACTAACACCAAGTATTCAGCATGGAGAATAATTATCACAAGAAATAATACATTAAGGGCTATGGGAGAAAATAACCACTGTTTGACTCTAGGTGGTGCAACTGTCCCACTAGGACTTTCAATGAGTTATAAAAAGCTTCACAAATTCCAAAGCTGCCTCATCATTTTCCCATTTGGGAATAAGCAGTCCATTTCATTCGCTTGCTTACCTAAACCAGACTCTCTCTCCCCCTTCAGGAGCTCCAACCTTTAACTCTCTTCTGTTTGAGGACACTTCGCTAATTTCAGGGACTATCCGTCTCCCAGGGATGCTCTCCTGTGGTTGTTGCAAGACACTAGTTGATAGAGGTTATTTCCATGATAAGCAAACACTATCTACTGTGTAAGTTAACAGAGCAAGGCTAATAGAGACAGCTAGAACTCTGACAAATAGTTGCCAAATGAAACACACATCACTTCTTGGAATCGTTGCCGTTTATAGCAGGGAATCCCAAGGTGGCAGTGGTACAGCCTGAGGGCATGGCTATTCAGGATCAGTGTGCGGCAAGCTGGGCCGTAAACCTACATCCCATTAGCTTGCCGCTGGCTAACTGGCTGTGTGAAACCTGCTGTGCTAAATGTTCTGCAGCAGGTCAAAGCACACTATGGAACTTGTATGCAGCAGGGTGTGCATGGCAAGCTAGTGCATGTAGATTTGCAGCCCACTAATTCTCTGCATGCTGAGTGCTAATGTACATTTTCTTGCAGCTCTAAGCTGCTATGAACCTTCTACTTCTCCATATCCTTGTCCTATGTTTGCAACAGCAGCCTACAGTCCAGGGCAGCATGGAGAGCAAGCATTTGAATGGTAAATAGCAAGCATTGGGGTGGAGCAGGATGATGATATTTTTAATAATTAAAGCGACTGTTCAGGCTTTATCAAAAGGGTGAGCACAATGCTAAAATGACCTTGCTGATGGCCATGTGTGTCAGGGTAATGTGACAGACCCCTCAATGCTGCAGTGTCGAATTAGCATATTTTGCAAAGGAATATGGTGAGGGTAATAAATGATACTAGTATTTACAAGGCCACTGGATGAGAGTGGGGGCAAAACTTAGGAAGGAGCAGTGCCACCCGCACCCCAACCCCTTTTCCTCAGCATGCTTCAAAGGAGAATCCTTTAGCAAATGGAGTCATGACGCTGAAGTCAAGGCTGTGCAATGTCCAAGGCAAGTGGAAGAGAATTTACACTTTCCCTTATTTCCTCCTGGTGCTGTAGAGTTTTCCCAAACCTGGCTGGAGTGACTTGGTCCTTCCAACTTCAGAGTTCCTGCAAGGAACAGAAGCCCACCCACCCCCACACCTTGTGATTAATGCTTCCTTAGCAGAGGGATGGTCTTGTATACCATGATAAGTGAGGTTACTTCTGCTCACAGCACGGGAGAGGCTGCATAGACAGCTGCATTGTTAAAAATGCAACAGTGCATACAATCAAACACAGAGATGGGGCTTAGTTCTAAACTTTGGCTCTGAGCCCTGTGTGAAAATAGAAATACTGCAGCATCTTTTGGAAATAGCAAGGGGGAACCAACACACTTCTGAAATAGCAACAGGTTTGTTTTTGTTTTAATTGGGGAGAGATGGTCAGGGTAGCATATACTACACCCAATGAGCAACCAGAGCCAGACCTCAGTTCCCTGGTGACCTAGGGTGCATTAGAAGAATGCCTACAAAATGCAAAGGGCTGGTCTATGGATAGCAGTAAAGGAAGACTGGTTCAGCACTAGTATGGGACTCTGGATTAACTGGCTGAAACTTGGGGATTTCGTTACTGACAAATTTGCTTTCTTTCTGACTGAGAAGCCAAACAGATGTACCAGAGTTTCCCCAGCAAATTGGAGATTCCTGAAAATTGTGTTTCAGAAACACCAAAATACGGTGTTCCTGAAAGGAAATGCAAAATTGTCCAGAATTTCAATTTCCCTTAGCAGCAGCAATCCCAATGCTGCCACCCCCGAGGCCCAGCTTCAACTAGGTTTCATTGAAAAATGGCTGAGCAGCTCTACAGTGGAGAAACTGGGTTCAATTCCCTGCTTTACTATAGACTGTGTGTGTGACTTGAGCAAGTCTTTCTGCCTCAGTTTCCCCATCTGTAACATGAGGATAATAGCCCTGTCCTGCTTCACTGAGGTGTGTGTGAGGAGAAATATATTAAGTGCTCAGCTACTGTGGGGCACATCAGTGTCTGATAAATACATTCCTGGCAGAACAAGGCTACAGCACAGCCAGATCTTTTGCTATTAAGATTTTAAAAATAATCTTAATGCACCCCACAATCCAAACATGCTTAACTGCTTCCAGAGCCATGGTGGAAGTGTTGGACCCAAAGCAAGCCTGGGATACATAGACCCCTCCCCCATTTCTCCAAGCTTTTTGTCAGGATAACATAACCGCCCCATTTTCCTGCACCTCTCCCCAGTGGTTTTAGGGTGCCCCACAAGTCAGGGAGCAGAATCAGCCACATGTGCACAATGCTCTAGCCACACCCTTGTTTTGTATCAAGCTTGCGTACCTTATTGCAGGTCATGGCCCATCTACTCTTGGCTACTCCTCCACGGGCACAGCACAGTTTTCCTTGTTTTCCGACGGAATGGCAAGGTAGTCAGTCCTACAGATCGAAGGAGAGCGCTCACCACAGGTAAAAAGAACCCCGGGTGGGTGCTAGCTGCAAGCATAAGCTGAGATGCTTCAAGGGAAAGACCAGTTGAGAGTTGCTATCCTTTGAAAGTCCTTATTTTTGGAGGCACCGAGCGCCTGTAACTTGGCACCTCTGACATGTCAGCCCTTAACTGAGTAAAGCGCAGGGTGACTCTCACTGCGGAGAATGCCCCTTCCAAAAAGGTTTTCGGTGTGCTCCTTTCTCAAGGGCAGATGCAGAGTTTGACCCAGGATAAAATCATAAGAATATTTTCTCCCCACTCCACACAAAGGACCTTGTTATCTGATGTACAAAGGAGGGACACATACAGCATGGGAATAATCTCCAGCTGTCACACTGGAACTGTCTTTGCCTCAGTCTTTAAAAACAGCGTGTGATGCTTATGATCATGAGTTAGGCAAATTGCAGGCAGGTCCTGGGAAAGTGTCTCCTACACCGTTCTGACAAGGTGCCTTCCAATACCCCAGTTATGGGGCACTGCACAGCTTGGCCAACATGCCTTCATTCTGAGTTGTAACTGTCCCTTGCTAACCTAGTGTATAGCCTCTCTCAGGAGAGATTCAATCCTGCTACATTTCACAAGGATTCTGAGATGCAGCAAGAGAAATGAATACAAGATCAAAATGCTTTTAATGGTGGCCAGATCCCCTGGTGAACCCTCTGAACTACACCCCAGTTTTTTCTGCTGCAGGTGAGAAGCTCTGTAGGATTTTTACTTACGCATTTTCCTGTACAGTCTCCTCTGCTTTGGAGACCTTCCTGTAGCAATAGACCATTTCTATCAGCAGCCACAAGGTGAGGAAAACCAGGAGAATATACATCATAATTTCAGAGATGACAGATGTGAAATCTTCTCCAGCTGTTGGGGAAACAATTAAAATAAATCATTGATCTCTTAGAGGATGGTGCAGTACAAAATTGGTTCTCAAAGAACCAGCCCTCTCCTGTTTTCAACCAGATAGAGTTACCTGCAAGAATGAGCAACAGAAGACACAGGACTGTAGGCTTAGGTACCTCTCTTATTGGAACTAAGGCCAGCAGGCCGAGTGCGCTGCAGAAAATGGGGGCAGGGTCTCAACTGCCATTTGAACGAGTAGCTGTGAAGAAGCTTAGGAGGCTGTAGCTAAATGAAGAACAGAGCCTGGCAATATAGCTACATGTCACCTTGAACTGCAGCACCTGAGCAGCGGTCTCCTGCTCCTCTCCCCAAACCAGCTGCCGGAAGTGGAGGAAGAAGCTCAACCTGGTCTGAGAGGGGCAGGGTTTGGCTATGGGGAGACTTCCATCAGCTGTTCCACCCTGCACGCTCGTGGAAATAAAATATACATGTACTCCAGTTTGCTACTAGGTCCAGTTATGTTCTCCTCAGAGCAAGCATATGCATGTAAGCACACACGCCCCCCCCCCCCCCAATTTTAACTGATCTTATCCTGGATGTTGATTTGTTTTCATGGGGCTTTCTTTTTCTAACCCCTGATGCATTGCTAGATATCCTGTGCAGCAATGAGGTAGGGTGACCAGATGTCCCAATTTTATAGGGACAGTCCCGATTTCTGAGTCTTTTTCTTTTATAGCCTTCTATTACCCCCCACCCCCGTCCCGATTCTTCACACTTGCTGTCTGGTCACCCTACAATGAGGTGACTATCAGAAATGAATACAGAATCAAAATGCTTTTAATGGTGGCCAAGAAATAGCAGGACTTGGAGGAGAGAAGGGAAAGATTCACAATCAGGACAGATATGATGTGGAAACTCTGGCCCACTGAAGTCAGTGACACCACTCCTACTGACTTAGTATGGCCAGCATTTCACTGATTGAGGGGGAAGGGAGAAATGCACGTGAAGAAAAGAGGAATTGCACAGCTGGAGGCAGGAAAGAAACAGAGGGAGATGGAGAGAGATCACACCCAGTGGGGGAGGGAGGAAAAGAGAAGGGGTGGAGGGAAGCCATCACCAGTTCATCAACTACACTGCTGCTGCTCCCTGCGAGAATGGTGTACTGAGAGCTACTAGGGAGTAGTGTGTGCACTGAGCTGAAAAACAGGAAGCCCATTGCACTTCCTGCTTGGTACCGCATGTTTCTCTGGTTGTTCCCCTGCCCAGGAGCTGCTGGATGAGGCCAGGACACACTTCTGAGCTCTGAAACTGGGACTATGCCCAGCACAAGAGGTGCAGGGTTTCATATCGGAGCCCGTGTCAGACTTGTAAGAAAGTGTGGCTGGGGAAATAGAAGCATCTGCAAATGACCTATTCCTTGGCAGCTTCCTCACCCCTCACCAGGGATACCACTGAAAAGAGCATTGTCCGGTTTGCAATAGACTTGGCCCTTGGCAAGGCAGGTCACACCCAATGGTTCAAAGTATTTCCACCAGTCCTCCGTACCCTCCTCTACCACAGTGAGATGGATCAATCTGGAGCTTGTGAAGAGTGGGCGATGAATCTCAAAGTCAAACTCCCGGGTGACGTTACAGGTGTAGATCCCCGAATCATTCAAGGTCACATTTAATACAGTGATGGACACGTCCTGCATGTCTTTGCTCCCGTTCCACTGTAGCCGGCCACTGAAGCGGCTTGGAAATTCATGGTATACTTTTCTGTATTCACAGATCTGTAGAGAAATGGGGGGGAAGGAACAGTCACCTATCAATTTGTGGATGCCTCCTACTCCCCACCCTGGGATTCCCCTCTAGCTAGGAACAGTTCCCAGCTACCAGGTGGTTTAGAGTTTCTCTTCCTGAAGCATCAGGTGTTAATACTTCTAGAGATCTCCAGATGAAGAGCACTAAAAACACTTTACAAAGACAGCAAATAGAATTATTTCCATTATACAGGTAGGGAAAATGAGGCACTGATAGGCAAAGTGACTTGTCCAAGATGAAAGCAGGTCCAAGGTAGAGGCAGGAATAGAACCCTTATCTCCCAGGCTAGTGCTTAAGTCCATTGGATCATGCTACCATATTAAATACAAACAATTGTTTGTAAGCACCGGAAATTGTGGTCCAAACAAAGGTTTTGCAAGAGAAAACTGAAAGTGTGATGATAAATATAATGGCTTATTTACACAGGGGAGCAAAGTTCCAAGCCTGTATTGGTGGGTCCCACACTTCCAGGCAGATTCAGTGGCCTCAGAAGCTCACTAAGGCCTCCCTTTCTCAGTACAGTTTCAAAAGTCAGTTTCTTGAGCTACTTTCATCACAGGACAGTATAGGAGGTGGAATACCCACAGTCTCTGTTGCTCCTTGGTCCAGGCAGGAGGCCAAGCTGTGCCTCCTGAGCTCTAAGGTCTGCTTCCCTTCTCAAGGGAATCTCTGTAGAGCATGGGGGGAGGAGGAGGGAACCACCCTACTCCAGGTTCTAGCCCTAGGACCCTAATGGTAGCAGCTGTTGGCCGCTTTACCTTCACCACCAACACTCCTTTGATTCTCTGGGCCATTTCCTAGTAGTCCCCTTTTCCTAGCTTCACCCTTGCCTCAGGATTCAGCAATGTTTCCTCTCCTTCTACCTGGGCTTCTCTAGAGAAGAGTGCGAAAGGAGAGCTTTTAAGCAGTATGAGTGGGACCTTAATTGGTTCCAGCTGTCTCCATTAGCCTAACAGCCTTAATTGAGGTCAGGTGCCAGCATTAGCCTAATGACCTTAACTGGTTAAATTGGCATCAGGTGTCTTGATTGGCCTGGAATAGCCTTTGTTTGGCTGTCCAGGGAACAGGGACCTACTCATTCTGAGGCTGAGATACCTGCTTTCAACTACTCTCTTCTATCTTTCTGGTCTGAGTCCATCACAACAGCCATGAGCATTGGAGTCCTGATTTTCACCCTGTGCTGAACTGGGCCTCCCTTTCTGCACGCTCAGCTTTATGAGTGTAAGTTGTTCTGCACTGGAGGTCATGAATGGGTGTATCCATAGAGCCGGTCCTTCTGTGTCTAAATGTCCTAACTTGTGCCCATGAATAATTGCAGATGCAAATCTCTCCCCACTACTATTTGCACTCACAAATTGCAGGTGCAAGAAGGGAGGCAAGTGTTTAAAAATCAGATTCACCCCCTCTACTGACAGGCATATGGGCTCCCTATTGGAAGCTCAGATGAGAAGCACCGAACGGTGGCTTAGGAGGTTGGTGACAGCATGTGGACCCTCTTGTCAGTTCCTAGTGGGCAACAGTCCATACCATTAAAACACCCCCTGAGTCACTCATTAGCATGCTCAGCAGATAAGCCAATCCTGAATTCCCTTCTCATCCTTCCAAGTGGTCCCTCCAGATCAGAGCTCAAAACAGGGGGGACGTATCTGGAACTCACCATTGCCACTAGCTTTGTTTTCTGGATGAAACAAAGACTTTGCACATATGAAAATATGCAAGAACTGCATATAGTCAGGCCTCCAAGTACTCAGGACTAAGAAACCTGTTGCTTCTTTTCCTTCAAATCCACATCCCTCTATTTTAACTCATTTAGAAGGACAGTTCCAACATCCCCCCAGACAGCCTTCAAAGGATCACACAGAGATAGTCTAACCATGCTTCTTGAATCAGATGATGGAGTAACTTTCATAGGGATATCACTGTGCCATCATCATTAAAACAGCAGGTGACAGAGCTATGTAGCGCTAAAGCCTGGCCTCGGGGAATTCAATGGCTATAATTCCGTGGACTTCAATAGGATGAGATTTGACTCTTAGAGAACAATCGTTGGGCATGAAGGCAAGATCTCGGGGTTAAATTCTGATGTCAGGAATTGGGACTCCTAAATTCTAGTCTTGGTTCTGACCTGGCTTTCATATGCCTCCAACTGTATATCTAGACTGTTCAGCCAACTAACTGGCACATCATAATGGGTAACAAGATGTGGCAGTCCATCCTCCAATATTCTAATTGTGCACTCTCCACCCACGTTTGACTGTTTGCATCGCTACCCTGCAGTCACACTGTGAAGTTTGAGCGAAGCCAAATTACTATATTGTGGCTGTTCCTCTCGCAGTCTCAGCCAGCAGTCTGTTAAACCTAGTCTAGGATCTGGTTCTGGGGGAAACACATCAGCTGCCTTCTCCTGTAAGTAGCATAAAGCAAAACAAAATTAGGCAAAATGCACAATGCAAGCTTGCACTCTGCCACTGACCAACTCTGTAACTTTGGGCAAGTCAGTTCACGTTTCAGTGCCTGTTTCCCTCTCACCCTTCAGCTGCCTTGTCTATTTAGGCTGTAAATTCTTTGGGAAAGGGCCTGTCTCTTACTATGTGTATGTACAGCACCTCACACAAGGTGGTCTTGCACTCCATTGGGCCTTCTGAGTGCTGGTGCATGACACATAATCAACTCAATTTATGGATCAGTGATATTAGGCGGAGACAGTTATGAGACAATGTTTGCAAAGTGCTTTGCTATCTCTGGCTGAAATGTGCCATATAAATGAAAACACTGTAGTGCAAGGGTGGGGTTAAATAACTGAAGGAGCATTGTCATTTTCAGTATTGTGTGAGTGGCCTCTGGACATTTCTGTCTTCCTCAAATCAAACTTCAGATGTGACACACAACCCAAATTACACTTGTTTTTCTTATCTTCCTTGTGTGACCTTCACCAAAACCGTACCACAGAACCCAAGTTAATGTTTTCCCAGGCCTTTTTACCTCGCTCCCCCCATACATTCCCTGGACATTTCCCACATACTAAGGGGTATGGTAGCAATGAATTAGGTTAGCAAATATACATACCAGCTCATCTTTCCCCGCTTCAGTCTTGTAGAACCATTCCACCACGGTGCTTGCAGAAACCTCTTCTCTCTTCATGCAGGAGATACAGAGCAGCTTCATGTGACTTCCTTGGACAGCCTCCGTCTCTGATGGGACTTCCACACAGACTGGAGAACAGACGCCAACTGAAGACCATGGGGGCAGAATAACAGCAGATGGAGAAAAACACCGGGATAGAGACGGAGAAAAACAAATGATCTGTTATTCAGGTCTCTTCTTACTATAGATCTCATAATAAACCTCAGTGGAAAACCGTCTGATTTATTACTAATGCTCATGGACGATGGCTAAAAGTCTAAACTGACAAGTTTTACAAACCTTCCTTCTCCAAGCTGAACTATATAAGTACGTAATAATTAACGTGTGATTGCTGCGGGCAAATTCTTCTTGGCAGCAGCTGCTTTGCCACATTTTAAGTCCCTTTTTAGAGTAATTAATGCTACTTTAGAGAGGAAGCAACATAGTACATTCTCTCCCACCCACTAACACTTAAGCATGTAGAGAACTCTGTTACAGCACTTACTGAATTCTGTATTAGAACAACCTCTGAATCCAGCCTCTAGGAGCAATTGTGCACTAAGTGAAGCGGGATGAATGTTTCAGGGTGATGATGTGTCCAAACCTGACAATTAGAGTTCGCTAGGCTCAACTCTTCCAGTTTTGTGGTTTTGAAATTTTTATTTAAGCATAAGAGGCTTGGAGTCAGGCAGAATTGGCATCTGGGTAAACTATAGATTAGGTATGTATGCTAGCCAAAAAGGCTTTCAATTAGGTCAACTCAAAAATTGGCAGGTGTGAAATATTTCCCTCTGTAACAAGGCAGAATGCTCCTACTCATCAAATGCTGCTATGACATAATGTAAACCCATGCTGCCCTGGGATGGGCAATATCATTTCTAGTGTCTGCTTTATATATGTCTTCGCTCTATCATGATGCTGACTGTTACCTTCATCCTCTTTCCTATACATGGGGTCTGGACTTGCCTTTTGCAGCTGATCCACCTTAATTAAATATTATTTTGGCTGACAAAAGCCTGCACTGCCCTCTGCAGTCCTGTGGTTAGGCTATTCACCTAGATTAGGAGAGCCATGGGTTTAAATTCCCTGCTATGATGAAGGACTGCAAAGAGCCTTGTCTCCAACAACCCGGGTGCATGCCCTAGTTTCTGTATAGCGTGATCAGGGGCTTCCATGCTTTTGCTTGTAGCTTGACGCTGTTCCACATTAATTAAATATTGCTTGGGCAAAAGCAAAGACAGCACTCCCTCTAGAGTGCAGGGGTTTGGGTATGTCCTTGGGCTGTGGAAGAGGCAGGTTTACATGTGCTCTCTATCTGCCTTAAGAAGGGCTGTGGATAGATGTTGACTGCAGCCTTGGTGGGTGTGCCTGGGGCTTTGCTGGTTAGCAATGGGGGGGGCTCCCTACCTCTTGCCTGTGGATGATGTTCCACGTAAGTTAAATATTTTTTGGGCTAGCAACTAGGTAAGGCTTCCTCTGTAGTCTACTGATTAGGCTATGTGCCTGGGCTGTGAGATGATATGGGTTCAAATGTGGCTGCATGTCACTACCCTAATACAGTACAGTGACTGGGACAGTTCTCCTTCTTGCCTGTTGAAGCTGTTCCACTTTAGTTAAATGGGCTCTGGGCCAGCCTCACTGCTACCCTCACTCTCTAGTCCAGTGGTTAGAATACTCGCCTGGGTTGTGGGAGATCCTGGTTCAAATCCCCCAGCTGCTTGTTCGGCAGGGATTTGCACAGGGATTTCCTGCCTCCTAGGCGACCGTCCTTTAAGGTGGGCCATCCTTGTCCGAACCCCCTCTCTTTCTCAAGAGGCCATTGTCTTCTTGGGCCGGAGAGGGGATTCGGACAGGGATCGCTCACCAGTGACTCTCCCCAGGAGGTGGCGGCCCCCAGTTCACACCCCTCAAAAGAGCAGGGGAGTGCCCTGGGGTCTGCCACAACCTGGGCGTGTATCCTGATCATGGTGGACAAGAGAGAGAGGGGGTTTTACTGCTCAGCAGCAAAGCC
>NC_048318.1:9758030-9985643 GCF_013100865.1 Trachemys scripta elegans | reverse complement strand
GCAGGGATTTGCACAGGGATTTCCTGCCTCCTAGGCGACCGTCCTTTAGGGTGGGCCATCCTTGTCCGAACCCCCTCTCTTTCTCAAGAGGCCATTGTCTTCTTGGGCCGGAGAGGGGATTCGGACAGGGATCGCTCACCAGTGACTCTCCCCAGGAGGTGGCGGCCCCCAGTTCACACCCCTCAAAAGAGCAGGGGAGTGCCCTGGGGTCTGCCACAACCTGGGCGTGTATCCTGATCATGGTGGACAAGAGAGAGAGGGGGTTTTACTGCTCAGCAGCAAAGCCTCTTTAATTAAAAGAGCAAGAGGCCCTGTGACAGGCCTCTTGCTGAGCTAGGAGGGGTGTCTCCTCTCACACCCCACAGGCCCTCCTGTCCCACTGAGCGGGGAGTTGAACCAGGGTCACTCACAATCCAAGCAAGCACCCTAACCCCTGTACCATAGAGGGACTTGAGAGTATCTCTTGCTCCGGTTAATATATAGTTAAAGTGGAACGCTTGAGCAGTAAGAGATTGAGATACCCATCCCTTCAAAACCAACATAGAAGGGATCTGAACCTGGGTCACTCACAGTCCAAGCAAGCACCCTAACCCCCGTACTGTAGAGGGACTTGAGAGTGTCTCTTGCGCCGGTTAATATATAGTTAAAGTGAAATGCTTGAGCGGTAAGAGTTTGAGACGCCCATCCCATCCCAGGGAAGGATTTGAACCAACACCACTTTGTTGTTTGGGTAAGTAGCCAGACCACAGGACTACAGCGGGACTCATGCACAGCACCTGGCCGAATTCTCATGTAATATTGACTGAATGTGTCCTACCTTCAACAGAAAGCACCGAGGGAGACCCCACAGCCCAGTACCCCCAGCCAGGGACTTAGGCCATTCGGTTGAGAGGTAGGCCATCAACCTTCAAATCCCTTCTCAGGGAGCATAAAGGGGAGTTGAACCCACACCTGCCACTTTGTAGGGAAAAGTATCTAAACCGCTGGGCCACAGAGGGACTTGCAGTGTCAGTATGGCCCAGTGACTGTTTAATTACCTAATGACATTGGCCCACCTTCAATAGGAAACACTGAGGGAGCCAGCACATTGGAATACCTCCTAACCCAGCACTTAGAGCATTCACTTGCCAGGTAAGAGATGAAGGTTCAAATCCCGTCTCAGCCAGCATAAAGGGGATTTGAACCCCTACTTCCCACAGGTTGACCACAACCTCAAACCACTAGACCACACTGGGCTCCTTGCTAAGCTTGCGACCCAATGAATATGTAATGAAAGTGGAACAACTGCAGCAGAAAAATTGGATGCCTCAGCCAGGCTGCATTGAGAACCCCTCTTAGTCCAGCAGCTGCATGTTCATTCACCTTGGCGGCAGGAGATGAATGTTCAAGTTCCTTCTCAGCAAGCTGAGGAAGGAGTTGAACCTGCCTCATCCACATGCTGGGTAAGTACCCAAGCCACTGGACTAGAGAGGGATTCATGGAGCAGGCCTGGCCAGTTACTACTGAATGAACGTGGCACAGCCTCAACAAGCTACAACGAGCGAGCCTCCTCAGGCTGGCCTTTACTTCAGTATCGGGCTCACGCTTGAGAGAATGCAGAGCCCCCTTCAAATCCCTGCTCATCAGGCGGGGAGAAGGAAATTGACCCAGCGTCTTCCCCTCCCAGGTACCGACCTCTGCTTGCTGGCCACAGCTAGGAACCCCTCAGGTGACTTAGGTGCCTAACCCACTTCGTGTGAGATGGTCAGGGACCTGCCAAACGCCCCGCAAAACAACCCGGGGGAAGGAGGCAGAGGCCTCCCGTGTAACTTTTAACCTAGTGGTTAGGGGCTTCGCCTGTGATGTGGAGGGGCTGGGGGGTCCTGCTTCAGGTTCAGCTTGAAAAAGAGACAGTTAAGGTTGGCTATGATAGAGGTCTGTACAATCATGAATGCAGTGGAGAATGTGAATCAGGATGTGTTATTTACCCCTTCACACCATGTAAGAACCAGGGGTTACCCGCTGAAATTAGTAGGCAACGGGTTTAAAACAAACCAGACACAGTACTTCTTTACACAACGCACAGTCAGCCTGTGGAAGTGGTTGCCAGTTGATGTGTAGGCAAAAACTATACGTGGGTTCAAAAAATGAATTAAAAAAGTTCGTGGTGAATGGGCCCATCAGTGGCTATTAGCCAAGACAGTCAGAGATGCAGCCCCGTGCTCTGGGCATCCTTAAGGTCTTGCCAGATGCTGGGAGTGACCGACAGGGGATGGATCGCTTGATAATTGCCCTCTTCTATTCATCGCCTTGGAAGCATCTGGCATTGGCCACTGTCAGAAGACAGGATACTGGGCTAGATGGATCATTGGGCTGACCCAGTATGGCCATTATTATGTTCTTAATTTCCCCCTCTGCCTGATGCGGAGAAGGGATTTGAAAAGGGCTCACCTACCGCCTGGATGAGTGCCCTAATCATTGGGTTATGGGCTACAGTGTTGGGGGCACCCTCAGTGTTGCCTCTTGAAGCCATTCCACTTTAATTAAATATTATTTCAGCCAGATAATGGGCGAGGCTCCCTCTCTCGGCCAGCTTCTTAGGTGGGCTGTGAAGAGCTATTGGTTCAAATCCCCTTTCATAGAATCATAGGGTTGGAAATGACTGCCAGGGTCAAACCTTTCTGCCTGTTGAAAGGCGGGGGGTTGAAGAGTGGTCTCTTGCAGCCCATATGTGTGCCCCGATGATACAGAAGTAGCTTCATTAAGCCAGGATTTCAATACTGTGTTGTTCTGGGGTAAATATTGGGACTAGCAAGACTACGTCCCTCTGGTAATTTCCCATTCAGACTTTGACAGCACCATTGGCATAAGCACTCACGGGAAAATCCAAAGAACATGTTGGACATTTCTTGGCACCAATGAGACATTTCCAAAAAATACAAAAAAAAAAAATTGCCACATTTGTAAAAGCAGCAACAACCCTCTAGATTTCATAAGTAAATTGAAATAATTGCAGTAAAAATTGTCTGATTTCATAAGTAAATTGAAATAATTGCAATACAAATTCTCTTTGATTTACATGAACCAGGGGTCACCCGCTGAAATTAGTAGGCAACAGGTTTAAAACATCAATCCATATGGTCTGCATGCTTTACGTTTATACGCTTTCAGTCCCTTAGGAACCACTGAATGTTCAATCAACATGTATAGTATTTTAAAACAAGAGTAAAGAAGAATAAGTAAAGCACACACAATTACTATAGAAAAACACGGTTTCTGTGATAAGGCCACTTAATAATATCCTAATTGATGCAATTAACTTAATATCAATGCCATTTCCTTCTCTCTGTCAACCAAACTAAAAGCCACTATTAAGGCTGGATTTTATTGGAGCGCGCGTTGGAGGAGGCTCTCTGGGAGAAGCACGTCTTTAGAGAAACATGCTACAGCAGCCAAGCTCAGGGTTGCTTGGAGGAACCCAATCCAACCCCACAAAGAATGGAGGCACCTACCCCATATAACCAACAGGACTGAAGAGAGACAGAAACCCGTGGCGAGAGCAGCCATGCTTCCTAGTGGGGATGCTTCTCAGGCTGGATAAAGGCTCTTTCCAAAAAGGATCCTTCTCCCCACGCCACGCCGTGCCCAGGTGCAACAGGGTGCCAGCGGATCCGTGCTTATCTGCTGTGATCGGTCTGCGGGGATCAAGCTAGGGACACGGGGGAGGGAGTTGTGGGAGCAGGGAGCTCAGTGTGAGTTTAAGATGCCATTTTCTTGTGGGAAGAAGTCCATGCAAGAAGCTGGCTTGAACCCCAAAGGGGCTGGCGTCAGCACCACGGACAGGTCTCCCGGCAGCCGGATCGATACCCCTCAGCCCCCCACCGAGCGAAATCCTGGACAGCTCCACTCAGGAGGCGCTGGGCAGCCTGCTCCCTGCCGGGGTCGGTTGCAACCCTTCCTCCTCCTCCCGGCCAGCGGTTGTTGCTAAGAGCAGCGCACCATGGAGATGCAGGCTCCGCGCACGGCACCCGGTGCGGAGTGCCTGAGGGACCGGCTTGGCGCACGCAATGCAACAGTCAGGGCCGGGGGAAGGCAGCTGGGTCCCACCCCTCCCCAAATCAGATCCGCCCAGACCGCCCCAGCGCTCGGATCCGGCAGGGTCTGGAGCAGCGGCGGCTGGGCGGGGCGCGCCCCTGGCCTGGGATGAGCCGGCTGGAGGCGCGTTTCTCTCCGCCCCTCCCGCGGGCCAGGTGCATCCTAGCGCCGTGGAGCTGGGCAGCCTCCCCGCTACACACGCTCCCCCGGCAGCATCAGCACCGAGCCCAGCCTGCCCGGGGGACGCTAGCTCGAGCCAAGCATGCGCAGACACCTCCGTTCCTCTCCCAGCCAGAGAGACAGACCCCCACCCTCGTCATCAGACAGCAGCTTCCCATGGAGAGTCAAGCCCGGCTGGTGCCTCACCTGCCCTGTCTTCCCCCCGCCCCAGCATCCTTCTAGACACGCCGAACCCGTCCTCCAGACTAATGATAATGCCAAAGCTTTCTAGCTAATAGCTAGGGCGCATCCCCCCGCCTCGCCTTTAGTGCCATCCTAGCAGAGCAATAAGGCCTCCAATAACAGCGAAATCCTTTTTCTGGAGCAAGCCATGCACTCAACGATCAGCGTGAGCCTGTGCTCTGAAAGTAATCCCGACAGGCGAGGTGGGGGGTGTTGTGCGGTAGCCTGCGCGCCTGTCTCATTTCTGGGCATCGCCAACAGAACTGCAAGAATCTGGCGCTTGCATGTCACACCACGTGCCGTCAGTTTAATCTGCTCGGATGTTTCCCCCGCCTGGGGCTTTTCACCGAGTGCTCTAGAGTCATCCGAGAGATCACTAGCTTTGCATTTATTCTTCCCCATCTGCACTTACACGGCAGCTTGGCAAGGAGAGCTGGAGATGGTAGCATCACCCGTCCCAGCCCCAAAATAAAGCGGAGGGAGGAGACATGAGATATTTAGCCACTGGCAGGACGTAGGACGTCCTCACCCCGTGAGGAGCTTAATTCTAACATTTGGAAGGCTCTGAAGGTCATTAATGTAACAGTAGGAAATACTGGGAAATCCTCTCTTCTTATGTATCAGCCTGTTCCCCAGCAGTTAATGCCAACAGCAGGCTGGGCTCTCTGCTCTTGGAGGGGAGCCACAACACCCACCATGTATTCCTCCAATGCTGAAGAGCACCCAAGGTCACAGCTGAGCAGATCTGGGGAAAGCGGATGCTCATTAAATGCTCCCTCTTTCTTTTTGTGTTTCCCTTTTTTTCCTTCTTGGAAGAGGTAGGATAGGGAGCAGCTGCTTCTCTGGCAGCAGGATGAGAAGCATGGTCCTTTTAATTAATCCTACTGCGCCCAGAATCATAGGTGTAGTTTGACTTCTGTATGGGGGGGAAGGGGAGGGAGAGGAAGGCAGCTCCAGTAAGGCCAACAAGGCCACAGCCCTGTTGTGCTAGACAATATCCCAAAACATAGAAGGTGCTTGTAATCTAACTATGTATGGTGAGTCACCTGATGCCCTGTGCTGAAGTAGTGAGGGATAAGAAGTCCTCATGTTGTTCCCAGATAAGAGGTTCCTTCTAACCCACCCCCTCAGCCAAAGGATGCCCTTCTCCAGTTTTATGACACTTGCAGACTGAACAAGGCTCAGTGGGAGGACAATTCCTAGCCAGTAAGACCTGCAGCACAAGGTAAGACATAGTCCATCACACTGAGCATTAAACCACTAGCTCGGCTCCTTCAGTGCCTGGCATGCTGCAGACACAATAACTAAAGAAAGGCATATCTACATCAGAAATTTCCTGGAATAGCTATTCCAGTTTAACTCTCCATGTGAACGCTCTTCTTCTGGAATAATGATGCCTTTTTCAAAGCAGGCTAAACTAACCCAGAAAAAGCCAGAATAAAAGCATTCACATGGAGAGTTAATCTGGAGTTAATCAACTCTACTTTAATCAAGAATAATTTCCCCATGTAGATGAGCCCCAAATAAAGGACACAGGATAAGGAGCCAGACATTGCCGTTCTCCTAGAGCAGAGGTTCTCAAACTGGGGGTCGGGACCGCTCAGCGGGTCGTGAGGTTATTACATGTGGGGTCACAAGCTGTCAACCTCCACCTCAAACCCCACTTTGCCTCCAGCATTTATAATGGTGTTAAATATATAAAAAAGTGTTTTTAATTTATAAGGGGAGGGGTCGCACTCAGAGGCTTGCTATGTGAAAGGGGTCACCAGTAAAAAAGTTTGAGAGCCACTGTCCTAGAGATATACAGGATTTGTCCCCAGTTCACCTGCCACAGTCTAAATTATGCTTAGTGGAAGGATGCTGTTTTGTAGGGCTTTTTATAGACATTCAGAAGCTACGGAATAATGTTCCTGGCTGTCTCATCTGACAGCCATGTGTTTGAAAAAGTGCAGTGGAATTAACATCTGTTCTCAGCAAGCCAGGTGCACTGCTGGAAAAAAACAAGTCCCTGCAAAACACAGGACGCTTGAAATAGCCAAGCAGTATTTCATGTGCGATAGCTGCTCCAATTGCAGCCGCCTTACAGAAGCCTGACAGTGAAAGAAAGGAGGCCTGCCTGAGAACATGCGATTAAGAGGAAACAGAGAATCAATAGCGCTGACTCAGTTAGCAGCCGCTAATTGGCTGTGTACTTTCCTATTCCTTGGTATGGTCCCTCCATCAGGCACCTGACCTAGATACATCTTCCTGGGAGGAGGTTTCATATGAATGAAGCCCTCTTTCAACCCTAACCCTAGATTCCCCAGCTTGGGAGGGTGAGGGTGCAGAAAGCAGAAAAACGTGTCTCGCTGGACTTAATGGTATATGGTCAGCAACAAATGACTCATTAAATAGTAATCATGTGCGGTATTCCAACCATTGCCATTTTCAGGCTTAAAGCACTTTGCAGTTATTAACGAATTAAGCCTCTGAAGATCCTTGTGAGGTTGGTGTTCTTACCTCTGATCTACAAATGGGGAAGCTGAAGTGCAGAGGGGCAACGTGGCTTCCCTGAAGGAAATGGGTGGCAGAGCTGGGAACAGAACTTAACATGAAAATCCCTGGGCCAAATGGGCAAATGGAGACTGAATTCCCCTGCCCAGCTTTGAGGGTGGTGGTTCCTCCAGACATCCAGTAGGTAAGATCCCTTCGTTCTTGCTCTGCCCATGCTACAGACTCATCTTCTTGGGCCTAGTGGGGACTTATTCTTAAGTCCTCACTTGTTTTTAACCTCATGGGAGACAGAGAATAAACACCTCCCACATGCCAACTGGAACAGCATGCAGCCAACTGGTCACCGCAGCCCAGTTTCTGCCACAGCTGGAGAGTGATTCCATTTCTGCTACACCTAGTTTTTGTCTGCTTGTCCGGGTTTGCTGAGAAAGCGCCAGAGGATACACACACCTTAACACAAGCATGCCCCTCCCCACCTGCACACGCACACAGAGTAAATGAAGGATGCTGAGGCACCCATAGGGGTGCTCTGCAACAGGCAACCTCCCCGCCCTTTCAGACATTCCGGTGGGGACTCAAACATTGAGGGGATACAAATGCTGAATGCTACCAAAAGCAGCGCCACTTACCATGTCGGGGTTGCTATGGCAACCCACCCAGATACTGCAGCACAGGAAAAAAGACGGAAGCTTTTGTGTCAGCATATTAAGGTCAGGAGATAAAAATAAATTCAGCTTAGCTGCCCCCCCAGCAAACTCCCTTCTTCATTATGCCCGTTGGGCCAGGACATGAAAGGGGCAGTGCAAAGCCTGCATGGCTTGCTACTGTGTAATGGCTGTCCAAGCAATGCTCCCCGACCCTCACAACAATCACATTAATGTGCTTAGACTGAATTGTTATCCTCATTTGGCAGACAAACATCAGACGGCTCCTTCCCTGAACAGCCTCTCCTGGCTGCCAGGAGACAACACAGACCCAAACCTGTCACCAACTGCTCACAGTCAATCATTCCAACATCAAGGCCACCGGAACAGCGCAATGGCCAAATAGCAAGAGGCGATGGCAGTGCTACCTCCTGATGTGTAATTAATGCTGGGGAGAATGATCTGGAAGGAAGAGGATCAGATCCCCCGTGTACACACGTACACCACTGCCCTTAGAGCAGAGTCTATAATTGGGATGGAAGCAGTAAGGCTCTATAGAAATGGAATAGGGCCAATGGGCATTATTTTCAAAAGCTACAGGATTTAATAGAGAATGGCATCCTTTCCACGGTCTTTTAAAAACACAGTATTCTATAGCAGGGATCTAATTCTCCAGTAGCTTCTGTAGGACGATTTGAAGTTTACAATGCGCTATTAAATCTATAGGTTTTTTTCATTCACAAGGTTTTAGATGCCTTCTCCACACACAGCCAAAGCTACATCCCCATCACACACCCTCCTACCTGCAGGGCTGCCACTGTATTCTCCATGCATGTACATATTACTAAGCCTACATCTCCATCACACGTAAGTGCCACTGCACAGTGCTATTTCTCCATTCTTCCTGCACACACAGCTATAGCTTCATCTCTATCAAATCCATGCGCACCACTCTGTATTGGCTTCCTCTGTGCTCTCCAGATAGGTACATATACCCTGGTTTGTCTCTCCCTCACATTTGCTCATCTCTGCACGGGGTGTATCTGCATACTCTGTACATCTATCCACCCAGGGCTCTCTCTCCATCACATACAGCTGCAAACTACACAGGGCTTCACCAGCCTTCTCCACACGCATTTATATACCCTGGACTCCATCTCCATACTCAACACGAAGATAACTGTATTTTCCATCACAAACACACCCAGGACTATCCTCCATCGCACACAGATTCTGCATGTCTCTGTTCTCGATACACTCCCTGAGCAGCACCCTGATTTTAGAGTATGCTGCCCTACTTTGCAGACCAGCCAGCTCTACAGGGGCATCCAATTAGTGTCATCCCTTTAAAGCCAGCTGGTTCTTTTTAAAATGCAGAATACCTGCTTTCTGGAGCCCTTAGGATGCATAAGGAAAAGTGCCTTTGCCATCCTCGCCTGTCAGAGGAAACATAGCCCCAAAGCTGCATCCATTCACAGCTGGCACTGAGCACTGTTTTGCTTTCAGGACTGAATCCACTTAGCGCTGAATATTGTATAATCCTCCCCTATGTGAGCAACAGGAAACTTTTCTGGCAAACAACAGTCCATCTGTACAGTGTGTCTTTAGCAATGTTCATAATGGCACTCCCCTTGTGATAAAGGGATCCCCGAACTCAGAAAAGAATCACACACAGCTAAGGATGATCGCGGTTCAGCTTTTCAAATCAGTCTGTTGGATTTAGACACATTACAACAGAAGATGAATTTATATCCCTAAGGACTGCTTTGAAAATCTTCACCCATTCGTCTGGAACAGACCCTTCCTCCACAGCATTCAGGAAATCACCTCACTCCAGCACCTCTGATAGCATCCAGTGGCTTACATCTGAATTGCCACTTTACACTTTTACCCAGGCCAGAGTCTTTTACCAACTGCGGCATCTTGTTTTCAAGTGCATTATGTTCCATGTTGCTCCATGTAGGAAGGTGCCACCCTGAAAACAACAAGACCTGGTATTGCCCTAGAAAGGTTGTAGGCATCATTCTCCGGACACAAAAGCTGCCAAGAGCAAAGGTGCACTCATGCATCTCAGTGAGACCTGAGAGGCCCTAAATACAATCAGCAGTCCAATGAGCTGGTGCTTTCCACAGGGATATGCAGAAAGCAGGTCAGTTATGATCACGTAAGGTTAACATATTTCAGGCCTCTCATCGCTTCATTTACCCTTTGGTAGTGGATGACAACCCATTAGCATGTCAGAGCTCTATGCACATTCATTCATACTTGCTCATTTGATTTTTGTGGCATTACTATTGGAGAAAAACAGCAATGAATCAACAGCTTCAATTATTTTAGCAGCGCAGTGTCTGCATTTCCATACACAAAAGTTTGGTCAGCAACAGCGGAATATTCCTTACCTTGCACTGGATGGGGAGTGCGGGATGTTGCATTCTTTCTTTAATTGTATACAATGATAGAATTTCCTTGCAGATCCCGAAGAATTGATGCATATCTCATGAAACTCATTCACAAAAATCTGAAAGTGTCCCTGGTCAATCACATGTAGGATTGGTTCATCCTAAGTCTGGTTGCAATTCTCTCTACTGTCTCACAGGGCGCTCCTGGGAAAGAGGAATTTATCTTCCATCTGAAAGGGTAAATATATAGAACGTCAGACAGGATGCAAGAGCTTGTTTGGAGGGAGCAAATGTTTCCTTCTGCAAACCAGGAAAACCTCTGGGACAAATTCGCAGGTCATACATAAGGTGGTGTAAGTTACATATCATTCATGAGTTTAAGTGAGTCTAAACTGTGTAGTTTACAGAATAAAAGGCATGGAATAGAAGGAGGTACAGGAGGGATAAGTTAAAGTACCCTCTCCCTTTAAAGTACCCACTTTACCCTACACCTTCTTGTGCCCCATTGACATGTAATTATGCCATCTTAGATCCCTTTATGGTCTCTTTTGCTCACTTAGGGCCTGATCTTGCTCCCACTGTAGCTGACAGGAGCTTTGCTGGAACACAGGATGGGATTTAAAAAAAAAAAAAAAAAAAAAAAAAAGCTTTGGTGAGTTATATGTGCCTAACACTCACAGATTTTCAATGGGTGCTGGATATCTAACTCTCTTAGGCTCCTGTGATGGGGCACACTCACCCTGCACTGGACGGGAAAGGGTTAACTCTACATTGTGGGATGAGGAAGCCACGCCCCCTCAACTCTACTGGGCATGAGCCAAATACACCAGTATAAAAGGGAGCAGCTCAGTTCAGTTGGGGCTGACTGCTGGAGAGGAAGGATGCATGCTGTTAGGGCTAGGGGAGGATCAGCCAAAGGTCTGGTGTTGCTGGGCCCAATGCAGACTGGGAAACCTGGAGACAGCAGAGATGCCTGGACTGCAGCAATGGGAACCATGGTAGGAAGCAGCCCAGGGGAATTAGAGAGTGGCCTGGTCAGTGAACTGGAATTTTGAGTCTGTGTGCCTTGGCGGCTGCTGCCACCTGCCCCTGCTGACTCGGTGACCTGTGTTCTGCTCACTACTAGGGCCCTGGGCTGGGGCATGGTGGAGAGGGAGGACCTGGGTCCCCCCATTGGGCTGCTACAACCCTTTTTGTGTGTGTGGTGGCCCCCTTCCCTGATGGAGGCCTCTAGGCCCTATTGCCTTGCTGATGGGTGCTGATCCATTGACTGTGACCACTAGGCCCTACTAATAGGTACAAGTATATTGACTTTCTCCAGAGATGTAAATGTGAGCTACTTATGCCCTGCCACTACACCCTAAGGGGGATGGGGTCCCCCCACCTTGTCACAGCTCCTTTGAAATCTCTGATAGAGCTGTGGCTCAAACTTTTGTACTAGTGACCCCTTTCACACAGTAAGCCTCTGAGTGTGACCCCCCTTATAAATTATAAACACTTTTTAAATATATTTAACACCATTATAAATGCTGGAGGCAAAATAAGGTTTGGGGTGGAGGCTGACAGCTTGACTCTACCTGGGGCTCCTGACCCCCTGTTTGAGAACACCTGAGTCTTTTAATCTTATGCCCACTTAATGACTACTTCTTCCTCTATATGCACCATTTCTGAACTGGGTCCCCCTGCTGATCTCCTCCCCCGCCCACCAATCAATACTTTCAAAAACGGTATTGAGCCTCTGGTGGTGGTGTTGGGGATTGAGCAAGTGGCACTCTTCCCTGTCTGGTTTCAGAGTAGCAGCCGTGTTAGATGGTATCCACAAAAAACAGGAGTACCTGTGGAACCTTAGACTCTCAAATTTATTAGAGCATAAGCTTTTGTGGGCTACAGCCCACTTCATTGGATGTATAGAATGGAACATATATTGAGTGTATATATACACCTGTACAGAGAGCATGAAAGGTGAGTTATCTTATCAACTGAGACTCCAATTAAGTAAGAGGAAAAAACCCTTATGCTCAAATAAATTTGTTAGACTCTAAGGTGCCACAAGTACTCCTGTTCTTCCCTGTCTGTTGAAGCTGAATACTGAAGCAATATTCTAGGGTGGTATTTGCACCTCCAGCAGCCTATTATGTATGCGGTCTTTTGCATGAGGTAAATCCAAGGTCCTCCTAACCACCTTCTGGCCATTAGAGATCCCGTAGCTAGAGATACTGTCATTGTTTCCTTGTATTCCCCCATGTTTTCCCGTCTCCTCTTGTTGTCTCTTCTGATACTTCGAGTGTACAATTTTGGGGGCAGGGAATCTTTTTTTTGGACAGTGCCTAGCACAGTGGGGTCCTGGGTCCAAGACAGGGGCTCCTAAGTGTTGTTGCAATTCAAATTATAAATAAAACAATGGAAGAGAACTGGACAATTCCCGAAGCTACCACTAGTTTGCAGGATGACCTTGGGCAAGTCAGTTCCCTGCCCTGTGTCCATTTCCCATCTGTGAAATATGCTAAATGATACAGAGAACCTCACTTTGAGATCTATGGGTGATAAGAGCTAGGTATTCTTATTACTACATTTCCAGGTTGATTCATTTCACTCTGCCTAACTAAATTCCCCCAGCAGGTGGAAATGGATACAGTATTCCTCATATACTACTTATGAACCATTGTGTAGTGTTCTCTTGCATTTTAAGCAGCTGCCTCAATCCAGCCCCAGAAATGACTCTCTTCCTGTGAAAGATGAAGGTGTGAGAGGTAATCCCTATCTGTCTGGTTTATTACAATGGTTTGGGGTGAAAGATGCTTCACAAATTTAGGTTCTTAATGATTAACTAATAAGATTACTTGAGCCAGTCTCATTGCAACTTCACTTAAAAAAACTAGTGTTATCATAAAAGCAAAACACAACACAACCACCAAACATTGCACTGACATTCATCACAAATGTTGATGCAATTAGGTACTTTTTTGGCTTATACCAGATGCAGGAGGGACAGGATCAGAGCTGATATCAGAACTTTATGTAAGTCTATTTTCCCCACAGTTAGTCTTTCTGGTGTCTGCCAGTAATACTATCACAAATTTCCTACACAAACCTCATGCCTCTGGATCTCTGAGGGTATGTCTACACTGCAATTAATCACCCCATGACTGGCTTGTGAAAGGTGAATTGGGCTAATGGTGCTTGGGTTAAGGAGCCATTTAATTGCAATGTAGACATTCATGCTCCAGCTGAAGCCCAAGATCTGGGAAAGGAGAGGGTCCCAGAGCTCAGGTGAATCTGAGTCAGCTGACACAGGCCAGCAGTGGGTGTTTAACTGCAGTGTAGACATGCCCTTAAGTATTTAGCTGATTAAGACAGCAGGGCCTGGACTAGACACACTTTAGAGATTCACTTTCTTATGTAGCAAATTTAGCACATAATTTTCCATGCTCTGCAAAAAAAATCAGTGCACTACCACATTTTCATCTGATAACCTTCAAGTCCTTTCTGACAGTGGATAAGTATTACTGGTCCTTTCTGCCAGCTGGGGAAAATGAGACTGAAAATTTTGACTTATCAAAGTGCTACAATGCTGTGGCAACATCAAGAGCAGAACCTGTCTTCTGACTCCCATTTCCCTGCTCAAACCTCTAGACAGCCTTACCTCCCCTGTAGAAATAAAAGGAAAGCAAGCGGAGGATGGCTAGTTTAGCATTTGTGAAGTGAGACAGGCAAGAGGAGTCAGTAGCGAGGAGTGACACTGGCCTGGGGAAAAGCAGGAAAAGATTACAAGTAACCTGTAAGAAGAGAGGAAGGGGAAGAAAGAGGGTGAGTGGGAGGTGGGAAAAGTCAGAGCAGGATACAATCAGATTATGGTTTTCACATTTGGGGGGGAGCCACTGCTGGAGGTGCTCAGAGCTGGATCTAGGCCCAGAGGAGAATCCCAAACCAGTGTAATCCTTCTCCCTCTCCACCTCAAAGGAGTCCTTCAGAACTGAGTGAAGCTTGGCATATCTCCACTGGGGAGCAGCAGAGAACAGTGCAAAAGCTTTAGCATCACTACAGATCAGGGTGTGTACTGGGATTGCTTTCAAAGTATACACAGAGTAGCAGGGATACAGGTGGGTGTTAGAGGGGCACCTGTCTCTGGTCTCCAGGATGCTTGAGAATCTAGCAGTCCCAGTAACTTTTCAGAAAGGGTTAAACTGCTGAAGTGTGTATTCCCTAGTAGTATAACTGGTCAGAAAACTAGACTTTTTACTGTAGAATTTGATTCAGCTTCAAATGTCCATTTTCATTTAACTCACAAAATTGTAGATTTTTTTTTTAATTCCCCCATTTTCTTCCCCTTCCACTGGATAAAGAAAGAATAAGGGAAAAATGGTGGTGGGAGGAGTCAACCATTTTTTCACACTTCATGTTGTGTAATGAAAACTAAGTCCCCCTGCTTTCCAGCTTATGCCATTGCAAAGTGATGAAAATTGGAAGGAAATAAACTTCAAAACAAAAATTCAAGATTTTTAACCTAAATGTTTCATATTGAAACTTTTTTGCAAAACCTGTTTTCTAGTTTCCTTTTCAATAGGTGTTTTCTGAGCAAATTTTTCATTGCAATTGTTTTTTGAGCAGGTCTACCCATTATTAAAGGGAATGGGGTGTAGGGGGGAATCTTGTGAATCTAGCACCATGGAAAGGGAGTTTGGGAGGGCAGAAGCAGCATTCTGGGATAGAGGAAGGATGGTCCAGTCATTAGGGCGTTACCTAAGACTTGGGTAACCTGTGTTCAAGTCCCTGCTCCCACAGATGGCCCTCGGGCAAGTCACTGAGTGTATGTCTACACTACAATGTAAGCTTGGGGTTCAAAGCCAATGGGAGTTTTGAGTGAAGATTGGTTGCAGCGCTGGGCATCAGTTAGTGCCCAATCCCAAAAGGTGCTGTGCACCCTCAACTCCCATTGACTTCAGGAGTGCAAGGTGCACAGCCCTTTCAGGATAAGATCTCTAGTCAGCAGGGGTAAGAGAAACATTAAACAGTAAGAACAGAGGGATGCAGAAGGGTCAGGTGGTACAGAAAAGCATGGGGCAGGGGGTGCTAGACTTGTCCAGAAGGGAATGTTTGAGAAATTAATGCTTGTCTGCCTTTGCATGGCATTATGTAACAAACCTTGGACAAGAGGGGTTATAAAATGCCTATGTCCCATCTTAACAAGGTAACTATGCCCTTGGCACCAGGCATGACTCCTTCACCACTTGGAAAGGAAGTGTTTGGTCACATAAAAGCACAATATAATCACCATCCGCGTACTGATCTCTGGCCTGGTTCTTCCTAATGAGACACTTTGGTTCATAGGGCTTATGTAAGACTCTAAGATTATGAAATCAGGAACCACCACAGCATCTTGGGTTCTGGATCCATGGAGCTGGTCTCTCCAAGCAGAGAATCTCCACTCTTGGAGAGCTGAGGAAGAAACCCAGGCATGCAAACCCCAGCCATGCACCCCCTTGCTTCCCTCCAACTGGGGCTCTTTTATTTGCACTGCACCATCTCTTGTGAGCACTCCGTCCTCTTTTAAAACTTTATTATTTACATAGTATGGCTCAGTTTAAAACCTTCCTGTTCTTTGACCCATAGCTGACACTGACCTCTGCCCATTCCCCCTCCACTCTTGTCCCTTCCATCCCCTCCACCCCACCTTCCCCACCCCTACTCCTGTCCCTTCTATCTGTACTCCCCCTTCCCCTCCCCAGATCCTGCCTCTTTCAATCCCCCACCTCACCTTCCCTGCCCATCACTCTTACTCCACCCAACACCTGCCCCTTCACTGTAACTAGCCTGCACACAGAGCCATTTGCACCTTTACTGCTTTTAAATATTCTTCACTTTGCCCTTTCAATTGCCCCTTTTCTTGCTGGGCCCCATTGCTGCCTGACAGGCACTTGCATGTTTGTCTCCAGCATGGTATATGCCCAAAGCATGTTACACTCTGTGCTGAGGATGCTATATATAGATTCCTTGCATATAGTAACAAAATACAGTGAGTCATTACTTTAAAAAGTGGCAGACTATATAAAACATTGGCTTTGGAGAGCCTCATGTTGCTTAATTATAGCCAGAGTGACTTATTAATGGCTGATATCAGCTGCAGGGCTCTGTCCCTGCTTGAAGTCATTCAATTAAATGAAGTTAAAAATGTCTACGGGGCTGGACAAGGTAGAAAGCAGGGGAAACAGTCTCATGGCTGATTAGTAGAACATCAGCACTCCCACCTCTCCAGAACTGGTAATAGGTTGTAGTCACCTGTGTGAAGGTGAACTGTATCTAGGTCACTGGTTTAGGGCAGGGATTGACTAAGGTATTCCCATCTGGGGGCCTGTGTGAAGGAAGTTGAAGGGGAGCTGGGTATCTGTCATTGGACACATCAATATCCCATACCCATCAATTTTAGCACTAATCACAGCATTTTTTGGCAGGGTCAGCAGAGATGCTATGCCCTGAATAGGGATGGAAAGTGGATCTCTGCCCCCTCATCCCTAGAAGTAGACCCTCCAAGATGAAGGTTAAGGTACACTGGTGGGACAAGGAAGGAAAATCTTTCCGCTGCTAAACCCATGTTGTGCAGAAACAGAACTTCAGGCCTATATTTCCAACAGATCATTCTCACTGGTGGCTCTTCTCATTTAGGGCATGTCTATGTTGCAATCAGAGGTGTGATTTTTTTTTCTTTCTTTTCAGCTCCTGTAGTATACCTGCGCCAGCTTAATCTAGGTAGCTTGCTAAAAATAGTGAAGACAGTGTCTTGCATTGCAGCGCAGGTTAGCAAAGTGAATATCCACCTGGGAGACCAGGTGGGCTTGTACAGCCCACACTGCTGCATCTTCACTGATACTTTTAGTAGTCTAGCTAAATTAAAGCTAGTGTGGGTATGCCTATCAAAGCTCCAATCACACCCCTAACTGCAGTGTAGACATACCCTTAGAGAATGAGTATATTCAATCTCAATTGGATTTGGGGGAGGTGGCAGGAGTTCTACAGGCAGTTTCATTACATTTATTTGTAATTTATGGCCTGAATTTGGTTCCTCTATTTCTATTTTTTACACACACACACACTATTTAGACTGATTAAGGGAAGTGACCATCTTATTGTTGTGTGTACATCCTCTAGCACAATGGGGTCCTGGTCCATAAGAGCTCTTAGATACTATGGTAATACAAGTAGTAAATTTATTGACTTTTGGAAAATGAGTTGCACTGATTTGTTATAGCCTGGTAAAGCAATAGCATTCTATTAGACATCCTGAATGTGTGTTTGCTACAGACCTAGAGCTCTCTACAAATATGGACATAGTTAGATAATACCCACATGATCATGAATACCTAGTAAAAATGAGGTGAGAGGTCAAATCCATGACCTTATTAAACCTGATGAAAAAATTACCATTCCAATGGCACAAGGTGTGACTGTCAACTCCCACCAGTTTAAAGGCATTAATATCCAATCATTCATGCAGTCAGAATGCTTGGATTATATGCATGCACTTGCTACTTATTCTTTTCCTCTTGCTATATGAACAATCTGACTAAAATCACTTTTGACAGTGTTTAAGGAACAAGCATGATGAAGACTTGAAAACATTTTATACATTAAAGACCTGAGGCACAGATGCCAAATTACTCCTGCTAGGAACAAGAGTTAAGTTGGAGAAGGGAGCACGTAGCTAAGTAGAACTAGTTGGAATTTTTTTCCAAATTTCCCTGTGGAGAATTTCAAGGAAAATAAAATTTTCCATTTCAACATTTATTAAAAAAAAAAATCCCACACTAAATCAGAACTTTTTTGGCAAGACAAATTTTTCCATGGACAAATTTTTCTGCAGAAACTTTCATTTAGTCAAACCTTATTTTCCCTCAAACAGTTTTGATACCCTGTCCCTTTCACACCAGGCTGTTAAGAGCAAGGGGGAGGGGTGTTCTGTGGGAGTTTTGACTGATCGGTATTCAGGACAACACCCAAGGCTCTTACTATACCCTTACCACCTCCTACATCTGTTCTGATATACACCTCAAAAGGATTTACAGCACTAAGATATAATCATCAGGTTCCCTGGGTATATTTTAAGAGCAGTGTGTTCTATTAATAGCCTTCTCCCTGCATACCATAGACATCAACCACCCTGCTCCAGAGTCCGAGAACAACAGGGAATTGATGGGATACCAAAAGAGAAGTATCTTTCACAGAAATGAAGAGGGAGTCCCTCTGCAACATAAGTAAGGTGGAATTCACAAACTCCTAACACCCATGAGGCAAACCAGTGGGATGTTGCACACCCCCATAAAAATGTTAAATTTAATTCTACTTAATGGGAGATTCACCATTTCTGGCAATCAAAATGCCCTTTTCCCCATCCACTGAAAATGAGAGCCTTCTGGCAGAAACAGATTTGCATTTTTTAGCAGGCCTGGGGAATCTGTTCTTGTCATTGGTTTTACTCCCAATAGGAGTTTTATCTTGTCTTATAAATTACTAATAAAATAGCACTACATTAGAGTAAAGATCCAAAACCACAATACTCCTACTGTATGACATGTTTTGGGCCACTACTGTAGTTTAGTGTGTATGTTCAGAGCACTGTATACACAATAAAAATGATCAATATTATTGATAAACTGTCTTATTTTTAAGGTTAGTAATTTGCATCTGAGGCACTCAAAATGCCTTACAACCATTTAGGGTCACATTTTGCACTCAGATATGTCCATGCAGCTCCCCATAGCTTCAATGGGAAATAAATGCATTCATCTGAGGGTAGAACTTGGTCTTAATTAATTATGCCTTGTAACACCCTCTCTCCCACCTCCAATAGGATACTCATTTTATAGAGGGGGGGAGGGGGAAACCAAAGTATGGAGAAAAAGCAATTTGCCCATGGTCACGGGGTAACTTTGGCTGAGATCAGAGCCCCACCTCACAAACCTCAGCTTCCCGTTTCATGTTCTCACTATTTGGTTATGATACCTCCACCTTGCCAATGAACCCCATGCTGTCACTGTCTAATGACAGCGTGCTGGCAGCTTTAGCAATGTCATTCACTGTCCTTCTTCAAGACCTATCTCAGAGCAAACCTTCATCTCATTCTACTGAAGAGCATCTGAGTCCCTTTCTTTCTCCACCTTACCAAGCTCTTGGAACATATTTGTGAATTCCTTTCATATGGCTTAATAGCCATAGTTGTGATAATTGGGCCTACAAATCTACCTTAATTGTGAGCTCACTTGTAAAAGTTGAGTACAAGTTCCTAGGATGTAACAATAACCTACAGCAAATGTTGATGGGGAGGTATGAAAATGGAGACAGCCTGAATTTTTCCAAACAGAAAGGCTTTTTCATATAACTTGCCTGTATTAAGACCATGCTTAGTAAATAAGTGGAACCAGAAATAAGTGAACCCAACTGGTGTCAAACAAGGCCTAATTGGCAGACAATCAGGATAATCTGTTTACCCATCATTCCCTTTTAGGGTCCTTGAAGAAAGTTTAGGGAGGAAAAAGGGCTATTGGAGCAAGCTTCATGGCTGTCACCCCTACTATCTCCTGGGACCCCAAGCCTTTGTTATGCTCATCCTGAGAGAAGTGCAGACCAGAGAGAGGGACCCACATGACATTGCTGCCTCTACTGCCTAGAGCCGAATCCCAAACACCACCCAGGATTGGACTTTAATAACTGCAGCAGCTCCAGGTCATCTCAGCTAACTTTTTTCTCCAAAAGGACAGTTACCATCTTAGATACTATCTACCAGACTGTCAAACAAGGCTGCTTTTCCTTCTAAAAACTCTCTCCAGCAAAAGGAACAAGGGATGTTAAAATGAAATCTTTTAATATTTGACACTTCAAATGTTTTAACTGTTTTCCCTTTTCTTTATCTTTATTAAAAGGCTAAAGATTTTTTTTTATGGTGTTTGCTATGGTACTAAGCAGACTGTCTCTGTATACAAAACCCCAGACCTCCTTTAATGTTGGACAGTGACTGGGTTGTGCTAACACCTTTTTAAGCCCCTATATTTCATCTAAACTAAAACAGATGTTCAGGTTAGTGATCCAGTTGATTATTGCAGGTGACAATGAGTGGATAGCAGATATATCCTGCTGTGATATTTTAGGACACCGGTTAGTTGGTAATTTCCTACTATGACCTTTATGTATTAAAGTATTTTAAAATTGTTCATTTGATGCTCTTTTAATGACATGTTACATAAATGTAACACTTGGTTTTTCTGTAGCTCTTTCCTGCTTTCTTCTATTTGTATTGCAGTAGCACTGAAAAGCTTGAGTCAGACCAGGCCCCCATAATGCTAGACACTGTACAAACACAGAACAAAAAGAGGCACCCTTCCCAAAAAGCTTACAATCCAAATATAAGACAAGAGACACATGGACAGACAGATGGAATGATCAACAATTCATAATATAAAAAGGCAAGAGTGAATCAACTTTCAAGGTGCTAGCTGAAAAGGAGCCTTAAGTGATCAAAATCCAACAACAAAGTTGGATGACCTTTTGATGGCTTAGAGTGTAGAAGTCAAATGGCATTTGACCTGTATTGAGCTGCACATGAAGAATGTTTATTAAGACCATATTTCAAAAATCTAACTCTATGGTAATGCAAAAATTCATTTGGTCAGTCGCTGCCTGCCTCTCCCTCCCTTGTCTGCTTGTACTGCCAGAGCAGCAGCAAGTGCTGTCTGCTGCCCCCGGGTCCTAGTGCCCCCATCCACTAATGGGAAGACAGGCTGCCCTTACCCTGCCCTTCCACCCTATCCCTGAGCCTCTACAACACCCCAAACCCCTCAGCCCCAGCCCTCATCCTCCTATACCCTAATCCTCTGCTCCATCCCTGAGCCCCCTCCTGCATCATGAACCCCTCAACCCTGCATCCCCTCCTATCCCCCAACCCCCTTCCCCCACACCCCCTCCTGTCCTCAAACTCCCTCCCACAGCCTGCACCCACCCCCAAACTCCATTCCAGAGCCTGCACCCCTCACTCCCTCCTACACACCCACCCCCAGCCCAGAGCCAGCACCCAAACTCTATCCCAGGACCTGCACCTCAGACCTCCTTCCCCCCCTCCCAGACCCTTAGGCAGGTGGGGTGAGGGTGGGTTCTGGGTACCACCAAAATTTCTACAACCCTGCCACCCATGCGAGTGGATAAGGGTCAGGGGACAGGTAGGGTCTTGGGGGGGGGGGGCAGTTAGGGAGGGGGGTTCTCAGCAGGGGGCAGTCAGGGGACAAGAAGCAGGGGGGTTGGGGTTCTGAGGGGGGTGGGGCAGGGCTAGGGCGGGGCTTCCCCACTGTCCTCTTTTTTGATTGTGGAAATATGGTAACCCTACTGATACTCACTTCAAAAACAGGAAAGGAGTCTTGGGATCAGAGCTGTTTTTCCTGCCATATCCTGCTGTAATGAGGTCAACCCAGTCCTGGTTTCGATTGGGATTTCCTATTGCAACACGTGCAAAGCTTCCCAGCCCACGCCTCAGGCAGTCTATGTTGGTGCTCATGTGCAACATGACCTCTTTTCTTTTTGGTGAAGCTGGGAAAGGGGAGGAAATAATCAATCACACAATCCACGTTCTGGTTTCTAGCTGATAGTTCTGAGCAATTTATCACAGCACTTTTCAAGGTAAGGGCCCCAAGTGCAGTTAGCAAAGCCAAGCCAGCAAACAGGACTGAAGTGGGGCTCTCAGCCATGTTAGGCATAGAGGGGGAAAAAAATCACTAAATATACATTGGTTTAACACAAATATTTAACCCTTAATTTCCCTGAAGTAGTGAAGGTAAATAAACTAATTAGTCTTTTTTTCCCCCAGAATGGCAGCCTCAAACCTCTCATTGCCACTTATCCTTCTCATCAAAGGATATGCCGAGGGAGCAAATGTCTGGAAAGTGGGCACCATTTCCTGCAGCAGGTGATGTGAATCACATATCCAAGAATCAGGGAGGGTTTCTGGGGAGACAGTGTGGTTTGGGATTCACTTGGAGCAAGGGTCTTGGCCTGCCTTGCCTAACAGGAAACCTTCTGGGAAATGCTCCCCAAACCCAATCTAGATTAAACCTAGCTCAGGTATATCTACATGAACTGCAATCTCACTCCATGGTTGTAGTACTGGCATACCCTCTGATGCTACCCAGTAATCTAAAGCCTAATACAGGACACTCAGACTGACAGCCAGTTAATAACACAGCATTGAACAATGACAAGTCATTGAAAAGACACTGACCACAGCAGAACCTCTACAGTGAGGGGGTTGGAATCCTATTTAGCAGTGCTGAAACCTTCATATGGGACCCTCAGAGAAGGAACTGAGACATTTATTCCTTTGAGATAAACACAGATTCGTGGAGGCTGGGTGTGCTATTTACAAACTCTCATATAGGGGAACAGAAAATAGGTCACCAACCAGCATCTTTGAAAGATGAAGAAACCTGCATTTTGGTTCCCTCTTTAGGCAGGGACTCAATCACAGCAACAAGGGAAAAGGTTCTCCAGCTACATCAGAAAATCCTCTCAGTTAGTGCTACCAGGCATAGCAAAGGCTTTGTTACAACACCAGATTTGTCATGGACAAAGGAGCTTTCAAGTGACCTATATAATGAACCCAACCAAATTAAAGGCTGAGTAATAGCCTCACTGAAGGCAGAAAGTGGCATGGCTTGTTTTGGCTCAAGAAAGGTTTCAGTTCCCTTCATGATTCTGGAATCAAAACCAGATCAGGTTTAGACTTAGCACAAAGGCAGAGCTGCATCTCTGAGATATGCACTTTTGAGATTGGATTGCTCCAGGAGGGGATGCAAATTATTTCTTGTAATTTTTCATGAGTTAATTCTTCTGCACCCACTAATTCAGTCATTCTGATTTTATCAGCTTCTACCCTTGGGCTCACACCACACCTTTCCTGGTTCCACTGAGCTCGGCCATCCCCATCCAACCTGCCTAGGAAAGAAGACAGGGCTACACAGAACAGAGAGACAGGTTTGCTCAGCAGCTCTCCTAGAAAGCAATCCAGCAGAGAGCGAGAGAGAGAGCACCAGCATGTGTATTTAGGGCCAGTAAGCAGATCATTTCCAGTCAAGTAACACCCTGCATGCTTACCAAAATCAAAGCAGTGCACAGTGATTTGACATTCATAAGGGAAAGTTTGCCTTTCCTTTGTAATACAGGAATATGAAAGGCCTGATTCTTTAAAGGCAGAAGCACAGAGCAGGCTGCAAAAATGAGCATGTATGTGCATCCGTTTGCACTCCATTTACCATGGCTGTGCATACAGAGTATTTGCACACCCTAACCCCAGCTGGAATGGTTACTTTGTGCAGTCATATTAACTGCATGCAGAAGTTAGACATGCACTTGCATTTTTGTGTATGGCCCGCACTGCTGGTGTTTTGAAAACCAAGCCTTAAGAAAAGTGATGGGGGAAATCTCAAAAAGGTTCAGCGCTTAGACTCAGATCATAAGTTACTATTGGTAGGCCTTTACATTGTATATTATGTGTATTGGGCACTTTACAAAGCTGAGCCACCTCTACCCCCAGCACCATTTAATATGGTTTAGACTAGATAATAAGACAAGACAGAAGCACAGGAAATGATTCAAGTCAGGGAAGGTGAAGAATGGTGAGGAGACCAACATAGGAGTGGTTCATGGCATGGAAGGACTGGGCTTTAAGGATGCATATGAAGGAGAAAAGAGAGAATGCTTTGCAGACTAGAACTGGGGACAGTTCAGACACATTTAAGGGCTACAGCCGCAGGAGTAGAAGCAGGTTATGAATACCCCATAGATCAGGAATGCTAAGACCTGGGGCTTTCAATCAGCTCATTAGAGAGATAAGGGCCATTTGTAAAATTTCAGAACTGGGCTTACATATTTGAATATCTTTTTGCCTTCTGTCCCAAAGTTTGTCAGTCTCTCTATTCGGATGCTTATGAATGGAAGCCAAGAGTGCTCTGCAACTGACAGCAGGTGCTCAACTCTTACAGGACTGGACCCTTTTTTGGCTCTAGCTTATCTTTATATGGGATGTGAGCGCATGAAACTTATTGACCTAGTGAAGAGTATTTGGATCAGAAATAGTAATAATTAATACTAGCCCTTTATAATATATCGGAGAAGGTCCAGAGAAGAGCAACAAGAATGATTAAAGGTCTAGAGAACATGACCTATGAAGGAAGGCTGAAGGAATTGGGTTTGTTTAGTCTGGAAAAGAGAAGACTGAGAGGGGACATGATAGCAGTCTTCAGGTATCTAAAAGGGTGTCATAAGGAGCTGGGAGAAAACTTGTTCATCTTAGCCTCTAAGGATAGAACAAGAAGTAAAGGGCTTAAACTGCAGCAAGGGATGTTTAAGTTGGACATTAGGAAAAAGTTCCTAACTGTCAGGGTGGTTAAACACTGGAATAAATGGCCTAGGGAGGTTGTGGAATCTCCATCTCTGGAGATATTTAAGCGTAGGTTAGATAAATGTCTATTAGGGATGGTCTAGATCTAGACAGTATTTGGTCCTGCCATGCGGGCAGGGGACTGGACTCAGTGACCTCTGGAGGTCCCTTCCAGTCCTAGAGTCTATGAATAGGTGCCAATGTCTGATAAAATCCAGGTGACTTAATCCTTTTATGTTAACTAGTGATCGAGGTTTCTTGAATTTAACTGATCACTAGCTACAGGTCCATCCTATGCTGAGATATAATCATTAAGTCAATTGCCAGATTTGACTACATCTGCTGTCGAGTCATATTTCTGCCCTTCAGATTCCTGTGTGTTTGTATTTGCATGCTTTGCCACCTCTTCAGCACTGATTTACAAGTTGTTCTGCCAGGCTTATGGGATTTGTTTACATAGAATCCAACAATGGAGTCAAGAATGGTTTAACTGCAACAATATCTTTGCAACTTATGCTCAGGCAAGTTGGGCGATTCAAACGAACTGCTTTTGCAACAAGAAATTCACATTGGGCATTCCAGATTTAAAAAATAAAGGCTGCTTTTGATACCTATAGATAATGCATGGGATATTCAAAAGCACCTAAGAGGTTTATAAGGACACCTGAGCAGGAAAAACATTTTCTGTCCTGTGAATATTTTTGAGAATTCTAATTTTTTCTCCATCTCAAACCAGGACAAAAAGTCAAATTCTTTAAAATATTCACAAACTGACCAAAAAAAAAAAAAAAAAATCAGGCCAATCAAAATGCTTTGTTTTGATAATTTCAAAACAACATTTCAATTTGATCCTGACATTTTGTTCTTTTTTAAACTTTTTTTTTAGTTTAGTTAGTTTAAATTTCAAAGCAAAAAGTCATTTTGAACTGGAAAAACAATTTTTCATTCAAAAATGTCATTTTTTTTTCAAGTTGGAAAATTCATCCAATCCAACCCTGTTCTGTGAACAGTTTAAATGTTGATGACTCCCCATTTTTCAATAAAAATGACTCCCTGAAACATTCCTGAGCAGCTCTACACTTACGAGTATAGACCACACTAAAAGTCGATGGGACTTGTGCCAAGTCATCTAGGAATTCCTGAAAATCTCATTTAGTGGTGCCTGGTTTTCTTCTCACTCACTCTGACAACCTCAGTGGAATGCTTTCTGATTTACACCAGTGCAAGTTAAAGGGGAATCAGGCCCCGTGAATTTTCAGCTGGCCCATGGCAAGCCTATGTTAGTTCAGGAGACAAAATATTTTCAGTGGACAACCAGACTGGTCATACCAGATTAGAGTTTGGTTATAAGGGGCCTGATCTTACCTAGGAGTCAGGATGCTCTGCAACTCACAGGAGACAAGGTAACTTGCAGGATTGAGTCCAAGGATAATCCATAATATCCCCACCAGAGGGAGAAGTGTAAAACTGGTAATAACCACAGGGACCTGGAAATAAAGCACAGATGCACTCATTGGTGACTGGGTATTCCCGAAGCATGCCCTTTAACCGGCATGCTTTGAGAATTTTATGTACTATACTAGGAAAGGCTTGGTGTAGGTTGTTAGCACTTTTTGTGTCCAGCCATGAGGGTTATAAGAAGCATTCACAAAATTCAACAACTCGTGTGTGAAGGTGTTGCATTCTCTTGCAAATTTATGCAAGTATCCTGATCCTGTGAGAACCATTAAAATATAATTACAGACGGACAAAATATCCTGGTCTTTCCTGATCTTCTCCTCTGCTCTACCAACACTAGCCTTAGAACTTCTTTCATCATTTCTTTCTCTTCCTCCTGCCTATGCTTTTCTCTGTGCTGCCTCCTTCCCTTGGGGTGCCCATACCAGCCCTGTTTGCCAAGCCACCCTCTTAAAAAAGTCCTTCCTACGTTCTCATGTCTGCTGAGCCACCCTGATACAGAACAAACAAACAAAAATGTGACACAACTATCAAGATGGGCACTGACTAATGGGTTTGGTATATAGGCCCCGATTCAGCAAGGCGCTCGGTGGGCGGTCAGCTATTTGCATCATTAGTTACTGACGAATATACCGTTTGATAAATGACAGTGGGATCCATGGTTTTATGACTGAAAATGTTATCCTACCCTCAGCCCACCCCATTTTGTTACTTTTACTTGCTATGGCATGTCTGACACTTAGACTGGAAATGCTTATGGCAAGGTATTTCAATCAGATTTGCAAAGGTCTGTTTAAGTGCCTAAAGATGAAGATAAATACCTAGTGAAATTTATAAAAACACCTAAGCAGGTTAGGTGCCTAACTCCCATTGGAAGTCAACAAGACTTGGGTGTTTAACTCAGGGATTTTGGCAAATCCCAGAACTCCTATCTGTATCTTTAGGTACCAATATATATATGTGAGTGTGTGTGTATAGATAGATATATCTATCTATCTATCTATACACACACACACACACACACACACACGAATGAGACAAGAGGCCAGATTTACTAACCTATTTAGAAAACAATAAATTTTAGGTATAACTGCCCAATTATCTAACAGTGCATGAAGGAGCTGAACAAATAGTGTACATATGAGGATTCCACTGATTCATCCTTATATCTGTGTTTCATAGTGCTGGAAAACTTTTTAAATTGGGGATATGATTCTGTGACTCAGTTTGTTTCTTGGATCAAAATTAAGCTGCTGTAATCTATTGGTCTAGTCTCTCTGGCAAATATTTAGGTTTCTTTTCCTCCTGTGAGATCCTAATTTTACAGATGTTAGTTGGATAAATGTTATTTTTGACCATGCTTTATTGTTCTTTTATCTTCTTAGTGCTTATGTTTTGTTTAAACATGCTAAATTAAACACAGTCAGCCAGTCACTTAACCAATCCAACCAGGAGAAAATTGTGTAATTATTCTTTATGATACAATATAATTCCTGTAGGGCCAATAATTTTAGGAATCTGAGATTTTTTATGATATTTTCCTTCATGAACTGCCAATGGCCCTTGTAGGAACTGCTTAGAGGTTACACTAGCCTTTTGCTCCTCCTAGAATGTAATTTATCTTCATGTAGTAGCATTACTCTAATAATTAGTGAAATTCATTTTAGCATGACAGTCTAAGCCATGAATCCGTGAATGTAATGCTAATATATTTTGTTATAAAATAATAAAAACAAATGTTATTTTAAGAATCTCCTATTTTGAATGAAAATCTAGAAACTTCTGAAATTTTGAATTACAAAATTTAAGTTATGTTCAAGCAAAAATTAAATGTTAACATCAAAACATGCAATACACCAAATTTCCACATGTCCTGATGCAAAACACCATTTTGCACCTCCTTTCCCCTCCCCCCACCCCAAAAGGGGAATTTTTAGAGTTATGAAATAGCCCAGAATTGAATTATTAATTTTGTGCATGTGAGATGTATATAGAGAGGGTTACATTTACAAATGTGCAAATATTAACCAATTTATTTTAATTAATGAGGGATTTATTTCATTTCTGTGCCTCTGATGAGATTGAAACTTCTTCCGATCACATCCACTGCATTGTCTGTCTATACTATACTGTCTATCTAAATTACAGTACAATTTAATGCAATCACTCTAAATTCCTTGAGGCAAAGACTGGAATGTCCTCTTACTGGTGGAAAGTATATGGATGGTGCTTAATAAGGCTTCAATTCAGCAAAGTCCTTAAGCACATGCCTATCTTTAAATATGCAAAGAATCCTCTTGATGCCAAGAAGGATGAAAACATCTCAAGAAAGGCTATATTTATGGTATTTCCATTCAGGAACCAAAATCCTATTCTCAGGAGATTTCAGCTCTAATATCAAACTACAAGGAGTCTGCATAGTTTCCTGGACTCCTGGGATGCAGATGAAACTAAAGAATCCAAATATCCAAGGGTGGTTCTTCATTAACAGTTCCATCACCTCTTCCAAGAAACTACTTTAAATGCTGTTTCCTACCCAGCCATCTAAGAGTTCAAAAGGGAAGGAGCCAGTCTGTCCATGAAAAAAGTGTAAAAGGGACTAAAGTTTTAAATAGCAATTAAATCAACTGGTTAGCTTGATAACCAATTACTGTAATGTGTGACTCTGGCAGTTTGGGAACCCATTTATTATCATTCATATTTAAATAGCACTTCTGTAATGGTAAATGTCTGTGCAAATGTTAATTATCCTCATGCTGAAGGAAGGTCAGTGTTATTAGCCCCATTTCACAGATGGGGAACTGAGGCATGGGGAAGTGAAGTGACTTGCAAGTTTCCTTCCTGCTGATGTAAGACTGGGTTAACAGTCCTATAAAGAATCAGAATATCTTATAAACACTCAAGTTCTTTTTACAATCATTAAGCCAATGTTACAAGCCATTGCCTCCAGTTTCATACTGACAAACTAGCATCTGAACTGACAGTATCACAGGTAATTGGGTAATAAGATCCCAAATTTAAGAGTGCTTCAGACCATGGGATTTGATTGGGCTCATTATAGAAACAGGAGCTGTAATGTAGCCAGCCTTCTGTACTATAACTTCAGAGTCTGAATCATACCTTAGTGAAACCCTGTGTGATGATTCAAGAGAAGAAATGAATCAAAAACTCAAAGTTCTGAAAATTTCAACCAACTCTAGTGAAAGTGTAAGAGCCAGAGAGAACCATTGGGTCTGAGTCCATAAACCTCAGTAAAGAATCCCCATTATATTCATTAAAAATGAATCCTGTCTCTTCTATCATGAGGGACACTACAGGGCCGAGCAGGGAAGTTCCCAGGATTTTGATTTGGGCCCCCACAGTAGTATAAATACATATTCTAAGTATCAGAGGGGTAGCCGTGTTAGTCTGGATCTGTAAAAAGCAACAAAGAGTCCTGTGGCACCTTATAGACTAAGAGACGTATTGGAGCATAAGCTTTCGGGGGTGAATACCCACTTCGTCAGACTATACTTCCTATGACCAGAGAAGAGCCGAAGACATCACTAGTGACCTCATCTCAGCCTCATTGAGCTACAATCCATCAGAGGTCTTCATGGAAGATGTTTAACCAGGATCCTCCCAGCACAGGGTTATCTGCCTCCCACTTCAAAAATTGGTGTTTTGCCAAATGTGCTTCTGGGTATTATGCAAGAAGTCAACTAGTTGATTTTAATGGTTCCTTCTGGCCTTACAATGCATGAATCTAAATTCTACAAATCTAAAACTTTTCACCTACTTCCTTCAATGACTGACAGCACCATGTATATTTGATTATGCAGTGTCAGCCTCAATCCTTCAGATGGAAAATCTCCAGCCACTCTCACCTTTAGCCGGAACATGAAATGGATGCGCAAAAGAAACATGCTACATCCCAATGGACAGACTACTCAGGGATGGGACAAAGACTTCCCTTTATATTTCCGGGCATATCCCAATTCTCAAGAGATGTGAAAAATGGGGTCCAGGTTTCCTGTTAAGGATGCTCGAATCTCAGAAGGTTTGAATGAATGTTATTCTGGAATATAAAAGAACCCATGGAAGCTCCTGTTAGCCCAATGGTTCTCAAACTGTGGGTTGGGACCCCAAAGTCGGTCGCGACCCCGATTTAATGGAGTTGCCAGGGCTGGCATCAGACTTGCTTGGGCCCCGGGCTGAAGCTGAAGCCCAAACCCCACCACCCAGGGCTAAAGCCGAAGCCAGAAGGATGCAGGCGGGGTTCAGGTTACAGGCCCCCTGCCTAGGATTGAATCCCTTGGGCTTTGGCTTTGCCCTCCCCCGCCCCCCTACACCCAGCGCGTAGGGCTTGGGCTTTGGCCCTCTCACCCAGAGCGGTGGGGCTCAGGCTTTGGTCCCCCTCCTGGGGTCATGTAATAATTTTCATTGTCAGAAGGAGGTCGTGGTGCAATGAAGTTTGAGAACCCCTGTAGCCCATCCCTTGCCAACAAGGCTTTAGCTCCCACCCACTTTCGCCCCTCCTCTTGCAGCCTCAAGCAACCTTGGGTCTCATTTCCACCTTCCCAAAAGCATCTCTGACTTTCCCTACAGTCTGGGCTACCCTGTCTCTTCTAGGGTCCCAGGTACAAACAAGTTTTGGAGCAGGATTCATTAATATATGTTTGGGTCCAGGTGCCTACACTGTCCACTCACATCTGCTCTAGGGAGTTACAGAACGGAATGCAGAACCGTAGACTGCATTGTGAACCAGAGCTAATGAGACCTTACAGCAGAAGCAGCCAGCAGCAGGTTATGCTATGCTATACAAAGGTAGGAGGGGGAGAAGCTAATATTCAAAGGGGGAGGTGGAATTCCCAGGCAGACAGGAGGCCTCACACCAGTGCACTAGTGAGGGGATGGAATTGGATAGAGGGGATAGTAAGGATGACTCGAATATGTTTTCAGGAACTCTGCTTGGGGTTACTGAACTGATTCCCAACCTCACCAAAGGATCCACTTTGGACTGATTCAAAGAAAGGCCTGAACTGATTTTAGTCTTAAGTATTGCCAACCTCTCACTTCCACGACTCTGTAATTATCTTTGATTTTAAACACAAACTCTCATTGACTTAAACAAGGTGGCACCTTAAAGACTAACAGATTTATTTGGGCATAAGCTTTCATGGGTAAAAATATATACACTATCAACAGAACATTCTGTAATTGCTATGGATACAAATGAATTACTGAACAAGAGGAATATGAAATAAAAACAAATGTTCATTCAATTAAAATACTAAAATATATATTAAAAAATAAAACAGATTTTTATACACAAATGCATGTGCATTATCAATCAGTCATGCTATCCTTCATGAGACATTTCCAAAAATCTAATAGAGTACAATAGATTGAATTTGGTACATAGTGAATTAAAAATGTCAAATGTCAGTATCCCTTCAGGATCTTCATTCCATCAGGCCTGGAATCCTGTCTCTAGCTGCAGCAATTGTCAGTACTTGATGTTTTAGGGAAAAAAAAAAAAAAGGAGGGGTGGGGTGGGGTGGGAAATCACAATGCACCTGGCTAGCTGTGTAATACTACATAACAGAAAACAATTCCTTCCACATCCTCGCTGTGATCAATTTTTGCCCTGAAGCACGAGAATTCGTCAACTTTATCATTATCTTTGCCCACTTAAACTATAGTTATTATTAACTGGTCACAGAGAATTAAATAGAACACATATTCTCGGTCTACTTGAGAGTGACTTAGAGGAAGAGAAACAGCAAGAGCGAATGAAGTAGGGACTGCGGCTAAAGCCTTGTGATTGTGATAGTATAATGTGCACCTCGCTCTGCCAGGAATTGGTGAGAGTCCCAATTCAAGACAGCACTTGAACACATGCTCAGCTTTACGTATATTTAGATGCCGTCTTGAATCAGGGCCTGAGTCACTTCTTATAGAAATTAGGTGTCAAAAGATAACCACTTTTATTCACTGTCAGCCTTAGCAACAGTCAAACTGGGAATTTAGAAACAAAAAGGTCTTATATACTCCTTGAACCACAAGCTCCCACTAAATGTACTTTAAACCACCTGGAAGGGGACAGCGCACAGGCCCGGCTGGCTGACTTAGAATCTTGGCACCGTCAGAGTTTCTCATTTAATTGCAACTTTGTCTCTGTTTGCATTTAACAGGTGGGTAGACTGGTTCTGAGCAACCCGCTCAACAATATTTAGCATAAATCAAATTAAAAGGTGTTTGCTTCCATGAGAAAAGTAGGTAAAAGGTCCTGGGTAGCATGTTAGGTCGTATGGATTTTCCCATCACAGCTACGCCAAGCTGTAAAGAGCAAGGTAAAATACCTCCCACGTACAGGGGCACGTACAGGCTTGGTGTAAGCGGATGTAATTGTTCTGAAGTCAAGCAGGCTCAGCTCCATTAGATCAGAGCTGCATTTTTCCCATACAGTCTTGCATTTAGACGCATACTTTGGGGATGGTGCTGGATGGATTGCAAGAATTTCTCCCCAGCTCTGTCTCACTCCCCCCCACTCCCTTATACCCCTCCTCTCCTTGTCTCTATCATTACACACATACACGTCTGTATCCAGAGGCTATAAATCACTGCACCCTCCCCTTTCCCTGGGAGGAGGTTTCTTTATTGTGGAGTTTATTCTTTACTGTGACATTTTTCCGGTCTTAGTGTGTATCCAAATCCTGAGGTCCTTAATATACTTTTACTCAGACCCTTACTCAAGGCCATTCTTACTGAAGCCAATGGGAATCTAATGGAGTAATACACTGAACAAGGATCTCAAGCTTTGCACCCTGCTAACATAAGTCCATAAGTTTAAAATCGGTAGCGGACAATCAAAGAGGCTATATTTACAAAAGCAGTGAGAAAGTGCATCGTGAACGTAACACATTGACAATCCCCAGCACTCCAACCGATTGCCCCATTCCATGAAAAGCTGCTACATAAAAGGGTTTAGTAGCCATGCACTTTACCATTTAAAATTGTTGGTCACCCACCAGGGAATCGCTACCCATATTTCTGCCTGTAGAAACATTAAGTGGGGCTCAGGGATAGGAATAAGACTGTTTCACCCTTCCATAGCCTCCAGGCCTTGAAATTCAAGGCCCTGTACACATTTGGGTCAACTAAACCTTACAACCCACCTGTGAATCCTGCAACTATTATTACAGATGGGAACACTGAGGTTCAGGGAGGTTGTTCTGTGCCAGAGTCCTGGTTCTTGGCTGGAAGCTTTTGCCAACCGTGAACCAGTACTTTGGCATTCACCCTTCAGCTCTTGCAAGCTGTGACGAAGCACTCTGGCACGCACCCGCTAGAAGCAGTTGCAAGCGGTGAGCCAGCATTCTGGAACTCTAATCTGGAAGCGCTCACAATTTCTGTGCTAGTGAACTGGCATTTTCATCTAGCAGAAACTCGCAGGGGAGATTGCAACAAGCTGACGGTGATGGAAAAAATTACCCCTCTCTGTGAACAACCTACATGGGACTAACTGACTCATTCTTAACCACCTTCCAGTAGAGGTCATGCAGATTGTAAACATCTGGCCACACACATCTTACAACTCTCCAGTAAAGGTCATGCAGCCAGTCCAACAACTGGTCAATTATTGGTTAATTGGCTGCTTACAGTCTTAGGACCATGATGACCTGCTTTTCCTTCTACAACAAACCACAAGATGAAAGCTCTGGTACAGTAACCCAATAGGCAAAAGAAGCATTTTTGCCAAAGTAACCATTTTGATTATTGTGCTTTCAATATCAACGCAAGAAATAAGTATTGTCCAACAAAGGATTGACTTTTGATGGGTCCTAGAGATATTTGTGGTGACCCTGGCCATTGCTATATTCAGAGACCCAAATATAGATGCAGAGGGGCAACATCTGCATTTGGAAACCATTTCTTCGAATAGATTGCCATTCATAGTCAATTATGGATGGGATTTTCAAAAGCATTCAAGTGTTTCTTAAGTGACTTAGGAGCACATATCCTGCTGACTTTCAACAGGACTTGTGTTCTAAAGTCATCAAGCATTTTTGAAAATCCCACTTTGTGCTGATTGTTAGGAGTATTGCTGACATGTTATGACCGATATGGGTTAATAGGTCTCCTTCTTTAACTCTGTAGACTTGTGTTCACCACAGAATTAATTGTTGCCCCGAACTCAAATCCCACCCAAGCACAAATACCCTTAACTTGAGTGTGGTGGTGCCATTAACTCAAGTTGGCTGGCCAGACAGGAGGTATAAAGCTTGAGTGATCACAATTCATCAGCCGCTTACACAATCACACTGTTCAGCAAGTGTTATTTCAGTGTGGCTTCTCTACTCGAGTGTAGATAATTCTGCAGTGAACACAAGTCGTACATCTTTGTGTCTTCATTTCAGGAGGGCGGGGGGGAACTGCTTATTCTACCTTGGTATTTCTACTAATGTGGCCATTATCACCATGGCATCTGCCAACCGTACTGACTTTTTGCTTCATTATCAGTATATTTTATCATTTACATTTGATACAGATTGTTCACCATTAAGAAGTCTATATTTACCAGTTGCTCCCATAGCATTACATGTCAGGTATTACTCTCTACATAAGAGTAGGAGAAATCTGCAATATTGCAAATACCCCTACGTGGGAACCTTGATAAATGTTGACTTTGTAATGTCTCCCATTTTAGGAGAGGTGCAGAATGCTAAATTATTGTTAGCAGCAAGACTTTGAATTACACATTATTGGAAAGATGTGATGACTTCTCCTAAGGAATTGTGGCATAGTAAAATATGGACTGTCCTTGTAATGGAAAAGCTTCCTCACCAAGTATGTACACAAGAGAAGCACCAAAAAGTAGATGAGTATTTAGAAATTTTGTCACCCTTGTAAGAGTACTTAGAGGAGGAAGGCTCCTTTTTAGCCAAGTTCTTTGAATATTAATCGGATTTTGAATAAGTTATAAGTAACGTACAGTGTGTTATGTTAATATTTTATGGTAACTTTGCCTTAATAAAAAGTTAAAAATAATAAAAATGAATGTTTGTTGGCACTCAGAGTATAATTAAATGTTTTACTATCATTAGCGTATATCCTAATATTCCTAAGCAGAAAGTCCTTCATCCTTAAGAAATAAATTGGAGCGCAGGGTGACATTTTTCACATTTGTAAACAAAAATAAAATAAAATTCCAGTTTTTTTATTTGGAGAGGAGAAAACACTTCTCTCAAGATTTTCGTCAAAGTTTTTAACTCGTTATAGAGCTGGCTGCAATTTTTCTAATTTAGGTGGGGAAAAAATGAAGAACAAACAAAAACTCCTGAACATCTCTAGAAGACTCAAGGGACCAAGTTCTCCCTTTAGCTGCATACATGAAGCTTTGCTGATGTCGGGGTGACACCCACAGTACGCCCCTGAACACTGCATGGGGTAACTGAGCGAAGAATTTAGCTGAAGGAATCAAAACATCCCAAAGAAACAAGGGACTTCCACAGTCCTGTGGGATAAAACTACCCTTTTAACACCACAAGAATTTTCAGTGCACAAGACTCTTCTCCATCTCTCTCTCAAAAACAAATTTATTGCATTAAGTGCATATATGCATTACATGTAATGTAAATTTTTTAAAGAGCCACTGTCAAGGTATTATTCGTATTTATACATTCTTTCCTTCATCTCCCTTACTGTTGTTTATAGATCTGGTTGAATTTGTTCCAGCTTCAACATTTCAATGAAATTCAGGGGGAACAAAATAAGGACAAACTTTGATTAGGTTTTTCTGAAATCCCCCATCAATATTTTTTAACTAACTTAGAGCTGGTTGAATTTTTTTGGTTCTCAAAATTTTAATGAAATTTCAACACCCCCCCCCCCAAAAAAAAAAGGGCGGGGGCAAGAAGGAGGAGAGATGTGTGCGATTTTACTTCCTTTTATTGACTATTATTTATTAGAACCCCCCTGGGAACGCATCGCAGAAAAAAAGTCACAATTGGTTCTCAATAACTGACCACCTCAGCACAGATCCCAGTGGTTGACTAGGCCACTGTTGCCAATTTAATGCAGCAGCCTAATGTGTCATACCACAGCTCCTCATGATCCCTACCCCGCACCCTTTTCCTCATCTCACCTATTCCCTTCCTCTGCTCTACCGCTCCCATTCCAGTGACCCAAATTCTCCTTCCCTCTCACCTTTTGTCCTCAGCCATACTCTACCGCCTCCCTTTTTCTACCTCATCTCCTCCTAATCTAGTGCCTGTGGCGGTAACTATCCACCCTAATTGTTGATTTAACATAACAGTTTTAAAACAGCAAAGATGAATGTACTTAAAAAGTCATTTCAAAAAGAAAAGCAAACTAACCAGACGAGTATATAGCCAGCAAAGGGAGTGAGACAATGTTGGACCTCGGTCCCTTAGACTGCAAGCTCCTTGGGCAGGTACAAAGTCTTATTTGTCTATGCTGCACCTTGCACTCTTCACACTTAGGCTATGTCTAACTGCAATCAGAGATGGGACTGCAGTATGTGTAGACATAACTAGATCCAAGCTAGCTGGGGTAATGCCAATAAAATAGAGGTGACGCTGCAGCAGAACAGACTCGCTACTGAAGTACATACACACGGTCCAGGGTGCACCTGCACTCTCGTGGCTTCACTAGTATTGAGCTACCTACATCAAGGCTAGCTCAGGCACGTCTACAACTCTGACTGCAGTAAAGACATCCCCTTAGAAAACAACAACGGAGACCAAATTGTGCTGTCCCCACTAGAGGTGGGAGATTCCACGACGGGGTTGGGGTACGTTGGCAGGGATGGAGCGGGCAGAGCTTTCTCTAGGGCGGCTCATGCTGACTCTGGATAAACAGTGGACTTCATTCTCCAGAGTTATCAGTTCATCACATTTTCCCAGCACTAAATTCTATTGTAAACACAAAAATAGGATCATTTCCCTATGAGATGAGACTCACCCAAGCAACAAGAAAGTGAATAGTCAATAAAAGAAAGAATCTGAAAAATCCAGTCAGCTTCATTTGGTTGTGAGAAAAACAAATATTGTTTAAAAAAAATCACTGTGTTTAGGGAAGACATTTCTATGGCTCACACCTTGTTTTGATACCACATTGACCGTACTTTCATTGGCTGCTAAATGCACCACAGGCAGCTATGGAGGAAATGGTGAAGAGACACATCGCTCTCAATTTTCCTCATTCTTCTTGCACTTTGTGCAATACGAGTGAGGTAACTACTCAAACAAATAGCTCCAAGAAGGAAAAAGAGGAGATTGAAAGAACCAAGAAAAGTTCCCTTGTCACGGTCTTGCTTTGTGTCTAGCTGTTTTCCTCCCAAAATAACCTCCCAGGACAGCGACCCCCCCCAGTGAAGGTTCCTTCCAAAACATAAGTGCCTTTGCAAGACATTTTTGTGCTTCATTTCCTTTTTCTTTTCTTTTTCTAATTTATATCTTATTGACCCCTGCCCAAATAAAAGAACCTCCCCATAAAATAATAAATCAATGGAAAGAGAGGGAAAGGAAAGGGGGCAGGGAAGGGAAAGGAAAATCACACCTAGGTTTCCTTACACTAGGAATTAAAGATTTATAAAAAGTCAGACCAAATCTTTTCAAATTTGTCTGAGGTCCCATTTCTCCAAAGCATTATGCACTCCTTAGCTGCCAGGTTAGCCAGGTTGCTGTGTCAAGCTTCTATCCCTGGAGGCAGTCTGCTCCTCGATCTAAGCAATACGAGTCGGTTGGCTATAAGCACTCATCTAGAGTTAGAGAATTTCCAAGAGGATGGGAAGTAATTTTTAAAGACCAGCTGTACCCTGTTATGACTTCCTGTCCCAAAAGACCCTCACTAATTTAGATTGCTTGTGCCAGGCCTACAGCAAGGATGTATGTATAACCTTCAATCTTAGCCAATGTGGAAGTTCCTTGTAAAACGTTAAAAACTCCACTATGAGTAAGGTTGATTCATGCTTCATTTCTTTTCTTGCTAGGTTTCCCTTATGAACAGGGCTATCAAATTATTAGGTACAGAATGACTGGCTCAGAAGTTGGTAATAGGCCTTGGAGACTTTCCCCTCTAGTTCACTAGTTGAAATTAACCCAACCGTAGTTTTTGAAAAATGTTGTCATCCAGGGACTGCTTGGTGGCCTGTGTGAAAATGCATTGGTGAATCTCAGCCCATCTGGCAGTGAACAAATGTCCGCATCACAAAGATCACCACCGCAGTTGACATAAACTGACAACTTGCTGCTGTAGCAAACTAAGCAGAGGCACCAAGGACTGAAGGAGGCACAGAGAACAAACTCCTCCCTCCCACTCAGCTGAAGCCCCTCCAGCTCAAGACTAAAGGACACTAATGGACAGGCAGCCGGATCTTTTGTCCATGCTGTTATTTGTTATATGGATGCACAGAGGCACCTAGTCACATCTGCACTATATTCATTCAAAAATCCAGACGGGCTGGGTCAAATCCTTTTGTAAAATTACAATGTATCCCCCACTGGGACACACTGTAACTATGGTGATGGTGCAGAAACCCCCCATTGATATCAAAGGGAGTCGTTTGCCTGGAACAGGAGCAGAATATGGCCCACCACTTGCAGCTGGGAAGTAAGATCTTTTTGCCTAATGATTCCCCACACACATTTAACTAACACTGATTATCTTTCTTGTGTGTTTAGTGCAGCCTCACATGAACCTGGCTCTTTCTCTGTTAGGCTCGGCGATGTCTGACCTTCGCGCTGGTGAGGGGGGACAGAGGGTGCAAGCAGCCTGCTTGTTGTGCTCCACCCGGTCCTCGTGCTCTCCTGAGCACAAGGTCGGCTTCCTGCTAGGCCCCTTTTGATTACAAGCCACTCCAAACAGGATGGAATGGGTGGAAGGAGGGCCAAGGGTTAACATGAAGGGAGCAAGGGAGGGACAAGGCAACATCTCCCCGTACTCTGTTAAAAGGGTGATTTTTGCCCTCCCTAGCTTAAGGGAGCAGTGCCTCCAAGCAGCTCCCCCTCCTCCTTGGCTGGTACAATGGGAGCTTCCTCTTCTGTTTCAATCTGTCTTCACCGTTGATGCACCAGCCAGAGGAGCTGGCTGGCTGCAGTGTGAGCACGCTGCCTCGCTCAGCCTCCACGGGATGGTGCTTAGGTATGCTGCTCTTGCTCTGTGCGGCAATACATCTCCCTGGCACACAACACATCCTGGTTCTCCCCATGGAGTGCTGTCACTTGGCAGCACTCTCAAGGATGGGCTTCACAACATCAAACCAGTCCTTTCTTTTTAGTTTTGGTTTCAGGAAGAATCCTTCATGCATTCTGCCTTTAAGGAAAAATGTCGCTTGATAATCAAGAGTGAGCCTGCCACAACCTGCCAGAGCCAGACGCCCTTCCCAGATCAGGTGTCTGAAATCAGAGCTTTGTGGCTCAGATCCACTGCTACTGTTAATGCAATGAATGAATGAAAACTGGGGTTGTTATTTAACTCCTGCTCCCTCTGCTGACTCCCTCAGAGAGGGAAGCAGCACACCTATAAACAGCAGCTTGCGAAACCACATAAAAACACAGATCCATTCACCAGGCCACACAGGTGTCTGCTGATCTCTGTATGACACAACAACACTATTGTTAGGGATGCAGGTCCCGATTCAGCAAGATACTTAAGCACATAAGTATCCTGCTGAAACCTACAGGACTACTCAAAGTTTAGCACACGCCTTGCTGAGACTCCAGTCCAGCAAAGCATCTAAGCAGATAGAATCGAAGAATTGTGGGGCTGGAAGGGACCTTGAAGAGTCATCTAATTCACCCCCTTGCACTGAGGTAGGACCAAGTAAACCTAGATCATTCCTGACAGGTGTTTGTTCAACCTGTTCTTAAAAACCTCCAGTGACAGGGATTCCCAACTTCCCATGGAAGCCTGTTCGAGAGCTTAACTACCCTGAGAGTTAGAAAGTTTTTTCTAATATCTAACCTAAATCTCTTTTGCTGCAGATTAAGTCCATTACGTCCTGCCCTATCTTCCGTGGACATGGAGAACAACTGACTAAAGTCCTCCTTATAACAGCCCTTAACATATTTGAAGACTTACCAGGTCCTACCTCAGCCTGCTTTTCTCAAGCCTAAAAACATCCCCAGTTCTTTTAATCTTTTCTAAACCTTGTACAATTTTTGTTGCTTTCCTCTAGACTCTCTGCAATGTGTCCACATATTTCCTAAAGCGTGGTGCCCAGAACTGGACACAGTACTCCAGATGAGGCTTCACCAGTGCCAAGTAGAGCAGGACAATTACTTCCCATGTCTTACATACAAACACTTCTGCTAATACATCCCAGAATTTTAGCCTTTTTTTCAGCTGCATCACATTGTTGATTCATGTTCAATTTGTGATCCATTATAACCCCCAAATCCTTTCCAGCAGTACTACCACCTAGCCAGTTATTCCCCATTTTGTAGCCGTTCATTTGATATTTTCCTTCCTAAGTGAAGTACTTTGCACTTGGCTCTGTTGAATTTCATCTTGTTGAATTCAGACCCATTCTCCAATTTGTCAAGGTCATTCGAATTCTAATCCTGACCTCCAAAGTGCTTGCAACCCTTTTCAGCTTGATGTCATCTGCACATTTTATAAGCATATTCTCCACTGCATTATCCAACCCATTAATGAAAATGTTGCATAGGACCAGACCCAGGACTGACCCCATTACCCATGCCCTCCCAGTCTGAACCATTGATAATTACTCTTTGAGTACAGCCTTTCAACATGTTCTGCACCCACTTTATAGTAATTTCTCCTAGACAGCATTTCCCTAGTTTGCTTATAAGAACGTCATGTGCGATTGTGTGAAAAGCCCTACTAAAATCAAGATATAGCACCTCTACTACTTCCCCCATATCCACTAGGCCAGTAACCATGTCAAAGGAGAAAGTAGGTTGGTTTGACACGATTTGTTCTTAACAAATCAATGCTGGCTAGACCTTATAACCCTATTATCCTCCAGGTGCTTACAAACTGAATGTTTCATGGGCTTAAGGCCATCCCTATTCAGCACAACACTTAAGCATTTGTTGAAAGTTAAGCATCTTTTTAGGTCCCATTCAAATCAATGGAATATGTACTCATGCCTAAAGCTAAGCACGTGCTTACATGCTTTGCAGATTAGGGACAGAGTGCAGAGCTGGGTTGTCGTTGCAGACAACCATGAAATCCATTAGATCCTAGGTCTGAACCGCAAACACTTTCACCAATATCTCCCATCTCTCCTCCACCTCCAAGACAACTGAATGTCCCTTCTATCACTGCTAACCTAATGTGTCATTATCCACCTATTGAACTGTGTCATAATGCTAGATCATGAGTTCTCTGGGGCAGGGACTGTCTTTGTTTTACTCCTTTGTACAGCTCCATGCACAATGGGTCTTCTAGGTGTTACCACAATATAAATACATAACAACAAAACAAGGGTGTCAACTGGTTTTAATAGGAATTGCACGAGGGCATAGCTGAGGTAAGAATTTGGCCCACACATTTCAATACAGGAGAAAAACAAAATAAAATGTGATAATTAGAAAGGCTGGATTATTATTTTCCTAGACAGATATTTAGAATCTAGAGGAAACATCCATTAATTTCCTTTTTTACATTCTATGGTGATGGGAGCTATATAGATGGATTAGATTAATTCTCCTCCAGAACACAACAATATTAAGTTTGGTTTAATAATCAGCCTACATTTACTGACAGCATCCCTCTAATTTTGTGTACACATTTTAAAAAAAATAAAAAACATTTCGGAGTTTGATTCTCTATCATATGTGGCAGCTGATGGAGAAGGAAGATTTGTACCACTGATTATTTGTTAGTTCTTGAATAACCATGGGGTATTTGTGAAAAGGTTCAAGAATTCCAAAAGATTCACTGATTTTAAAACATGAAGGGCTCATTCATATTCATATTCATGGCAGGAAATGAATAATTCACTATACTACACACCATCCTACCATTAAATAGCTATCCAGAGACTGGAAACCATACTATATGCTTTAGGAAACCAGTCACTCACCACAAATAATGAACATTTTACAAGCAACCCAAAGGCTGAAGACTACTCCAAATATTTCATGAATGACAAATATATTAGTGATCATTGGGGTTAGTTTGTGAGCTTAAAAACAGTTAAAATGTGCAATAAATATTATTCATAATGAAGATATGGAGGTATTATTTATTTGTATTGCAATAGCACAACAAGGCCACAATCAGGGATTAAACCCCCATTGTGCTAGGTGCGGTATACACATGTAATGAAAAGACAGAATCCCTATAACTAGTCTCTGACATAATTTTATTGAAAATAAACACCACTATTTCTACAAGAGAGATATTGCCCAAACAGCACAGAGATCACTCAAATACCATTATGTGTAACAGGAGGGTGAACGTTTGGTTGGCATCTCTAAAGCAACAGTCTCAACCCTAACCTCTTTCTACATTATCTCATCTCAGTCTCATCATAGTCTGGGGAATTAAATATGGATTCTTATAAGTTCTATAAAAGTAGCATTGTTTCCTTTGTGATTCTAAAGATTATGTGGATTCCTTCTCTTGAACTGCAATAAAATTCTAATCGTATTTGGCAGTGCAGATGGTCTGGCAGAATGTGTTTCCCGCTTCACTAAAAGCTGGTCTATACACAGTTTTTGCAGTGCTTGGAAATCTCAAGAGTTATAAGGTTACAACCCTATTATGTAGCTATACCAATAGAGTTTATTCCTATAAACTGAAGGGAACAAAATATATGGGTCTAAGTCACCTTTAAGCCACTATAGTTGCAACTACACTAGAGGGTGTCCCAGTGTAACTATTTCAATAATAAAACCACAGCCCCAAACGAAAGAGTTAAGCGAGTACAAAAACCAGGGGTAAACTCAGTTTAAATGTTTTGGGTGCTCTGCTGCTGTATATTGTGGCTAATCTGCAATTTTAACACTGATCCTCAGGCAGAATGGTCACAATTTATAGAACACATTTCTTCCATCTCCTATTCTTTGCCTGCCAAACCTGCTAGGTTGGCACAGATAAAATTCCAAACCATGGATAATTACTAAAAATCATAGTCTGGCCTTTATCTTTGCAAATCTGTGGATGTCACAATACGCAAGGACACCGAATCCTGATTTCCATCTACCAGTTCTTACTTGTTCCTGGATTACAACTCTGAATCCCCTGTTCATTGTTCTTCCTGGCTCACAATTTCTATTTTGCAGGCCCATCTGCACAGTTTTCATCATATCATTTTCAAATTAGATATATTTGCCCTTGCATCCCCTAGTTTCCAACTCAATCAGATCCCTGGCTTCCATTTCTCAATTTGCAAGTACATTTTCCCCTCATCCCCAGTCCCCATTCTCTGTTTTTAGGTCTATTTGGTTCTGTTTGTGTCCCCCAGGCTTCTAGTTCTCTAGTCCCTGGTGTGTATTTTAGCAATGTATAGGTTAATTTCATTGCAGTGTACTAATTTACAGGTCTGGACTCACTGGAGATGTTGAACAGAGCATTACTTTTGTGAATGACATATTGTGAAATCCCAGTTACTTATTTACATATGAAAGAGTTTATATTGTAGCTGTTCCCATTAAGGGCCCAATCCTTTCTCACTTAAATCAACAGCAGAAGTGGGCCCTAAATAAAATTAGAATAAAAGCCTTTCCATTTATCTGTCTGTATATTTATCTTGTGCCATTGACCACATGATCCAAGGGCCAGTTGAATCATGTTGACGACAGGGAATTAGGAAACATGAACCAGGAATTAGGAAGCTGGAAAAGGAATCTGCTTCAGTTTCAGAATATTAGTCATCATATTAAAGAGACTCGACCCCCATTTTATTTGGAATTTGCTCCTGGTTAATTACAGTACAGATTTGATCCTGCTTCTGTAGAAATCAAGAAGTGATTCACTGTTGATTTCAATAGGACTACAGCCTATATATTTTTAAAGGGTCAGTGTTAGTGATTTAGATTAGCAACTTTAATCTCCTATCATAATTCAAAACTCATGCTAGCGATTATGGTTCTTAGCAGCATACAGAACAGTGCAATTCAGTAGTTTCCTGAATTATGCCATTTAAATGGCCCATTATTGAAATACTCAGCCTTACTGCAAGAACAGTTTAGTCCAGTTAGAAAGGAATGTATTTTTCTAAAAAATATAGTAAAAAGGAATCTTCCCCATATTTGATTTGATATTTAAAAAAAAATCTAGAATGGGGGGGGGGGGGAGAAAATGAGTCATTTCTCGTATTCTGGCCTGGTGAGAAGTCACATAAGCATTTTATATCTTTTATCCTGATTTCTATTTCCTCCACCAAACATCAGCAAAGACAGAAGTTACCATTGCTTTGGAATGATGGGAAATGGAATTTATTTACCTGTACCTGGAAGTTCTTTGAGATGCGTGGTCCTTGTCTGTATTCCACACATGGGTATGGATGTGCACCATGCTCTTGAGTCCAGAAATTCTAACAAGCAGTGTCTGTTGGCCTGCAGATGCACAGTATATCTCCTCGTGCTTCCAAACAAGGGCATAAAAGGCAGTGCGGGCTGACGCCTCTCCAGTTCCTCTTCTTACCATGAATCCAATAGGATCCGAAGCAGAGGGGATGGAGAGCGGGTAGTAAAATACAGATGGGGACCACATATCTCAAAGGACTTCCAGTTACAGGTAAGTAAACTCCATTTCTTCTTTGAGTGCTCGTCCCTATGTGTATTCCACATGTGGGTCGTTGTCAAGCACTGCTCAGACTGGAGGGTGGTATGAGAAAACTGGCAGCAAAGATGTTTTCAGTACTGCAGTTCCCAATATTGCGTCCACAGCAGAGGCCTGAACTAATGTGTAAGCCTAGCAAACATGTGCATGGAGCTCCAGGTGGCTGCTCTGAGTATGCCAAGTATTGGAATGTCCTGCAGGGATGCTGTAAAGGCGGCTTGTGCCCTTGTAAAGTGTGCCCTGACTCTGTCAGGACGAGGTATGTCTATTAACCTGTAGCATTTGATGATACACCCAGAAATCCACAAAGAGATTCTCTGAAAGGATACTGCTTGACCTTGTGATCTTTTGCTATGGCGAGAAAAAGTCTTGGTGATTTTCTGATAGGGTTGGGTGCTTTGCAGGGCACAATTGACATAGAAGGAATGAAGTCTTCTCTCTTTAGCAAAAGTGTGGGGTTTTGGAAGAAGGACAGGCAAGTGGATACTTTAGTTGAAATAACCTTGGGGAGGATCTTAGAATGGAGGCAAATGGATACCTTTTCCCTGTGAAAAACCATGTAAGGAGGGTCTGCCTTGAGGGCTTCCAACTCGCTCACCCTCCTGGCCAACGTGATATCAACTAAGAATGCAACTTTCCTGGACAGTTGTGACAGATCTTTCTCAGAACCTGTGGTAGTTGGGGAATGGGAAGAAAGACATACCTGAGATCATTCATCCATGACAGCAGGACAGTATCACCCTCGGAGCTGTGGCCCATAGCTCCTCTGGAACAGTACAGAGAAAGTTTTCTGTTCATTTGGGGCACAAAGAGATCCCATTGAGGTGTACTTCACTTAGTGAATATTTCTCCAGGACAGAGTCGTGAATCTCCCACTCCACAGAAGTGCCTGCCGAGGTTGTCTGTTAAAAGAGATCTGAGCATCTGGAAGGTATGCAGCTTGGATAGTGGTGCAGTTTCTGGGGCACTCCTTCCTGATGCTTGGAGATGAGGCAATTTCTGAGACGCTGAAGTAGTATCATCCTCAGGGGTAATAATGTTCCTCAGGAGGGCTGGGCCGGAGATGATGGGAGACTCCATATGTCCTGGTGTCTAGGCGGTTGGGACCAATGGTTTCTGCACATCTCAGGAAGTAGTATGGTCCTCGGATAAGCAAGCTGGTACTGACGATGAGTCTGGACCTGCACTGCTATATGGAACTGGTGGGTGATGGTCCTTGTGTTTTGGAGCTGGCAGATCTTTCTTCTTGTGTTCTTTGCCCTCCAGCCTGGAGGTTTTCAGTGGTGTTGGTCCCTTAGGATCGACACGTGAAGGCTCAACTGCACTCGACAGGCTCGGGGAGGGATCACGTCTTTTGTTGATGGGGATCTGTCCTTGCAACCGTGAGTGTGCACCTACTCTCATAGGAAACCCTGGAGGAAGAGTCCTTGGGCTTAGGAGCTGCAGATTCCACTTCTAAGCTCATACTTCATGGGGCTTGGTGTGCTGCTCATCTGTTGGGGCCAATATACAGGGGATTTCCCTGGCCCGGATCAGTGTGGGGCCATATAGCTTTCTCCATAAGATGTTTCCTTAGATGAAGCTCAAGAGCAACAAATACTGCACTTTGCAGAGATATGCATCTCACCCAAGCAATAGAGGCAGTGTTGGTGATCCTCACTCTCAGAGAAGGTGCAAGGGCAGGAGATACAATTCTTGAACACCGGGAGTCCGGGCATAGTCCCAGACAATGGGCAGGGAGTCCCCAGCATGGGGGAAAATGAGCTATATTAACTATACTATAAAACGCTAGCTATCCTAATAGAAAAGATATGAAGTATAAAACTATTTACAGATCAATTTGCAGGTTCTATCAGAAAAACTGCAGAGATCTGAGGACATAGGATTCCGACTCTGCTCAGCAGTGGTATGAAGGAACTGAAGAGACATCAGTCCGCACTGCCTCTTATGCCCTCGGTCAGGAGCACGAGGAGACCTACTGAGCATGTGTAGACCAACGGACACTGCTTGTTAGAATTTCCAGATGTGGGTGCATAGAGTGCATACATACCTGCGTGCAGAATACAGGTATAAAAAGTTTCATAAATCTTCTCTCTCAGAGCATATGGTATTTCACTTGGAGAGCTTGTGACTGATGCAAGATAAACACTTAAAAAATTACCCTGTTCTGATAACTGCACTTGCTTAGAAAGCCCTGGGCAGCAGCTGCCTCTCTTTTTTCTTTTTTACAACCTCAGGTTAAAAATCAGAGCAAACAAACCCCATCTACACCAAGAATAGAAAAGTCAAAGTATAAACTTTTAAAGGAGCACTCTGCCCCTTATGATATTACAATCCAAAGTTATTGACTGAATATATAGCACCTATCCTGTTGGTACCTGAATGGCATAGTGATGTTATTTTTAGAGACCCTGTGCAGATACACGTCAGATCACTTAAAGGAGTGTAACTGGCAAATGTTGCCCACACCCTCTCTGCCCCACCACATGTTTTGAAGATACTGGGAAATCATTTGCAGGAGGTCAGTGCTGGCGAATCTCTGAAGGAAACTCATTGCTTTTAACAAGGTGATGTACCTGTTCCTCAGTTGGAAGCAAACATTGCAAAGGAATAATTAGAAGCTATTTGACCTGAAACCCACATGCCCATTACTGTGGTATTTTTCCACCCTACTGCAGGTGAAGCAGAAGATGGGCTGGACCTGAAAGAGGAGGGGAGGAGTGGCAGACAAAGTGCTTATTTATAAAGGGACATAAAGAGCACTCTCTCCCCACAGGCTTTGGAAGGCAAACCTGTCCTGCCTGAAGGATGCCTAAGTGCGGGGAGGATTCCAGCTAACATTGGCTTTCCAGTTGGGAAGAGGCTACAACCCCTGCGAGCTCTTGCACTCTGACAGCCACAACGATTCTGAGCTACTTGCATCTTGTGTTCATACCACTTTTCCTTTTCATCCAAGCACCTTACTTCAGTATATATCTTCCTGCCTGAGAGATCCTTTGCTCCACTAGAGCAGGGAAGGAATAAACTCACAAAAATGGGAAAGGTGAGTGAGCGTTCACTGAAACAGCTGCTATTTAAACATCTGGTTTCTTCTGCTAAGCTCTAAGAAATAGAATTTATTTGAGAAATTAAAAATGTATGTATGTTTGAAATGATTTTCTGTATACATGCCTGCTAAGGCAGGAGAATAATGGGTCAGAAATGCAGGTTATTGTGTTTCATAATGATGGGAGATCCAAAGAGATTTCTCTCTTTCACTCTGTCTTTGCAAGCAGTTCTAACGCTAAGTGTTTTAAACCCAGAAGAGCAGAAAGATCCAATAGGAAGGGGAAATACTGTTGAGAATGTCTCCTTTGCAAATGGATGAAAGATCAAGCCAATATGAGAAGGTCTGAGAATTCAGGGTTAAAAGGATGAACCCCAAAACCTTTCTAGGAACTAAAAGGAGATCTTGCATAGGAGGACAGAACAATTCATTAGCTTTTACTTATCTCCAGGAATCTTCTCTCCTAGGTCTGCTAAAGTTACTATAGTCCATAGAGTTGTTTCCTAGTTTCCTCTCTTCATGGCGACTTGAAAAGCTGAGCAGATTTTTGGTGGGATGGGGAAAGGAAGGTGGAGAAAGATGAGAGTGAAAAAGATAACTCCAATAGATAACCCCAGCTTGTGTATCTTGCCCCACCCCCATGCACCTCAAAAAAAAAAAAAAAAAAAAAAAAAATCAAAATTGCAGCATTCCTCAAACTCAAGTGCACCTAGGGGTTGAAATGTGGTTCTTTTTGGTAGTTTTTAGTTCAGAAACCTAGGAATTAATATTTTCTCATGTGCTTATCAGATGATATACACAGCCATTATTTTAGCTGTTTGGCTTTGTATTTTTTTTTAATTAAAATGTTCAGTTATAAACAAATCTGCTTTTGTCAGTGTGGAAGTCCAAACATGGAAAAGCGTTCTGCAGAAGTTTACATATATGTATTAGATACACATTGTATGCAAACATAGCCAAGTAGAACAAGCCACTACTTGAAGTTCAGCCAATAAGTATGATTCAGTCTGAAACTCAAAAGATTAATCCCTAAGGAATCCAGTGAGAATGGGGTCAGCCGACAGCTCTTCCAAAGAATGGCAGGCAGTTTACAGAATAATTATGATCTGGAATTATGATTATAGAAACTGGTGAATTAACAATGCAGGAAGCCTGCCCTTAAGTCTGGGCTATTAGCTTGTAGTGAGGAGGCAGCAGAAGAAAATAGCTTATCAATAAATCTAATGCAGTTAAATAGGTTTGGCAGCTTCTCTATGCCAGGGGTTGCTATTTAACTGCTGTATGTACCCTGCAGAAAACTGGCAAAAACTGGGCTAACAGTTCATCAAGCTCCTGATCTGTTCTGTGCTCTGTGCACAAGGAAGCAGAGTTCTCCCAGTATTCTGTGAACAAGAGGATCACTCTAACTAGTCAGTGCAGTTTTTGCCTCAGGGTATTACTATATGACTGAGAGGCCAATTAGACAGTGCTGCTAAATGTCATGATTTTATCATGAGTGTGACAATATGAGGTGTTTTTTCTTAAAGGACAAGCTCCTGGAGTCAGGTGAATATGAAATCTTAGCTTTTATTTGAAAAAAAAAAAAAAAAAACCACATGAAATCACAAATCCTAAATATGCCAACAGCAGAAATTAAATAAAAAAATCCCACATTTTATTATTTTAAAATTTCATGATTTTTAAGGCAATCTCCTGACTTTTGGGGGGCCTGACTCATGATTTTTGAGTGATTTGCATTGCCAATGGATCTTGGGAAATATTTTTACCCTAAGGGGCAGATTCTCAAACTCACCTAAATTGCCATATCTCTACTGAAGTTCATGGATCTATGACAATTTGCACCAGCTGACGATCTGGCTGTCACTGTACGTTAATGCTATAGAAATTTCAGGTACAGGACAGCACCAGGAACTATCAAATTCCCAGGAGGAAGAGACTGCAGCCACCTTTAAAACATGGAAAGCTTAGAGGTCCTGGCTAGGCACAGTATTTCCCACTCCTGTTAGCTACTGTACCTATGATCACATGGCAACACAAAGCATAATAAGACCAGTTAGACCTAACTTGCCTTCTCATTTCTGATTCTAGAAAAGGTCTGACATTTACTCGGTCGAGATCCATGGCACACAGGATCTGGAGAAAACAGACAAGGAAGATGAAGAGGAAAAGTACAAAGACCTGAAAGGCAACAAGAAAAAAAGCAAGAAGACAGATGACCTTAAGAAAGAACTGGACTTGGTGAGTGTCCTTTGGGGAGGGAAGGGTGGCATGTTTTGCTCCTATTGATGGTGCAGGATCAAACTGACCTATATAAACAGAACAATTCTTGCAGAAATTAGCTGGTGTTGGAACAGTATCTCCTTTATTCCCAGCACTTCTCATCAGGTCTGCATTTTCCTAGGTGAAGTGGTTATAGCAGGATTTTACCATCACCTCTTTGGGTAAGGTTCCATTGGCATAGAGCAGACTGACAGAAAGGCAGAAGCCAAACCTCGCAGTTCAGAAGCTGGTAATATGTCTAAGAAATGTGTACCAAATTGAAGTGCAACTTTTTCAGGCTGAATGATTGCAGATTGGATTAGTTGCTAGAGCTCTGGGCTAGGACTCAGGAGAATTGAGTTCTATTCCTAGCTCTGCCAGTGACTTGCTGGGTGACTTGGGGCAAGTCATTTCCCCTTTCTTTGCCTCAGTTTCCCCACCTGTAAAATGGGAATAAGGATATTGACTTCCTTTATAAAGTGATTTGAAATCTACTGATGAAAAGTAATAGATAAGAGCTAGGCATTATTACAGTACCTTCAAAGGGCACTGAGTAACCACAAACGTGTTTCCAAGGACTCTACTAATAGCAGTACTTGCGTGGTGCTTTTCATCTTTCAAAGGTCTTTACAAACACCAAGTAATTAATTCTCAATATCCATCCCCTCCAATGAAGTGAAGGAGTGTTCTTATTTTCATTTTATTGATGGGGAAACTGAGGCACAGATAAGTTAATTTACTCAGTCAAAGTGACAGAGAGTCATTGTCTTAGAGCTGAGATGAGATGAGAACTTGAGAGTTCTTGGCTTCTAAGATTGAGTTCAGAATACTATACTATACTAAGAGTAAAATTATCAAAAGTTCCTAAGTGATTTAGGAACCTAAATTCCATTTTCAAAAGTGAATTAGGTACCACAGGTCAACAGGACCTAGGCTCTCTGGTGCCTGTGTCACTTTGAAAATGGGACTTGTGCACTTCTGAAAATTTTATCCCGTCTCTCTCCAAAACCAAAATGAAGCCCACAAAATTCCTGTTGGATTGTGTTTCTATCATGCCTATCACAATGGGCCTCTGATCCATGACCAAGGTGCTTCAGTTCTACTGTAGTACAAATAAACAACAATTTCACTCCAATAAACTAGATTTCCAACAGGATGAGATGGAAACATTAATAATCTCACTAACTGTCATATTTTAACACCTCTGATGTAAGTTCTGCCTTTTATAGTCCAGAAAAGGAAGAAAGGATTTGTGGGGGTACCATCTGACTCATTGGGGTCCTTGGCCATGTTAACCTCACTGTGACTCGGTTCCCCCATATGTAAAACGGCTATATGTCTACTTCATGGGGGTATTGTGAGGCCTAATTAAAGTTTGCAAGCTCCTCCTACTTTTTTTAAATGATAAAATATAAATAAATTTATAAAATATAAATTAATGGAGATATCCTATCTCCTAGAACTGGAAGGGACCTTGAAAGGTCATCGAGTCCAGCCATCTGCCTTCACTAGCAGGACCAAATACTGATTTTGCCCCAGATCCCTAAGTGGCCCCCTCAAGGACTGAACTCACAACCCTGTGTTTAGCAGGCCAATGCTCAAACCACTGAGCTATCCCTCCCCCTTGAAGCTGTTATGAGGGGAACGGAGGACAAACTGCTGTCATGTTAATGGATGATCTGGCCTGTTTGCCAACCCTGAGAACATTCCTTTACATATTTCAGAGTAGCAGCCGTGTTAGTCTGTATCCGCAAAAAGAACAGGAGTACTTGTGGCACCTTAGAGACTAACAAATTTATTAGAGCATAAGCTTTCGTGGACTAAAAGAAGAAGTGGGCTGTAGTCCACGAAAGCTTATGCTCTAATAAATTTGTTAGTCTCTAAGGTGCCACAAGTACTCCTATCCCTTTACATAGAGCATTTAAAACTCCCATACTGTTTCCTGAATGCTATCTGTTTGATCTCTGTACTTCCTCCTTCCTTCATTCCAATTCCAATCTCTGTAGCTACACCCTACATTTAATCAAGTGCATTATACCCATGGGATGTCATTGCAGGGAAAGGAGAAAAGTTGTCAAGTCTCCCCCTACGACCACCCCTTTCTACCAATGGCAATAACCTGCTGCTTCTGGCTAGAAGACTGCAGTGCATGACTGCACATGAGACATGTTACTGCTAATGTTCAGACCCCTTCCTATCAGATAAGGGCAACGATTTTTTAGTACACACACACACACACACACACACACAGACACGGTAGCACTTCTTAATTCAGCATGTTGACTAAAGTGCTTAGTGTTTTGAGGCCTACAGCACCTGGGGATTTTAAGATTAGTTATCTTATCTAAATGAAGCAGAGTTATTCATCACAACCAGCATCACACAGGATATGTTTACACTATAATCGGAGGTGTAACTGTGTGTAGCAGACACACCTGAGCTAGCATCGATTGAACTAGCCTGGTGTAACAATAGCAGTGAAGCTGCGGGAGCGCAAGCTAGCCATTTGAGCTAGGCGGGGTTAAATAGAGGCGGGGTTAACCCTAGGCGGGGTTAAATAGAGTGCTGACCAGAGGCTTCCTCAGACCTAAGTCCACCCAACTGGACCCAAGCCTGAGATGGTCGAGTCGTTTTCCGACCTGAACCTAAATCTTCCCCCCAAACCTGAGTCAGCACTGCCACCACTTACTGCCCATGGGGTTGGTATAGTGGTGGTCGCGTGGGCTGGCAGCTGCATGCCCCACTTCTGCCCCCTGCTGCACTGGGCGCATGTTGCAGAGCAAGAGGCACTGCAACTCCTCGGTGTGCACAGCACAGCGAAGTGGCGGTGGCCTGTGGGAGCGGGGCACGTAGCCCTTGCATGCCAACCTCACAGGCAGGAGGAGGAGAGCTGATCTGAGCCCGACAGGGTCGGGTTATTTTCTGAACTACCTGAGCCCCACACTTGTGGTCAGGTCCTGTCAGGTTGCAGGGCTCTGCTGCAGTCACACCTCAGATTGCCATGCAGACATACCCTGCAAAGAGTTTCTCTGAGGAGGAGGCTGGCGGGAGAGGGAGTTACAGAAGTGCTGAAAAAATGTGGACACCATTTCCCAATGCTAATTTGCACTCCACTAGCTTTTAAAACCTGACAAGCTCAAAGCACTTTACAAAAGTGGGGTGGATATTTGTTGACACTCCCATTTCACATTTGGATAGGTACAGAGAGGTGATGCGACTTGTAAAAGGTCACACAATGAGTAAATGCCAGAGCTGGGATTAGAACCCAGAAGTCCTAGCTCTTCGGCTACAGCTGCTCAGAAAAATTTGAAATGTTGATAAAAAACTGTTTCAGGGAAGGGAAAGGGGTTTGAGAAAAAAAAACATTCCCTGACCATCTCTACTCCCAGTGTCTCATGCTAAGCCAAAAGATTGCACTGCGTCTATTTTTGTATGTAGATGGCTTCCCGTCACTGTAGTCTCTGATCTGTCAAGTATTTCAAAATAGAAATTATGCTTTAGTGTCTAAGATGATGGATGACCTGCAGCCATGAAAGGGGAATTTCCAACTCCATCTTCCAAGTATGCAGCCCTGCATATTTAGTTGTGTGGTTCTTGCTTTCCTCTGAAGGATCAAGCCTTTGCCACCACTCCTTGAGGCATACCACCATATACTGGCAGCTGGACCAGTAGCCAAGAACCCAGGGCAATTTCAGTGCTCCTAAACCCCAGAAATACTGAATTTTTCAGACCCACTTTAAGACAGTCTGCTCACTTCTTTTCTCTCTTTCTTTTGTCCTTCAGGATGACCACAAACTCAGCAAAGAAGAGCTGGAGGAAAAATACACTACAAGCATCAGCAAGGTGAGTGAGTAAGAGATGAGCAAGGAATGGTATGAATCAAGTATCCTTAGTTCATCTGTGGCCTGATCCAAAGCCCACTGAGCTCAGTGGAAAAGCATTGATATCGGCTGGCTTTGTAGGAGCCCCACAGTCATTATTAAAACAAAACATTTGACAGGCCGGAGGTATTAACTCTCAACGGATACTGAAAACAGAGATCAGCCCAGATAGAGTGATTCAGATCTGGATTTTGATATGAATATCTCTGAAGTTTGAAGAAATTTCTGAGCATTTTAAATCAACACTATTGGAAAGCTTGGACCCCAGTGTTTGGACCTGATCTAAACTTTCCCAGAGACTGTGGGAGTTTGGACCCGGTATTCAGAATCGGATAGGTCTCAATCTAAACAGATGGCTTCAGTAAAACAATATGGAATCATAGAAATGTTGTGCCGAAAGGGACTTCAAGAGGTCATCCCTGCACGCTGAGACAAGTAACCTAGACCTTGACAAATGTTTGTCTAACCTGCTCTTATAAACGTCCTGTGGCAGGGATTACACAACCTCCTTTGTAAAATCATTCCAGGGCTTAACTATCATTATCGTTACAATGTTTTTTCCTAATAGCTAACCTAACTCTCCCTTGCTGCAAATTAAGGCAATTACTTCTTGTCCTACCCTTGGTGGACATGGAGAACAATTAAACACCACCTCCTTTATAAAAACCCTTTACATATGTGAAGGCTCTTAGGTTCCCCCTCAGACCTCTCTTCTCTGGAATATATATATGCGGAGTTCTTTCTACCTTTCCTCCTAGGCCTTGTTTTCTAAACCTTTTATCATTTATCTTATATCACAACTGTAGTGAGAAAGCTCACTGCAGAGGACTTTACCTTTAAAGAAACCCGTGATTAGTGGAAGTCCATGGACTTGACTTCCTATTGACCCCCATGGGGGATGCACATCATGGCATTAACAATACTTAAGTATGAAAGCACCTTGAAAATATAAGGTCACAGACTATGGACAATCAAACCCCTATTTGGGGAAGAAAGAGAGAAAAGCAAAGTTCCAGGTTTCGAATATGAAATCTGCATTGTCTAACTCAATGTTTACCATGTTTTTTTGCATTTGCAGGGTCTCACTAGTGCAAGAGCAGCAGAGATTCTGGCCCGAGATGGTCCCAACGCTCTCACTCCTCCTAAATCCACTCCTGAAATCATTAAGTTCCTCAAGCAGATGGTGGGAGGGTTCTCCATCCTCTTATGGGTGGGGGCTTTGCTCTGCTGGATTGCCTTTGGGATTCAGCTTGCTCAAGGTGTTGCTTCAGCATTTGACAATGTAAGTACTATGCCAGCTATCTGGTCATCACCTCTTTATAGTCTGGTAGGGCTTTTTAGAGAGCTGGGGTCTCCAATCCTCCTACTTCAGTATTGAATCATTCCAATAAATGACAGATTTATTGGTATACTCCGTCTGCTCTCTCTTTATCTATCTTAGGCTTTTGTACTGCCACCCATCACCATAGTATCTAAGCACTTTCAAGTGCAACAGTGAAGTCCCTAATGGACTTTGTGGAGTCTGACTCTTCTCCTCTTTTGGGGTAAAAACTGTACTTGGAGCATGTCCTCTTCGTCTGCTTCTGGTTGGTTGCAGTTCTTGTTTTATTTTGTAGATAATAATAGATGGGGCTTTGAAGACACAAAACAAACAAACAAACAGCTTAAGTGTGGTGGATGTGGCGGGGGGGTTGTCTGTTCATTTTTATGGTGGCCTCTGCATCTCCTGTTTTGGGGTAAAATCTTCAAAAGCACCTAAAGGATTTAGAAGCCTAAGTTCCATTTTCAAAAGTCACATAGGTGCTTTCAGAATTTTATTCTTTGTCGGATGAAGAAATAATAAAGTATCATAAGGCTATTCAGTTACTACTCCCAATCCAATAGTTTCCAGGAATTACTGGAATTCTCCTGAAAACACTTATTCCTGTGAGCTCTTCAGCCTGACGTCTAAACCCAAAAGATTCAAAAGTTTGGATGAGTACCCAGTCTTCTAGTGCAAATCCAAACTGGAGGGTGTGTAGTTCATCTCCAGCCTTCTATTCATGTGCTTCCACCCTGACCCCCAAACAGCTTCCATTCAGATGAGATTCTTATGAAAACTCTTAAAATCCTAGTTTGTCATTTGAGGAGCCGTTATGGTCCGTACTGCTTATTAACATGCATGAGCAGAATTCCACAGTTCTCTCTTAACCAGTTAAAACTAGTTCCACCTCTGCCTGAAGAGTTTATTTTATCAAATTGTGTTATTATTATTTGTATCAGGAACAACAGTAAATGTTGTTTTTAAACTAACTGGAATCATTTCTCTTATCGGTCAGCTGTACTTGGGAGTAGTCCTCGCTTTGGTTGTCATCCTCACCGGTATCTTCGCTTACTACCAAGAGGCTAAAAGTACCAACATCATGGCCAGCTTCAGTAAAATGATTCCACAGGTGAGTGGCCAACCTTCCTCTCTGTTTCTGAAGAGCAAGGGATCAAAACAGTTGGAGGTTGAAGATTTTAAATGTATTAATGGCACAAAACTGGCCTAGTGGGCACCCTCTTTAATAGTGAAGGGAGAATTAAGTTTCCCTTTTAACTCAATAGTGGCTTTGCTCATGGTATTCCCATCATAGAATTCAGCCCCCAGGGCTTTCGGTGGATGAGAAGCAGAATCCGGTCTTAGAGTTGGGAATAATTTTTCTCCAAACTCCATCCTTCACCAGAAGGGTCCAGATCACTCTTGGGCAATTTATCCTCTCTCTTACTCAAACATGAGATCCTTTAGTTTGTTTTACTGGTGTAACCCAGACTAATGTTAACAATTATCAAGAGTGCCAAACATATGTGGTATTGTATTAACATCTATTGCTACCAGGCACCTTGTCCAATGAGCTTGCAGCATAATATGGAGTTACTGCTCTGTTAGGTTGAAAATTGAATTAAAAAAGAATTCACAGAAGAGAACTGGGCAGCAGTATGATTACAGCAAGGGAGACCTCCCATTTCTATTCCCAGCTCTGTTACTCATGGTGTATAATCTTGGGCAAGTGGCAACCTCTATGCCTGTGTTTACCCATCTGTGAAATGGCAACAGTATTGCCTCCCTTGTAAATCTCTTTGAGATCCTTGAATGAAAGGTGCTATACCAAGTGCTAAGTGTTATCAGCTGACCTTGGTGATCTTTCATTGGTGACTTACATGGAATTCAGTAGATGATGAGGAAGAAAGGAATTATGCTGATGTATAACAAAGGGGAACCAGTAGGGGTGAATTTCAACCCCTGAACAGAGCTCAAAAACGGGGGTAGGTGGTACACAGGCCTTGTATCTGCTCTCTGCACGGGGTGAATTTCATCCATGGTGAAAGCAGGATGTGGGACTGGTTACACTCTTGTTGTTCTCTTGTCCCATAGCAAGCTCTTGTCATCCGAGATGGAGAGAAGAAGGAAGTGCCTGCAGAGCAGCTAGTGGTGGGGGACATGGTGGAGATTAAAGGTGGAGATCGGATCCCAGCTGACATCCGTCTGATCTTTTCTCAGGGGTGTAAGGTAAACACCAGCTTTAGGATGTACAGGGATGAAAAAGGATATGTGACGTTTATGCCACTTTTTTCAGAGAGGTTGCAAGAAAGGAGAGACCATTTGTACAGAGAGAATAGCTCATCAGCCAATAGAAACCTTGGTTTTACATCTATGCTGTGCTTGTGCAGAAGGTCCACTGTAGCACCCAGTGCACATGGGACAGAAAAGCCCATTACTTATAACAATTCCCCACTCCAAGGGAGAGTCAAGTGCATCTCCTCTCCATCATGATACTACAGCCAGTCTCCTGCCAAAGCTATTTCCCAATGCAGTGATGGAAGCACTGACCCAGTAAACCTCTCTGCAGTGTTGGAGGTAGCTATCTGAGTTATGCTTCCCTCCAAGTCACTAGGCATTACACTGGTTTGACTGGATCTCCATGATAATAGAGGCATTTGCCCTGTCATACTCTCCTATCAGGAACAAAGTTAGACTCTTCTGATTACTATATCCCTGCCACCTACCACCACGATTGCTGCAGCCCTTCCATACAGGTGTATGTAAGCGAGGGTTGCCAACTGCATGAGTGTGTCTTTTGTTGACTGACAGGTGGATAATTCCTCTCTCACGGGGGAATCAGAACCACAAAGCCGTTCCTGCGACTTCACCCATGAAAACCCCTTGGAGACTAAGAACATTGCATTCTATTCTACAACCTGCCTGGAAGGTAACCTGCAGACTGAAGGAAGGGGCTGAGGAACCTGCTTGTGTATAGGCACCCCATCACACCTGCTACTAATTCTCGATGGTGCTTTTTCTAGGAATCCCCAGAAAGGTTTAGGACAAAGAAAAACAAATGAGCAATTAGAAAAAAGAAACACACCATGCAAACAAAAATAAAACTCAAAGCACTAAGTTCTACCTAGGGCCCATAGCTGACATGTATTGTTGGCTGTCTGGTCTGGCGCTAGATACAGTATAAGCAATAGCTGATCAACTCCTGCTCTCCTTTGGCTTTCCCATCATTATCCTAAGTCATGGAAAGTCAGAGATTCCCATAAATAAGTGCTTCAGATGCTTGAGGAAAGTTGCTCTTATTTTCAGAGGAGGAAAAAAAAGTATTTGATGCCACATATATCAAATTATTTACTACATGTTTGTCTAGCGCTCTGTACAATGGGTCCCTGATTGTTTGCCTGAGGCCTTACAGTGCTACTGCAGTACAATTAATGAACACCACTGATGAAAATACACTGCAAGACCCTCCCCTCCCTTATGTAGATAATCCCCTCAGATTTCTGAGATGGATGTAAATAAAAGGTTGAGAAAGGTCCCTAATAACAGGGCAATATTGCACACGAGACTTGTAGCACAATGGGGCCTGGGTCCAGGAATGAAGCTCCTAGGTGATGCAGTAACATATTTCTTTACTAATTGTAATTCTCTTTAGGGAACCAATCCCACACGGTGGTGATAACCTCTCCTTTTCTTCCAGGTACTGCCACTGGCATGGTAATCAACACTGGGGATCACACTATCATCGGGCGCATTGCCTCACTGGCATCCGGAGTTGGGAATGAGAAAACACCCATTGCTATTGAGATTGAGCACTTTGTGCATATTGTGGCAGGAGTGGCTGTTTCTATTGGGGTTCTCTTCTTCATCATTGCTGTGTCCATGAAATACAAGGTTCTGGACTCCATCATCTTTCTCATTGGCATCATTGTGGCCAATGTGCCCGAAGGACTGCTAGCCACCGTTACTGTAAGTCTACACAGGCCATTAGCATGCATTGTACAGCTTTGCTTCAGTTTGTATCAGAGTTCATGTCAGTGTGTGCATCACAGTACAAGATGGTCTAGGAACAGGGCCAGTCCTAGGTTCCTGCAGTTAACAGCAGGGGATCCCCAATTCTCATAATCCCTTAGTAGAGCTAGGATTAAAATGGGTGCACTCTTATTGAGAAATGGGCTAAGGATGGAACTGTTTACTTAAATCCATCTGAACTTTGGGGCCTTGGACCCGCCCAGGTTTTGGAAAATCCAAACTCAACTCCCATCCCAGTATCACCATGTTCGGCCATTTCTAACTTTTGTGATCTTATAGCAGATGCAACAGCTGCTGCAAGATCAAGTATTTACAGGTGACCTCATGTGAGCTCACGCCAGCCCTGAGAAGACCTTACAGATATCTTTTCAGAGCTGGGAATTTCCCAATTCAAGATAGGGAACTCTAGAATTAGCAGAGACCTTAATCTCAAAGACTTCAGCACAACAATCCCATGTAGCTATGTGCACACATCCACACATCCTTTAATATAGTGTTGGGTACCATTTCTGTTCCCGTTACTGACCCGCTACATGACCTTGAGCAAGCCACTTCCCTTCTATTTGCCTTCATTGCCTCGTCTGTAAAATGGGGGTATTACTACTTCATGTGTGTATGAAAGATTCAGTTCAGTAATAGTTATAAGCATTGCAAAAGCCTCAGATAGATGGTACAAAGAAGTGCAAAGTATTATGAGTACCATTAGTAATAGTCCTAATCCTTTCCTCAGCATCAAACTACCTATGCACTTCATATGGAAAGAACTGCCACTCACACATCAGTGGTCTTAGCCACAACCATACTCAAGATGTGAAACCATTGTCAGTCATCTTTGGTGACAAACAACTATAATAATTATTAGTACCAGGACACCACAGTGATGGTCACCTTGGAAATATTATGACAAAGTTAGTGGTAATGTCGGCTACTATTAGCTTTGCAGTTATGAGCTTCTCCCAAATTCCAGTCCTTTTACTTGAAATATGGTCCTAATGGCTGTCATGCCCTCCTTCTATCATCAAGGCAATAATAATCTTGTCTAACCACGCCTGAGCCTGTGTGTCAGATGCAGTATTTGCTAACTAGAGGCCAGATTCTGATCTCAGTTACACCATTATTAATCTGGAGTAGCTTCACTGGCATCAATGAAATTACTCTAGATTTTTACATGAACATAATGGAGATCAGAATCAGGACCTATAGCTTTAGCAGGACTATGGTTGGTTCAAAAATACCATTTTTTAATAAAAAAAATTCAGAACTTTTTTCCAAAAAGCTCAGTGAACATTTCCTGGATTTTCAAAAAAAAAAAAAAAATCTTTCGAAGAAAAACTTTTTGGCTATGTTTTTTGGAAAACAAAACCCATTTTTCTTCATTTAAAATATAAAAAAAATGACTGCATTTTTCAGTTTTTTCCCTTGAAAAAATGTTTTAGTTGAAATTTCAAACAAGCTCAGGTTACAATCCATGGAGTCGCGTTGTGCACAGCTTTATTACATTGCTCACTGTAATGGTACCTCACTAACAGGGAGCTGCAATTCTCCCATTCCCCTAGGTGAGTTTGTCTCTGACAGCCAAGCGAATGGCAAAGAAGAATTGCCTGGTAAAGAACTTAGAAGCTGTGGAAACGCTGGGCTCGACCTCCATCATCTGCTCTGACAAGACAGGGACCCTCACACAGAACAGGATGACTGTTGCCCATCTTTGGTTTGACGATCAGATCTACTCGGCTGATACCAGTGAAGAACAAACAAGTAAATATATATGGGAGCTGGAGAAGGGCAACTGGGTGGCTTAGACATGCCACAAGGTGGATGTCAATCTGAATTTAGCTGAGGCCAATGGTGACGACTTGTAGTCACATCATCTGATGGCTCTTTGGTGAACTGCTTTCAAACAAGCTGGTGGGACTCAGGACAGGTCCCACTGGACAAGCACCACTGGATATCAGAAAAAGCAATCCAGCTGGTAACAAGAAGTCTCCCCCCACACCTTGTTGACCATTTTAGCAGAGATGGCAAGGACTGGACGGAGCCTGAATTCCAATCTCACCCCCGCAGATGGTCCTTATAAAATCAGGTTGAGGCACTTTGTGTGCGGTGGGGGAAGAGAGCCTGTCCTACAGCTGTTTTCTGGAGAAATAGAATTCTTTAGTCTAGGAAGTACTAATCCATCCCCTCTCTTCAGCACTAAACAAACAAGGCGTCTTTGCCAAAATAACTCTGGCAGGACTGGTATGGAGGTATGGTGTGCACGGGGGGAGATATGGTTTGAATTTCTATATACCTGAATCTGATAAGAATGGCCGTTTTCTCCTGCAGCTGCTTTAACATAAGGATTCCACTGTCCAGCATCTAAAAAGCTGCAATATTTGTATGGTTTTTTGCTTCTTTTCAGCCCAGTCCTTTGATCAAAGTTCTCAATCATGGGCAACTTTATCAAAGATCGTAACCCTCTGCAACCGAGCCGAATTCAAACCAGGACAGGAGAACGTTCCAATAATGAAGGTATCCGCTACTTTCCGAGATCATTTGTTTTACACTGAAAAGATTGCATGCAAAGTTTGTCTTTGTTTTTAGTGCTGCCTTTCATTTTAAAATTCCCATCACTTTTGTGTTCCTTGCTTTACCCTTGAAAGAAATAGAAAGAGGGAACAGACAAAAGCAATATTCATTTAAGTCAAAAGACAGCTCAGATATCAAGATTAGTCTTTCCACACTATTAATCTAAACTAATAAAAAGATAGAAAGGGTCAGAACTTGAGTTATTTCCTTGTAAAGCATTTGTTATAGGCAGTACTCTGATTAGAACAGGGGACTCCAGATTCCTGGGCTCTACTCTTGATTCTCTCACTGACTGTGACATGCAATGGAACTCACTTGACAATTGGGTAAACTGAGGCACTGACATTAAGCGAGGAGAACATTCATTTGCCCCAGAGCAGAGAACAGCCACAGATCTTTCACTTCCACTGAATTAAATGCAAATCTCACCTCTTTGCAGTAGCTTTGTCACAACAGCAACCCTAAAGAATGGCTCAATATCACTACCCTAAAGACCGCAATTAATAAAATCAACAGCAATACAACCCAAATGCTCCCATGGCATAATTCAAGAGAAGGATGGAAAATATAATCTCTCGTACTGATTGCTTGCTTTAGGTAAACTGGTTGGTGCTTTGCTGCCAGAGTGACAGCTACATTAGAAAGCACACACTCTATCACACATGTGTGTAAACTTATTTCAGTTCCTTGGATGAAAGTGCAAAAGTATTACTACTAAAAATACATGTTTGTTCTTCTCTGCACAGAGAGTTGTGGTGGGTGACGCCTCAGAAACAGCCCTGCTGAAATTTGCTGAAGTAATCTTGGGTGATGTAATGGGCATTAGAAAACGGAACAGAAAAGTGGCCGAAATTCCTTTCAATTCTACTAACAAATTCCAGGTGTGACTTTCTTCTTTGGAAAATGAACCAATCAATCCATATCTTTGTCCAACCCAGTGTTTGTGGCTGGGGCATGGTGACATTAATGGGGAAATTCAATATCCTATGCAGTTTAAGCTCAGAGCCACGTATTTCCATGGAGGCAGCTACCCTGCTGGGACTTTCATGCCAGGCCATGCAATTAGTTCCAGGGAATTCAGGTTACATTACGAAAGAGGGAATGGAGCTGTAGCCCATGCAGTGTGGCCAAGCTGCCTTGAGCACAGTATGTAGGAACCTATAGTTTCTATAAACATTATTAAAGATGAGGGTGAATCCGATCTGCATCATTTTATGGAAATAACAGTATTGACAGCCCTCAGGCTCCTAGAAACTTGACAATGCTGCCTAAGACTGGGCAAAGTTTGGGCACCTGTGTCTTATTATTAAAATAAGATTTATTATTATCACACAGTGATCTAGTATATGTCATTAGAGCAAGGTATTTCATTCTATCAAAGACCAGATTTATCACTTCAGAAGAGATAATGTACATTAGTGAGAAAGAGGAGAAGAAATATTTCTTGGCTCCAAGTTAAATGGACTCTTATGGCCAAATTCTGCTGTCAGACAAGCACGGCCAATTCCCATTGCCATCACAGTGGGCAGGGCCAACTCTAGGTTTTTTGCCGCCCCAAGCAAAAAGCGAAAAAAAACCCCTCTGGGAGTGCAACTGCCAAAGCAAAAAAAAAAAAAAAAAAGGGCGTCCAGAATGCCGCCCCTGAAATTGTGCCGCCCCAAGCACGTTCTTGGTTTGCTCGTGCTTAGAGCGGGCCCTTAAAGTGGGGGTTGCATATCTGAGGGCAGAATTTAGCCGTTGGTGGGTTATGGTGGAAACTGAAGGGGACCATACACTGTTTCAATCATTCCATCTTCATGGTGCACACAGCTCTCAATCCATGAGACCGAAGACCCCAATGATAAACGCTTCCTGCTGGTGATGAAAGGAGCCCCAGAGAGGATCCTAGAGAGATGCAGCACCATCATGATCAATGGCGAAGAACAGCCACTGGATAGAGAGAGGGCTGAGGCTTTTCAGACGGCATACATGGAATTGGGAGGCCTGGGAGAGAGAGTGCTGGGTGAGTTAAAAAGGGAACTGAAAATGGATTGCAACAGAGAAAGGAATTGGGAAATTAAAACTGAGTTAATTGCCCTGGGCAACTGGATGTTACAATAAAGGATGCATTAGGTGTGCATGGGAATATTATACATGTGACAATCCTCATTCCAGTCTTGGAATGACAGCTGAAAATGGGTGCAGTCTCAGAGGAAAAAAGAGAAATGACCTGCTCATTCATGGATGAAATGATAAAAAAACCCCTCAAAATAACTAAAGGGTTAACCCACATCAACACTGCCGTAAACTCTTTCCAGCAGGGACCTTGGGACAGTAGCTTGCACTATGTGGGGGAGGGAGCAGGTACCAGCTACATTTCTTTGAATGCTGGTGCTGTAAAAGAACATTAATGCAGCTGACAAGGGATTAAAATTCCACCACAGAGGACATTTCATGGTTGTTTTTTTAAAATGCAGTGGTATAACGTAGAGAAGAACAAATAGTCATGCTGTACCAAGTCTCCCTTTCTCTTTTGACCCTTCCCCTCCACCCTGCTCTCACACTGCTCTACTGGGTTTCATTCCAGGCTTCTGCCATTTGTACCTGCCAGAGGATGAGTTTCCAGACACCTACCCCTTTGATACAGACTCCATGAACTTCCCCACCTCCAACCTGTGCTTTGTAGGACTCTTATCCATGATTGACCCACCTCGCTCCACCGTGCCAGATGCCGTGTCAAAGTGCCGCAGTGCTGGGATCAAGGTAGGGTTTCTGCCAGTCAACAGCACAGCAGGTCTACATAAGGGATTCCTAAAGCGCCCATGATATAGCCTCAAGTTCTTGCTGCATCATGGTCACATTTTACTGTATTCAGATTAAACACATCTCAGGAGATAACTGAAGTCTTATCATCTCATTAACGTTGGCCTGGGGTATTAACCTGGGAGTAAATTTTTACACCCACTTAAAGTCTCTTTTACACTGCCAGCATGGTATGAAGAGAACTTAATGTAAATGGGCCCATTGCAAAGATGGGCTGGAACCAAAACCCCAGATGCAAAAGGATTCCAAAATTTGGGGGGAGGTGCAGAAGTTGATCCAGATCCAACCTTGCAGCTCAGGCCCATTTCTAATACATAAAGGCACCTATGGAGCTGGAATTATTCACCCTAAACCATGAAAGAGTGACAAAAGTCCTTCAGAAAGGGGAAGAACTACATTTAGATCATAAAAACTGAAAACTTTAGAAAAGTTTTCAGTTTTTAGAAGTCTATGCAAAGCAACAGCTTCCCTAGCTGTCTTGCCAGGACAGCCTCAAGTATATATGCAGCTCAAGGCTAGTGACGGGGAGCGAGTTTCAATTGCATATTGGATCAGGAAAGGGAAATCAGCCTTTGAAGCAACCAGCCTAAGGCAAAATGAAGGCGGTCCCAATATTCGGTAAACTGCTGGCATTCGGAGGTTGCTAGGCTTGCTACCAAGCAGCTCTCTCCCCTAAAAGGTTGAAGAGACGCGTGTCCCAATTTTCTAGGATACCTCCTGTCACAAGGACCTAGTTTATGTTGCAATATTAATCAGTGTTTCCAACACACCGTGCAAACTCTTTATTCTACAGTATTGGTCCCCATCAACTCAATAGCAATACAACAGCATTTGGGGTTATTAGTGTGCTATATAAAAATAAATACAGGACCTCGGTTTAGGAGAAGGAGTGAGGCAGATCAGAATTAGAGAAGGAGCCTGGTTTCCTGAACCAAGCCTTCCCTTTCACTTTCAATTCAACAGTGCCAATGTCACTTGGCTTAGGAACTGGTGCTAACATCGGGCTAGCAGGTTACTAGCAACAATCTGAATATCTTTGAAAACCTGACTGCATGCTCAAGAAACAAAGCCATTCATTGGTAGAGAATAGCCACCTCCTTCTGCTATTCCTAAGTTTCTCATTCGATGCACTTGTCCCTTCATCAGGTTATCATGGTCACTGGCGATCATCCAATCACAGCAAAAGCAATTGCCAAGAGTGTAGGCATCATTTCCGCCAACAGCGAGACCGTGGAAGATATTGCCAAGCGCCTCAATGTTCCAGTCGAGCAAGTCAATAAACAGTAAGAGCAGGCAGCACGCACCTGTAGCTATCTGGAAATGAAACCTTTCCTTCTCCTCTTATGCATGTATTAACCTGTTTCTACAAAACAGTCACTTTTTGCTCTCCTGCTTCTTGGTACTTTCCTAGCCCTGATATCCATCCAACTATTCATCTCTTCTACCCAGAACCATCCATCTAGCTTATTCTGAAATGTACTGAGGCTGAATGGAGTTTTGATGATTCAGTGAGAGAAGAATAAGATAACCCATTCTACCATTCCACCTCTTCCAGCCAATACAGCATTGCTCCCTACAGCACAATCTCTGTTCTTTTGCAAGGTCTACTGATGGGGCCTACTACCACTTTCTCCACTAGGGAATTGTAGTAATACCTTGCATTTCTACAGAGCCTTTCAAGTAATTCCTGCTGACAAACGAGTAAGGCTACTTAAAATTAACTTGCTTATTGCTGCCATGCCCAACCCACTGAATTGAGTACAGTGTATGAATGTATGGTTTGTATCTAAGCCTTTATGTCGGAGTTTCACTGTGCATTCCTGTGGCTATTACAGGGATGCTAGAGCTGCTGTAATTAACGGAATGGAGCTTAAGGATATGACCGCAGAGCAGCTGGATGAGATCTTGATCAATCACTCAGAAATAGTCTTCGCTCGCACCTCACCCCAGCAGAAACTGATTATAGTGGAGGGCTGCCAAAGGCAGGTGAGTGAGAGAAGGCAACAGATAAACATATGTGGCCCTAATGGATTTGTACAATGATGGTATTTGCTCAGATGTCCTCCTCAGCAACAGACAGATGTGATAACCTCGTGGTGTTAGAATCAGGTAAGAGGGAGGTGAGTTCCAGGTTCTCTTTTCATGCTGCAGCCATCTGAATCTACATACTGTAGTGAACTGGCCAGTGTGCCTTTGGCACCCCATCCTACACTGGATAGAATATAAGCGTCTGCATTGCATGTCAGGAGTCCCATGTTGGTACTGGCTAACTGACACTCTTCTGTGGTAGGGCCTGGTGCTTGAGGGGAAGTAGCGGAGCTGCAGCTGCACTTTGGGTGTGAAGTTCTAGTTGTGACACAATGCTGGAATCCCTGGGGCCAAGGATTGATTATTTAGGATGCCCCCTTCCCCAGATGGTTCTATAAACCCAGATGAAAGCAGCATTGTGACCATGCCCTCTTGTCCCTCCCCTTCAGTCTCACTTAGGCCTTCTGTACAGCCATGTTTACCAATACAGGGCATGAGTCCCAATAAACTGCTTTATCACATGCTTTGTCTAAACTGCCTCTTAAACTGTCTTATAGCTTAGATAGGAGACTAGTGTAGGGCAGGATTTTAAGAGTTTTGTCCCATTCACCGCAGTTATTTTAAAGCTGTCTGGAGTAGAACCAACACAGTGGGTATATAGTGCACCATGAAAAAGGTGAGCAGAGCACCATCCAGACTTCCTCCAAGGGACTTTTCACGGCTGTGCGATCTCCCTGCTTCCCCACCAATGCAAGCTGTGACTTAGCCGATGGCTCTCCCTCAAATTTGCAAGGAAAGCAGATGCAGCATGGCCCACTTTTAATTTTTGTAGCTTTGGCAGAGCTGAGCTTTCCCATCAACATCAGCTCTTTGGGTTTAATCCTGAATTGCTTTCAGGGAAACAACATTATTACTTAATTTCTAGCATCACCCCTTTTTAGATGGCAAGCTCTGGGTACACGTGTTCTGTGCTGTGCAGATGTCCACCCTCCAGTAAGATTTGGCTCTTTGAAGGATGAAGAGCAAAAAAAGTCAGTTCACGTTCTATGTTTAGTAGCTAGAGCCTATAAGTATTATTTATAACTGGTATCATGTAGCAAAATCCCCCAAGGGACAAGACATTCAGTATTTGTCGTAATTAGTTTGCCACATTTTTTCCTTTGATTTTTTTCTGATTCTGCTCATTGCACTCCACATTCTCCAGAAGCCAAAGCATCTTTGAGAGGATACTCGGTTATATTAGGAAGTTTCATCAGAGAGGCTAGTCCAGAGAACTGGGGCCTTTTCTAGTTCACCAGCTCAAATCAGTTCAGGTTCACAAACTAAAAGCAAGGTTAGCATTTAGTGGCTGTTCAGTAGCCTTCATTAAAGTGGGAGTGGGGTGTGTGTGTGTCTCAGCTATCTATATCACAAACCACCCCGAAACTGACATCCTTCTAAGACACCTTAGGAGAGAGGCCAAGGAGGGGATGGACCATGGTAACTGAATCCCCCTTTGCCCCCCCAAGAGTATCTCTGGTTTCTTCAGCCAGGGATGGGATACATTGGCAAGACATTGTAGAGGAAATGTATGCTATCACTGCCTATATTCTACCTGGCTAGATGAAGAATTTGGCTTCAGGCCAGGGCTGCCCATCCAGCACCTTTCATCAGCACACATTCACTTTAAAAGAACAGCTGAAGAGCACTGACATTAATTTTAACTTGTACTGAACTCTGCTCCAGAAGCTTTAAAGGTGGGGGCTTTTCCTTGCTGGAGGATGGACTAATTTCCTCAGTCACCTGAATCCTACTGTGTTCCAGGATGCAGTTGTTGCGGTGACTGGAGATGGAGTCAATGACTCCCCAGCTCTGAAAAAGGCAGATATTGGAATTGCTATGGGTATCGCCGGCTCCGACGCAGCTAAAAACGCAGCTGACATGATCTTGCTGGATGATAACTTTGCTTCTATTGTCACAGGAGTGGAGGAAGGTAAAAATAAGATTCACTACTCTCATCCCTAATGTAAGCTGAAGTAGTCGCATTGGACTTATAGCCACTATCCTCTGTCTTATTATTTTAAAGAGGCCCACTTGCTTGCACTATTGTTCACTTACATTTGCACACACCATTACCTGGAATATGCATGAAAGCTGGGGGACTGCATGTTCATTTTGTTGCAAATGTATGTAGGCAATGACATATTTGTGCATACCAGAATCTTTTTTTTTTTAAAAAAGGCATCTCCTAGAGCTCAATGGTCAGTTTATTGACATTTATGGTAACTACGTACCCAATTCTGCATGCACTGGTCATGTGTCCCTTAATATCCTACACAATCCAGTCTAAATCTATGGACTTAATTTCCTTATTCAAACTTCAGACTCTATGGAGCTATCAGAACCATGGTAGCTAACCACTTTAAAGTTAGAAACAGATGTGAATCATCTCCAACCACAACCACATCTTAGGGTTTTATGACCTGCTCACAAAGAGCAAGGCAACATTACACAAATACTATTTGCTCAGTTCTGCTATGCTTATCAGTTTGAATCCTGAACAAAAGCCCTTCATTCATGTCTGATCCAGTCTTAGTTTCAGCCTCACGTGTTGCAGTAATCTCTTGTACTCTTTCTTTTCTATTATTTGTTTGCCACCCTCTCTTGCTTGACCCCAGCTATACTACCACCTATTCTAAATGTTTTAACTGTAACTGCTGAAAAAAAGATGGTGGGAAATTTTCAGCCAGCATTGGCCTTAGTGAGTATTTTAAAATAAACTTTCTGTTTTTCCTCAGGCCGCTTGATCTTTGATAACCTAAAGAAAACCATCGCCTACACCCTGACCAAGAATATTGCCGAGCTCTGTCCCTTCCTGATCTACATTATCGCCAGCATCCCACTGCCTATTGGCACAATCACTATTCTGTTCATCGACCTGGGCACAGACATCGTAAGTTGACTCACCCCAGACATGGTTAAAACCAGCAGGCTGCCCAAGCAATTTCACGTGCATGTTATTGACTCTGAGAATGAGTAAGCGGCTAGGGTTTGAGTGCCAAGGAGACTCTTGAGCCTCGCTGGGCGTGAAGCAATTAGATTTGATGTACATCTTTGAGGGATTAGTCATCAGTCAGGAACTGAGAGCTGTCATGCTAGGAGTCTACTACAGGCTACCTAACCAGGTGGAAGAGGTAGATGAGGCTTTTTTTAAACGACTAACAAAATCTTCCAAAGCCCAAGATTTGGTGGTGATGGGGGACTTCAACTATCTGGATATATGTTGGGAAAATAACACAGCGGGGCACAGACTATCCAATAAATTCTTGGACTGCATTGCAGACAACTTTTTATTTCAGAAGGTTGAAAAAGCTACTGGGAGGAAGCTGTTCTAGACTTGATTTTAACAAATAGGAAGGAACTCGTTGAGAATTTGAAAGTAGAAGGCAGCTTGGGTGAAAGTGATCATGAAATCATAGAGTTTGAAATTCTAAGGAAGGGTAGAAGGGAGAACAGCAAAATAGAGACAATGGATTTCAGGAAGGCGGATTTTGGTAAGCCCAGAGAGCTGATAGGTAAGGTCCCATGGGAATCAAGACTGAGGGGAAAAACAACTGAGGAGAGTTGGCAGTTTTTCAAAAGGGACACTATTAAGGGCCCAAAAGCCAGCTATTCCGCTGGTTAGGAAAGATAGAAAATGTGGCAAAAGACCACCTTGGCTTAACCACGAGATCTTGCATGATCTAAAAAATAAAAAGGAGTCATATAAAAAATGGAAACTAGGACAGATTACAAAGGATGAATATAGACAAACAACACAGGAATGCAGGGGCAAGATTAGAAAGGCAAAAGGCACAAAATGAGCTCAAACTAGTTACAGGAATAAAGGGAAACAAGAAGACTTTTTATCAATACATTAGAAGCAAGAGGAAGACCAAAGACAGGGTAGGCCCACTGCTTAATGAAGAGGGAGAAACAGTAAAAGGAAACTTGGAAATGGCAGAGATGCTTAATGACTTCTTTGTTTCGGTCTTCACGGAGAAGTCTGAAGGAATGCCTAACATAGTGAATGCTAATGGGAAGGGGGTAAATTTAGCAGATAAAATAAAAAAAGAACAAGTTAAAAATCACTTAGAAAAGTTAGATGCCTGCAAGTCACCAGGGCCTGATGAAATGCATCCTAGAATACTCAAGGAGCTAATAAAGGAGGTATCTGAGCCTCTAGCTATTATCTTTGGAAAATCATGGGAGACGGGAGAGATTCCAGAAGACTGGAAAAGGGCAAATATAGTGCCCATCTATAAAAAGGGAAATAAAAACAACCCAGGAAACTACAGACCAGTTAGTTTAACTTCTGTGCCAGGGAAGATAATGGAGCAAGTAATTAAGGAAATCATCTGCAAACACTTGGAAGGTGGTAAGGTGATAGGGAACAGCTAGCATGGATTTGTAAAGAACAAATCATGTCAAACCAATCTGATAGCTTTCTTTGATAGGCTAATGGGTCTTGTGGATAAGGGAGAAGCTGTGGATGTGGTATACCTAGACTTTAGTAAGGCATTTGATACGGTCTTGCATGATATTCTTATCGATAAACTAGGCAAATACAATTTAGATGGGGCTACTATAAAGTGGGTGCATAATTGGCTGGATAACCGTACTCAGAGAGTTGTTATTAATGGTTCCCAATCCTGCTGGAAAGGCATAACCTCTGACTCTCAGAGGTTCCGCAGGGGTCTGTTTTGGGACCGGCTCTGTTCAATATCTTCATTGACGACTTAGATATTGGCATAGAAAGTACACTTATTAAGTTTGCGGATGATACTATACTGGGAGGGATTGCAACTGCTTTGGAGGACAGGGTCATAATTCAAAACGATCTGGACAAATTGGAGAAATGGTCTGAGTTAAACAGGATGAAGTTTAACAAAGACAAATGCAAAGTGCTCCACTTGGGAAGAAAAAATCAGTTTCACACATACAGAATGGGAAGAGACTGTCTAGGAAGGAGTATGGCAGAAAGGGATCTAGGGGTTATAGTGGACCACAAGCTAAATATGAGTCAACAGTGTGATGCTGTTGCAAAAAAAGCAAACGTGATTCTGGGATGTATTAACAGGTGTGTTGTGAGCAAGACACGAGAAGTCATTCTTCCACTCTACTCTGCTCTGATTAGGCCTCAACTGGAGTACTGTGTCCAGTTCTGGGCACCGCATTTCAAGAAAGATGTGGAGAAATTGGAAAGGGTCCAGAGAAGAGCAACAAGAATGATTAAAGGTCTTGAGAACATGACCTATGAAGGAAGGCTGAAGGAATTGGGTTTGTTTAGTTTGGAAAAGAGAAGACTGAGAGGGGACATGATAGCAGTTTTCAGGTATCTAAAAGGGTGTCATAAGGAGAAGGGAGAAAACTTGTTCACCTTAGCCTCTAAGGATAGAACAAGAAGCAATGGGCTTAAACTGCAGCAAGGGAGGTCTAGGTTGGACATTAGGAAAGAGTTCCTAACTGTCAGGGTGGTTAAACACTGGAATAAATTGCCTAGGGAGGTTTTGGAATCTCCATCTCTGGAGATATTTAAGAGTAGGTTAGATAAATGTCTATCAGGGATGGTCTAGACAGTATTTGGTCCTGCCATGCGGGCAGGGGACTGGTCTCGATGACCTCTCGAGGTCCCTTCCAGTCCTAGAATCTATGAATCACATGGGATATGTAGGATAGCAAAACAAGCAGAGGCCTAGAGTGAAAGCAGATGGATTTGGAGGAGGAGAAAAAATAAGGTGAGGAGGGGAGCAAGGGAGAGTGGAAAGTAAAGGCTTCGCTCATGTGCATTGACCAGTAACCCACCTGGCCAGGCCTTTTGATCAAGACATGCAGGCAGTGAACTATCAAGAGAGCACATATATTAGCAGTCAGATAGTCCTCAAATCACCTGTTTGCTACAGTATAGGGAATGACCACTGGGCGTTCAAATGAGGCATCCTCTACTGTCCCCATAAATTCAAAAGACCCCTCCTCTCCTTCCGGTTTCATCCATCCACAGGGGTGGATGAGCAATATGTTCATGGCCCCAAGGAATGTGTTTCAGACCTCACCCAAACCTTTCTATGGTCCTGAACTGCAGACTTCATTGAAAAGAGCCTTTTATCATTTGCTCCTTGACATCTGGGGCACTCAATGTTTACATAATCCAGCTAACAGACATTGGAGAAAGAACAGCCAGATTTTATTGAATCTCCCAGAAGCAGGCAGAGGTGTGCCAGTGAGGTTCTGAAAGACAATTTCTCTTGTAGATTCCCTCTGTCGCGTTAGCCTATGAGAAAGCTGAAAGTGACATTATGAACAGGAGACCCCGGCACAAGAAGAAGGACAGGCTGGTGAACGAGCAGCTCGCTGTGTACTCCTATTTGCAGATTGGTATGTTGGGTCATTCACATAAGAGATGGCTAGGCGGGACGAGGAGAAGGAGAGTCACTGAAAGGCTCTTGAATTTGGTTCCTGGCCACAGGAAGGAGTGTAGAGTGGTGTTAGAGCAGGGGGGAGGGAGTCAGGACTCCTTAGTTCCATTCCTATGAGCTCAACTCATTGTGTGAGCTTGGGCAAACTTATTTAACTTCCCTCTGACTGTGTGTGCACCTATGCAATGGTTACAGAAATGCTTTATCCATAGGAGTTGGGAGGCTTAATGTAGAGTGCGATGAGATTCTTGGTTAAAAGGCTTCCTATACGATCCATGCAAAGTACTATGGATCCAGAAAGAGCTAGTTCATTCTGACTCTCAGAGGATTTTTTTCTTGTTTCCCCTTCCTTCCCCCAAATACATTAAGTCTCACTCCATCCCTTTCTTATTTCCCCCCCTTCTACTTTGCAGGGATCCTACAGTCGATTGGAGCCTTCCTGGCCTATTTTACCGTGTATGCTGAACAGGGCTGGCTTCCTAACACACTGCTCGGCTTACGTGTCAATTGGGAAGATGATTACTATAATGACATAGAGGACAGCTATGGGCAAGAATGGGTAATCCATCTGTAAAATCCTCTTCAGTTTAAATCCCGTGTTATAACTGGAAATGGAAGATTCTCTCCCCTCACTGGGGGTGGGATGGGGGGGGGGATGAAGGGAAGCTTAGAAATGTTTGGAGGTGGACCTGATGGGGAAAGATTTAATTTTAACTTTATGCCACTAGATATGAACTAAAGTTTCCCACGTTAGATTTCTTGGAGCTGTTCTTTGGCTTTGGTCATTCAACTTCAGAGCCCACTAACTCAACATCTAGAATTCACCTCTTTTTGCTTCTCTCCTACCCCTGACACCAAACATCCTCCCCTATTTCTGTCTCAGCTATAGGTTTTTGTCAACAGGAGGCTCTCCACCACTCTTCCCTCCCTTTCTAGAGTATGTTTAGATCCCCTCTACTCCCCCAGTGCTGCTCCTGCACACCACTACTGTCCAGCTGTGATGATACTCTTTATAGTACAATACCGATTCTCCCCTTTCCAGCACTGTGATGCAATGTTGCTTAAATTCCATAACCTCTGGCTGACATTAAATGAGTGTTAAATAGAACCACAACCTCAAGATTTAATTCCAAAACCCAATACTGAAACTAGGTCCTAACAAACGATGTTCCCTAGAGGAATTCCTGCTGCCCAAGACCATGATGGTTGTGGGGAGCTCCCATCCTTACACTGTTCCCTACAGCAATCACCATAAGCAGAGGCAGTAGGTGAATTGATATGAATTCCCCACCGCCAAGGCTCTCAACGTTCTCTACCGCAACAGCTAATGGGAGAGAACAATAGATTCCAAGCTGTTATACAAGTGTAAAGGTGGAATTATTCCAGACTTATACCCATGTAACTGGGAATCAGTCTTCAGACTATGCAGCCATTCTTATAATGTAAGTACATACACTTTAGTGCCTGACATGTAACAAAGATACTTTTTTATTCCTTTGCAGACTAGATACCAACGGACATATCTGCAGTGGAGTGGCTACACTGCCTTTTTTGTCAGCATCACAATTCAGCAAGTGGCAGATCTGATCATCAGGAAAACAAGGAGGAATTCCATTTTCCAGCAAGGTCTTCTTAGGTGGGTGCTAAACGTTCATTAATGGGAAAGGGGTCTTAGCCTGGAGGTCTAACAGTCTGATCCAGCCTCTGTATGTTCCTTAGGTGAAACTGGAGTCAGAAATAACTTCCTCCATTCTTCCTTCTTGTTCCTACCAACTTCCTCTCTCTCCAGCTTTTCTCTATCATCCAAGTTTCAGTTAGCAATGAAACTAGCCCCAAGAAAAACAGCTGTTCAAAGTTGTTTGAATACTGACATTTCAAAATTAAAATGTTTTAAAATGGGATTTTCGCCATTTCACGCACCTCCCCACCTCCTTTAAAAACAAAACAGAACTATAGAGCTAATCGATATTTTGCAAAATTTCCAAAAAGGAGAAAATGGCGTTAAAGCTTTTTCATTACTTTTCAGCCAGCTCTGGTAGACTTTTGACTTCCAGGAGCTATCAATAGGCCAAACTCTGTCAGATGCTGAGCACCCTTCAAGGCCAATTGAAGCCAAATGATTGAGGGCATCCCACAGTACTGAAGCCACAATATAAAAGCCGACATCTTGTCTATATGACCTTTATGGTCCAGGATGAATGGGCTATATTCAGTTTTGCATTCAAAAGGAAAGACACTGTATCTAGCCAGCATGTCTGTCAGAACCGCTGTCCCTTCTGAAATTCTCATTATGGGCTATAGCACAGAGCCTGCACCTAGTTAAGTAGGACTTCTACTCAGATTTGTACCTTTGGGTTATATAGTGTTAGAATGGTACCAGCTAATCTTAGACCCTAGTGTTATACAGATCACATAACCATCTTCTTTACTGGTTTTCTTGTAGGAATAAAGTCATCTGGGTGGGTATATTCTCCCAGATAGCAATCGCTCTGATTCTCTGTTATGGTCTCGGAAGTGTTACTGCCTTGAACTTCACGCCCCTTCGGTGAGTTCCAATTCTTCTGTGTTCTACCTCTTCTTCAAATGTACATATACACATTACATGGTAGGAAATCTACGCTCAGTGGCATGGCTGATTGGAGGGGCATGCCATGTGGAATAAACTTCTTAGATAGCAGAATTCAAAGACTAAGTCTTAGGACATAATTACTGAGTTGAGTTGGCTGAAATTTCTCAGTCAAAAAAATTGGAACAATTTTTCATGACCTTTTTCCCAAAAACATGTCCCATTTTTGGCCAGTTCTATTACCAAGGATAGAGAAAACAGTTTATACAGAATAAGAACCTCCCTAGCCCTTATTCCAGAACTCATGCTATTGGGTGAGGCTATAAAACGTTTGCTTGACTACATTTTTATTTAAAATGACTTTCCTTTCATATGCCAATCCAGTTTCTGATGTCTTCCATCGGGGTATCACAAGACAGCCTCATTTTGCAGCCCAATTTTCAGAGCAAACAAGTTCTCCTCATTTACAGATTCAGAAATGTCAAAGGGCCAGATTTTTTCTCTAGTGACAGCATCAAATCAGCTGTTTGCACAGTAGGCCCTCACAGAATTCAGCTGGAGGGACTGCTCCTTTCAAATGGTAAGATCTGATTCATGAATCTCCTTTCTTTCCCTTTTCCAGGGTTCAGTATTGGTTTGTGGCCATGCCTTATGCCATCTTGATATGGGTCTATGATGAAATCCGCAAGCTTTTCATCAGGCAATACCCAGGAAGTAAGTAGAACCCTCCCTGGACCTAGAATTCCATTCTCAGTCCATTTCTACCACCACCACCCTTCCCAACCCCAGCCGTATCATTTTGATAGAGATGATTTTAAATGGATTATCTAGATAATGCCTTATTTAATTTTCTTCTACTGGAAGAAAAAAAATCCTAATTCCTTGATATTTTCCCCTCCTCCTATCATAGGTTGGTGGGACAAGAACATGTATTACTGAAACAGCCGTCATCACTGTTCTCCTTTCTCCCTGCTGGAGAGTTCTTTAATTGTCTCAACCGGCCTCTGCTGCTGAATGGTCCTGTCTGTGCAATATAAAATAACCACAGGGGTTGCCCTCATCATGAAGAAACAAGGACTTACAAGGCTGAAAAACCACCTTACACTGTACTGTAAAGCTTAGACTTGGCTAAAAATTTAAATGCAATCTATTTTTTTATAAATACTTTTTTTTCCTGTTTAAAGTGTATAAAGTTAATGGAAAAAAACCTCTTATGTATATAGACATTAAGGAAATCACACATTTGTAACTTAAGGCATTGACTTGCACTAGGTTTGTTCAAGCTGTTTTATTTGTTTGCTGTTTTGGTGCAATTGAACTGTGAGCAAGTGCATATGCAGATCTGAGTTATGTCACCAAGGATGACTAGACTGTATAGGCACAATTTGATAATAAAAGGACTTTTTCCAGAAAGCAGCTCTCTTCATTACTCACCTTCCAAAGGCACAGTTAAAAAATTGCAGTGGTGTTGGATGACTCAGGGGATTGGGAGTAGGTTACAAGGCCCTTCAGTCACTGGACAGAGTCCTGCACAAGCTTAAGAGTGACGGAAGGCCATTTCCATGAGATGGACTACGGAAAATAAATTCAGGCTCCCAGCTCCCACTGAAGTCTATGGAATTGATGGTGGTGGCACCTTGCAGTATTTGCTGAGCATTTCACAGGATTGGTACCAACAAGAAAACTTTGTGAAATAATTTGGGGCCAATCCTGCACAGCATGGCATAGGAACTGAACGATGAACATCTTTCTCCTTTACTCTCAACAGTTACAAGAGCTGCAAGCTTCAAATGTCTACTCTGGCTCTGATTCAATTAGGTATAGCCTCCGAGACTTTGTCTTAAACTAGTTTGTAAAGGTGTGATGCTAGCGTCTGTAACTAACTTGATCTAATACACACCTAAGACTCTCAGCCAGGCAAAGCAAGTTGCAATGCAGCATGATCATGTTAAAGCTTAGTAGGGAACAGCAGAGCACCTGCTGAAGTACAGTTTGCCTTGTCTGAAGGAGAGCTTCAGAAGGTGTTACTTGGACAGCTAATATGTTCCAATAATACACCTTTAACTCCTAATCCTCTAGACAAAACCTTAGGGAAAGAGGCAGGAAGAGCAAGGGGTAGGGAGAGAGACAACAACTAGGAGAGGTACATTTCTACCCCGATATAACGTGACCCGATATAACACGAATTCGGATATAACGCGGTAAAGCAGTGCTCCAGGAGGGCGGGGCGGCGCACTCCAGTGGATCAAAGTTCAATATAACGTGGTTTCACCTATAACACGGTAAGATTTTTTGGCTCCCGAGGACAGCGTTATATCGAGGTAGAGGTGTATAGTGAAAAGAACAGGGAGGGGGAAGGAAAGTGAGATGCTTTCAGCCATAAGGACTGAATCTTTCAAGAGACCCACACCCGTGCAAGTGCCAAAAGTGACTCTGAAGCCTCCCTCCCCAGACCTCCTCCCTGCATTCCATCTACTGTCAGGGTAGCAATCACATGTGGCTATTGGACAAGATACCTTCAGCCTCAGGCACTTACACAAGTAAAAGGACTTAAAGCAGAATGAGGAGCAACAGCAGTGCAAATAAACAAATTGTGAGGGTGAGTTCAGATTCTAAGCATCCACCATCTCAAGCTGCTTATCACACAGTCCACAACCCAGCTGAGACCTATATAAATGGTTGTATATAAATACCTTCCCCACAGTTATAGTCTTATATTAATTAGTCAAAATCACTAGCTAAAGTGGAGGCCAAAGAAGATATGAGCATACATTCCCATACTAGACCAGGACAATGGTCTCCTGAGGTTTGTTGTTCTGTCTCCAGCACTGACTTACTTCAGAGGAAAGAGGCTTTTACTCAGACTGTAAACCTTGTGGAGCAGTGACTTTTTTTTGTTCTGTGTTTGTACAGCTCCTAGCACAATAGGGTCCTTGTCCATGACTGAGGCTCCTACACAATATCACAATGCAAATAATAAATCCAGCAATGTGTAAAATCTCATAACAGTGCTACACTGTTTGAAATTTGAATAATGAGAAGAAAGGGGTTGCATTTCAAAGACGACCACAGTTTTGTAAAACATTTTGTTAAAGCACCAGGTTCTTTTGAGTAAACATGGCCTGTTTTCACTGCAAAAAAGTAGACCATTTTCAAGAAAATGAGGGGCAAGTTATAAACAAAAAAACAAGGGGAGAATGTACTCAGTTTGGGAATAAAAGAAAGTTCTTCATAGAAAACATCATCCAACAATTCACTTTCTTTTTTAACGCAGCTTTTCAATGAGAAAAGAGCCATTTTGTTTAAACTGTCAATAAAGTGAAATCAAGAGGCGTGTGAACTTCCATAGGACAAAGTCTGTGAATTTTGCACAGCTCTGCTAAAACCCAGGCAATATTAGACAAGCATTGTCTACCACACACAAACTCCCCAGTAGTATAAAATAACCCGAGGCACCCTTCCAACTGATTTAGGTTAGAGTACAATGTGTGTAAGGAGTTGACAATGCTAAATGACAAAGACTATTCTTACCCAGAGTCCAAGAGATCATAAAAGCATTGAGAAATCAAAATGACAATCTGAAAAACAATCTCAGATTAAGAAGTCTGATGTCTTCTGGCTCCAAGAGATGCAGTCTGGGAGGAATTCTTATAAAGAGGTTATCTTGTTATGCTTAAATTCTGCCTGCATCTTGGTATTATAAACACTTCAGGTTAAGAGTGGAAGAATGTAGTCTTGTAGAACAGGGGACTGGGAGCCAGGACTCCCGGGTTCTATTCCTGTTTCAGACCCAGCTTGGTACATTATTTATTATTTGTACTGGGGTAGCTCCTAGCAGCCCCAGTCATGGACCAGGACCCCACTGTGCAAGGCGCTGCACAAATACAGAACAAATGATGGTATTATCATTATATAGGATTTGTTGATAACATTGCATTCCACAATAATGAGCAGAAATCTTACATTGAAAGCATGCTGGCTAGGTAGAGTCTTTGCTCTCTATGCAGGACTGAATAAAGATCAAAAAGAAGCAATGACAATTCTTTGCATTTTGTATAGTTCCCCACCAAGCCCATTTTTCTAAAAGAAAAGTGCTTATGAAGAGAGCTGTTTTCCTTTCTAAAACTTTATTTTTCAGGTGGTCAGAGAGACTGGGGGAATATGAGGAGCAGCACTTCCTCTGTTGAGGAGGTATGACCTAGCATCCCAGCAATTACTTTTCAAAGCCAATGTAAAGTGCTCTCTTAAGAAGAGATGTCTGATCAGACAGAGCTGCTGGGGATGCAAGGAGGGTTTGAAGAAAAGGCAAGTCACTCAGTGAATGGGGAGTGAAATATTTGTATTTTACTTACACATGGGAGAGGGGAAGTCCCTATGTGATGGATGGGATTGAAGAATGCGGGCTGGAGGGATGACTCTGTACTAATAAAAAAATCTAACAAAGAAAACATACAAAATCACCAAGCTTGAGAGAAAGAACTGTCCACATTTTCAAGGCCAAGATGCAGCACGGAAGGGTTCAGACCTGGAAGTGCATCCAGCTTTTAATTTTGATTTCATTGGAGAGTATTTTTTCCCCACGTCACAATTTGTTAGCTCTTGGCTTGGCAAAAGTTGCCTTTGCTACATAGGAACCAATTCCTCTTAAACAAAGGAACAAAAAGATTGTAAAGCAATATATTCACAACTCATCTAATGTCTCTTACAATCAGTTGAGGGCATGGTCTAGACATATGCCTTGGCAGAGTTAAACAGGGTTAGGTGGGAGGTTTATACACATACATGCACAAATCAAGGAGTGTCTTGAGGCGATATTTCACAGAGTCAGGGAAACAAAATTAAAGCACTTAAGTGTGGCAGCCTCTTCCACCCCAAAGAAAACCTGCAATGCCTTTTTTTGCCTTATTTATTAATGAAACAATTGAATCAAATAGACTCGAGGGGGGGGGGGGGAGGATGTTTCAAGATATGAGCCTGACTGTTCCAAGTGCTGAGCAGCAGAACGCCAACTGAAGACAGGAGTCCATAAGAACGGCCATACCGGGTCAGACCAAAGGTCCATCTAGCCCAGTATCCTGTCTTCCGATAGTGGCCAATGCCAGGTGCCCCAGAGGGAATGAACAGAACAGGTAATCATCAAGTTATCCACCCCGTCGCCCATTCCCAGCTTCTGGCAAACAGAGGCTAGGGACACCGTCCCTGCCCATCCTGGCTAATAGCCATTGATGAACCTATCCTCCATGAATTTATCTGGTTCTTTTTTGAACCCTGCTATAGTCTTGGCCTTCACAACATCCTCTGGCAAAGAGCTCCAACTTTGCTTTCAATCAGTCCAGTAAGTGGCTGTGCCTCAAAGACACACAGGAAGGGGAGCAGAAAATTACATCAGAAGGTAACTTCTTTACACGGTCAGTCATGTATCTTACTATAGCTATGCTGCAAGGATGTCAAGAGTTAAGTTTCTAGCTCATAAACTAATGCTTTTTTAAAAAAAATATGAAATTGTGCTTTCTTGCTTCAGCCTTGGCCAAACCAGTTGGGCCAGATGTCCTTACTGCTCACATTTGAACTACTTAACTTTCCATTGCCTTCTTTGTCCCCTTTTACACTTTATTTCTTTGCACAGTTTGCTCTGGTTTGAACTAGCTTTCACCACCCCTCCCCCAACGCACACACCCTTCTCTTTTTGTGTGTCTTGTTGCTAGGGTATTCCTGCCTGCTGGTCCAGAGGCCACAAGTTGAAACCTGAAAGTTGGCTTAAGGTGAAGTGTTTATCTGCATTCAAGTGAGGGGAATTCTGCAGGGACAGCGGAGCTTCACTTTATAAGGTGAATGATTCCTTACAACTATTTACAGAGGCAAAGTGTGCTGCTTTCTGAGGCTTGAGGTCTGAATCCAGGCACTACTAATGTCCTGCTGTGTGCATCAGCGCATGCATGCACACCCTGCTTCACCAGGAGATTGGGAGCATGATCCCTACTGCATTCAGACACTGGGAGTTTGTATCATCTTCTAAGCACTCGGATTTCAGAGGAGTCAGAGGCATGGGCACTTCATCCTGTCATTAATCCATCTTAAATACTATATTAATAATAATATCATCTAGCTCTTATGTGGCTATAAGCACTTACAGCTATAGCTCTTATATACAGTAGGATAGATGCTGCTCTCAGATTCACACATGCAACTCCTAATGGAATCAGCAGGAGACTCACATGCCTATATGAGGGCACTATTTGGTCCCTTCTGTCAGCACCTCAAGTAGTATATAGTTCCCATCCTCAGAAGCCAGTGGCTCAGAGTCTGAATCCTGAAAAGTTATAATCATGTTCCCACACTGAGACACTTTCAATGCTCCCTGCTGCTATGGAAACAGTCTTTGTGTGATCTGACTATTTCAATCCATAGACTGATGAGCTAGCAGTACACAGACACTACCACAAGAAACACTCACCAGCCTGCATATCAGGATATTCTTGCTCCATCATAGAATCACGGGAGAGGAAGGGACCTCTAGAGGCCATCTAGTCCAGTCCGATAGACTCATGGTAGGACTAAGTAATATCTAGAACACCCCTGACAGGTGTTTATCTAACTATTTCACTCTTCCCTCATAGGACATGTTTTCTAGACCTTTAATCATTTTTGTTGCTCTTCTTTGGAATTTGTCCAAATCTTTCCTAAAATGGGGCACCCAGAACTGGACACAATACTCCAGTTGAGGCCTAATCAGTGTGGAGTAGAGTGGAAGAATTACTATCTTAACCCTAATGATCAGGAATCCTAATTCTAGCTTTGGCATTACACATTTAATGACCAAATAGGTCATAAGATGACAGGCCACTTAAGAAGGCCTGTCATGACTCTGGGACTTATAATTTTAGGGAGTGGAGTGCATCTCCACTGCCATTAACTCAGAGGTACGGCTTGTATTTTGAAAACATAACCATAGCCAACTTACATGGGTGAAGAATTTTTCCATTACCTTTCCAGCAGTGCCACCTCGGGAAGATGGACCATCTCAAAAGATCAACACAGCATAGCTGGTCAGTGGCTACATTGTTTGTGGCTGTGGGTAGAAGATAAATGTAGCTGTTCATTTTATTTCCCCCAGAAATCTCCCAACAGCTGTTGGCTTTCCACTAGGTTCATTACAGTTGCAACATCTATTAAAATTAGAAATGGCCATAGTGATGCTGGAGAGACAAATCCAACCTATTGTCTGCCTATCCCTGTAACTGCAGAGTTTTATTGATGGTGGACCTTATCAGTGAGCAGTAGCTAGTCATCTATCAGGCATGATAGAAATGCAAGACATTCTGACTGTCTCTCTAAAACTATGTACATTCATATGCACATATATTGCACTGCACACAAAATATAATAATGATGATATTCAGGGCTGACGAGAGGAAGCAAAAGGGGGCCCTGAACTTACGGCTCCTCCATAAACATCAGTAATGCCCATGTAAATAAAGTGAAATGGGAGAGAGAAGGGCTCTAATAAACGATGTACCAAGCTCCCAAATTTCTCTCAACAGGCCTGATGCTGCTCTTGGACCTTGACAAGGTCCCAGTGTGGTCTCAAGCACTGCACAATTTGGGGCACCCTGATTTAAAGCCAGGCCCCAAGCCAACTACTAGGTTCCAAAGATTAACAGAAACACTCTGTCCTTGTGAACTCGCAAATTCAGGCATTTCTCCCTCTGCGGGTACTAGAGCTTTCACACACGAAAAATGCCTTATCTCCTGCATCATGTCTGTATGTGCTTGTTAAACCTGCTCTGATCAGGAAAACTTATGAACTGTTTCCAAATCAAAGTGACTGAAAAACTAGTACAGACCCACCAGTGCGACAGATATCCTATGAATGGAGGCTTTCTGGCTACATTGCAAATTTCCATCTCTGCTCTCCCTATAATCACTCGATCTATCTAGCCCCCAGGTCACAGCACCATAGAGGAATATGTAGTTTGCATTCTTAATGGCAGTTGGTTCCTTACTCAGACATTAATTGGATTCCATTTGGCTTAAGATTGTAATCATTCCATTTATAAGGTGAGGCAAGAAATCACAAATTTCAATTATGGATGAAAAATTGTGGGCTGGAGAAAAGACATACAGGCTAAAAAGAAATGCCAGCTGCAGAGATCACTTTCCCTACGTGCTTTGGCTATACTATAAAGCCTGGTGGAAATAATCTCTAGACTGAATGACGGTAGCTGAAGAGGTACGGACTATTGTGTGATGTCCTTAAACCCCCATGAGATGTTATCTTCAAAGCTTATTAAGGATCATTTAAGTGCTAACATCACTAAGTATGGCTATTTATGAAACAAAACTCAACTGGAATCGACTTTGGCTAGTTCAGTGCTGTTGGATTATCTTTGTATTTTACCAGAAATTTTCAATAGAATGGCAATAAGCCACTTCATCACTGCCTAACGCATCGGGTACACTGGACTGCAGGTACTGCCTGGGCTACTCCATGTCAAAAAGAATGCTTTTCTGGGATAGCATCCTGGCTTTTATATAGCACCTGTCACCACTGAGGTGCAGCCATGTTTGAGGTGGAGAGTGGCAACTAGACTTGGTCAAAAATGTCTAGAATTTGCAATTTCAGTGGGAAAAATGGGTTGACATTTTCAACAAAAAATTTTGCAAAAATTCCATCCCAATTGTTTTCAACCAGATTTGGAGCTCACTTGAAATTTATGATAAAGTATTTAATAGAAACTTAAATTAAAATAATAACACACACAATAAATAAAATGGTGACATTGTTGTGAAAACTAGGATACCAAAGTTTGGTGCCCACTAATTATAGCCCTGATTCTGCTCCTCTATAATTCTATGTGGAGAAGGGGATTGTCAGTGAATTCAAGGAAGCTGTCCTTACATGAAAGGAATTCCATTGACTTCAATGGGTTACTCACAAGTAAGGGTTGTAGAACCATGTCTTATATATTGAAGTCTCTGGGACTACTCACATGAATAAAGTTTGCAGGATCAGGCCAACTGTTTGTAACGTAAGACAGAAAGGTAAAGGGGAATAAAACCTAGCACCTTATGTCCCAGTCTCTCCCCATCACTGTCAGAAAAGGTGCTTTCCCTCCAGCCACGGTCTCCTACATTTAAGAACAGTGTAGTTTTGAGGAATTATTATTGGTATTAAAGCAATACCTACATTACAGCAGTGCCCAATGAGGATCAGGACTCCACTGAACCAGACACGGTAAAGACACCTAGTAAGAGATGGTGCTGACCCCAAAGAGTTTACAAGCTAAACAGAAAAGACAACAGAGGTACAAAGAAAATGAAGTGACTTGTCCAATATTACACTGTAGGTCAGTATGAGAGCCCTGGAGCCCCACTCCAGTGCTCTAGTCTCTGAACAGCCCTTCCATTCACTCGACTTCCATCTAACACTTGCAAAGAATTTGGAGAGCTGCTGGTTAAGAAACAGAAATCGTATGTGTTTAGATCAGAGATCCCAGTTAACAGGCTGATTCTCCAATAGCAAGTGTCCACAGGGGTAAAAGACATTCCTCTAATCAAAATTTCAGTAGAGCGAACATGTCACTAGATCAGCATGCATCGACAAGCACTTATATGTCTAGTCATGGACCCATTTCCCTCCAAAAGAATGGTGGAGAAACTGGATGTACTGGACCCAAACATCCCACATGTCTATGAGGTTTTAACAGCAACCAAAATATTTGGGCTCCTTGATCTTGCCAGTGTATCTTGAAATGCCTAAAGCAAACGAAAGGCCAATCCTGCAAACCTTATATATGTAAGTAGTCTCACTGAAGTCAATGGAACTGAGGACAACCGGCAAAGCGTTTTGTGTTCAAAGCCCCAGTACATGGCAGTCCTGGGCCAAAAGTAGAATCATAGGGTTAGAAGGGACCACAAGGGTCACTTGGTCTAACCCCCTGCCGCGATGCACGATTTGTTGTGTTTAAACCATCCAAGAGAGACGGCTATACAGCCTCCTGTTGAAGACTTCCAGAGAAGGAGCTTCCACAACCTTCCCCTGCTGGGTGCCTATCAGTTGCCACCCTGCATTTATGTGTTGTTGCTATTAGTAACTTAATATTTCTTACTCTAAGTGCAGGAATCCAGCATGGTTACTGCAGATATGCAGGGAGGAAGTGTTGAGTTTTTGCCTCCCCCAGGTAGTTAGTGTGTTTGATTCTAATTGAAGCACTCTCTTTTCCCAGAAAGCTTGACATGCAGAAGCGGATTTATCATGAAACAAACCATGCGGTGGCACAGGGCACGCAACGATGGGGGGTGGGGTGGGGCCCAAAATGCAGGACAAACATCTGACAACCTGCCCCCGAGTCCTGGCCAGCGGCGCAGCAGGGCTCAGGCGGGCAGGCTCCCTGCATGCCTTAGCCAGTGGCCCCGTGCCGCTCCCGGAAGCAACTGGCTGTTGGCACATCTCTGCACGGCCTTGGCAGGGGGAGGTGACTCTGCGCGCTGCCCCCAATCCAGGCAGCGCACGAAGATCTGCTGCCCCCCTGCACACAGAGACATGACAGCAGCACGGCTAAGGCGTCTCCCTGCCTCCCTCTGTGCTGCTTCGCTCCTAGAAGCGGCCAGCATGTCCCTGCAGCCCCTGGGGGTGGGGAAGTTTCTCCGCATGCTGCCCCTGCCCCGAGCACCGATTCCACAGCTTCCACACCCCAACCCCTGCCCCAGCCTGCACCCAGGACTCAAACTTCCTCCCAGAGCCCGCACCCCTCACCACCTCCCACACCCCAACCAAGGTACTTCACTTTATTTTCCATTTACTTCCCATTACTTATAGGAGGAGGATGAAGAAAAAAAAATGAAAAACTGGGCGGGGGGGATAAGAGAGAATGTTCTTTTTCTTGGCTGGGTCCCGGGGGGGGTGGGGGGGAGAGGAGCACCCAAAAATGAAGCTGTGCACAGGCCCCCACTAACTCTAAATCTGCCACTGTTGACATGACTTGAAGGATCAGGCAGCATTTGCATTTATATGTTTATTAGCCAGCAGCCCTGTTCTCCTTCCACCACTCTGACCGTGTCATATTCATTCAGTAGATATTGCTGCTGCTGCTGCTGCAAATACGAAAGGTAATTCTGCTCCCTAAGGGGGAAATCCTCCCCCCAACTCTCAGCCTATGTACCCTTATGCTGGCACTTTCCACTGAGGCAGGGGTGGATAAAAAGGAATCTCAAGGCAAAGGCCACTACTCCAAGTCCAGCCTCAGGTCAGAAATGTTCTCTGCTGTCCTCAAAATCCCTCCTCAATTAGGTCAATACCCTCTGGCTCCAACCCCTGCCTGACCCATCCAAGAGAGCCGCTGCTGCGTGTGGACTCCTGAAATCCCTTTCCCCAGAGGAGTCGATCTGTATCATTTCTCCTGCAGGCAGGGCTCTCTGCAAGTGGAGCCTGATCCAAAACCCACTCAAGTCAAAAGGGATATTTCCATTGACTTGAGTTAACTTTGGATCGTGCCCTTGCAGAGAAGGGAAGGGTTCAGATTTGGGTCTTAGAGGCTGTTTCCTAAGCTCCACAACCTTGAAAACCATAGTTAAACTGAAACACTCTCTGTAGACATGGCTAGGTTGATGAAAGAATTCTTCCATCTACCTACCTATTGCCACTATGGGAGTGGATTGCCTACACCAGTGGTTCTCAACCAGGGATATGCGTACCCTTGGGGGTGCTCCAGGTCTTCCAGGGGGTACATTAACTTATCTAGATCAGTGTTTCTCAACCTAGGGGTCACAGGACAGGTTTAAAGGTGTCACAAGTGCAGGACTGGCCTTAGAAGGTGGCAGACAGGGCAACTGCCCGGGGCTCCACGTGACAGGGTCCCCAACAAAGCTAAATTACATACTGCAGCCCTGGGCGGCTGGGCTCAGGTTTCAGACTCCTGAAAGGGACACAGTAGTTGGGAAAGGTTGAGAGCCACTGACCTACACAGACAGCAAAACCCCCTTTGTCGGCGTAGGAAGTGGCTACAGCACTGTAGCTGTGCCACTGTCACACCCATAGTGTAAACACGCCCTGAGTCGATTGAGAGATTAGCCCTTACCTTCACTGGCTGACCAATCACTTGTACATAAAAGGTTCAGGGAATTCTGGTCTAACTTTAAAATCCACAGTGTGGAAATGGAAACCCAATTCCCAGGCCTCCAAATTGTTCATCCAGTCATTTCTAATCCAAAGTAATCAACTTTAGCTGTGGAAATACAGCAATTAGTGCTACACCAAGGAGTACAATTCAGTGCTCGTTAGTACTCCACACCACAGAAGGTACTTAGCTGAGAACTAATCAGAAGATATTAGTCGTTTTAGCACATAAGACTAGAAGTGTAACCTGGGGTAGCATAGTCAATATAAGCAAAAAGAAAAAGTTCAACTCACTTTTATTAGTGTTTACACAGCACAGCTCCTCCAACAAGTACATCACTTCCCTACATGGTTGGTCTGGTGCAGCACGATTTTCAGAGAGGCACAGGTAGTTCTATTGACTACAGTAGAGTGAAAGCTAATGATTTTTGAACACCTGGGGATGGCACTGCTCCTGTGGTCTAAGGCCTTGTCTGCAGTAGGGACTAGCCTTCATTTCAGCCATCAGTGTAGCTGAACCAATACAAATTGCAATTTTCCAGGACTAGGCTTGGAGCTTGCCCCAGGGTAGTTACACCAATGGCTAGAAGGAGGGTTAATCCCCATCCTAAATACCAGATATTGGCATACAGGCTTTACTCACAGGAGTATTCTTTCCTTGTGGCACTCCCTGGGCAAAAAGGTGTGTTCTTAACTCCAGGTAAAATCCTTGTGAAGACAAGGCACTTTGTCACTTGTACATGAGTTAGCAACTCAAGGTAAATACTATGTGGGACCCTTGGGTTAAACTTGAGTTGCTGACTCCTGTAAAAATGGCATACTGCCTTGTCTTCACTAGGATTTTCCCTGGAGTTAAGAACTCACTTTCTCCCCCAATGAAGACAAGACCTGGGAAGGTGGGGGGCGGTCTTAAGGGCTAAGTAAAGATTACAGCTGTGAGTAAGGGTTTACCAGATCAGACCTTCATATTGTCAGCTCTTCAAGGCAGAGATTTTATAACTCTGCCTTTGTGTTAAGAAAATTTCAGTCCTTAGATACCTTGAGTTTACACCTCTCACCATTGCCTAGCTCCAGTGTGGAACAACACTCAAGCTACACACAGCACTTGCGTTAGCAGATGATGAATTGAGCTCACTCAAGTGTTAGCCTATGCCCCCCAATGGGCCAGTCAACTGGAGTTAAAAACATAACTTGAGTTCTATCCACCCTCATAAACCCAGAACTTGAATGTGGTTAGGGGCAACGCTCAGATGAGCTCAAAAGCACTAATGCACACCTACAGGCCAGCCTATGTACAAATGCACAGGAGCAGGGAGAGCTCAAGGAGCTCCCCACCCATTGTATCTTGCACAGAATATTGTTGGGAGCAAATTTCCTGATTCCTCCTGATACCCCGTTGATTACTATCAATCTAAAGGCAAGAGCAGAGTCTTGAGTCCTCTTCCCCCCTCCCCCAGTGCTAAAGCAGGCTAAGCACAGAGGAGGAACATAATGCTGCCCCTCTTTCTAGGGGTGACTAAACTCCTGCTCTAGCATACGTACCCCATCAGCTTCCACCAGGAATTCTGCTGAATCAACCAGGATGGACCCTAAACGCATCAGCCATGGTGCAGCACCAGTCAGACTCTTGCCCTTGAATGACTAGAAAACAAAAAACTTAACCCACAACACTCTCCTAAGCACTGATTTATTCTGATTACCCCTTTCAGCTCCTCACTTTGCAATGGCTGTAACTTCATAGCTTAGCAGTAGTAGCTCCTTTAACTAATGAAGGCCTCCAACATATCCTTAGTTCAGAAAAGTTTCATATGTTCAACATACTAACTCAAAGACAGAGCACATTGTGAGATAGCTATCAACAGTCAGCAAAGAATCAGAATGCTTCCAAGCAACCCAGCTGTGCTTAATGTCTCATGATTAACAGTTGATTAGCACACCTGGCTGCCAGTAGCTCATTAAGGGGAGCTGTTTAAATGCAGGGGAGTTGAGAAAAGTCAGCAACATGAAATGAGAGCAAAGTGCTATCCCCTGGACACCAAAGAGTAATTCCATGTTATACCTTTGGTGACAGACAGTGATTGAATAAAACATCCTCTATATGGATGCAATAGGTCTATCTGCATCTCTTAGTGAGCTCTTGAAATCAAAGCATGCCTAATTTCTGTTTGCATACTAATATCGAAGATCAATTCATTACTGGAAATATTTTATTTCTTAAAAGGTCAAACCTTGAAGCTCTTGCTAAGTATTGATTTAGGCCCAGTAACTTCAATTGCAGGCTTTCTTGAATAAAACCCTTCAGGATAATCTTATGTTTTATTCTTACTGTAGGAATTATTCTTATTGTAGGAATTAAATAATATATATTAATTGCCTATTTACTGAAGCCAGGGTATGTTTTCAGATTTCTGAACAAAACATTTTTATAAAAAGCAAAGCAATGTATTTAGGACTATAGACATGGTTATTAGAAAAACATTCAGGCATAAAGGCATCAACAGAATTGGGGCCTCATTCTGCTGGGCACTGTGTAAATGCAGGTAGTAATTCCTGCAAACAGTTATGCTTGTGCACATGTGGACAGCTGCCACTTGTTTCAATGGAGTATAAGCACGATTATACTTATGGGAAGGATTTAGGGTCATAAAAATCAAAGTATCTCTGTTCCACTGAGCATACAGTAGGAAGACAATGTGCATGAACATAAACTCTTCTGGGCATGGAACACAGCACCAGTATTAATACAGCATCCTGGATAATGGGATCTTATTACTGATTGGGATATCTTGCTGCTGCTAGAATATAAATATTTTAAAATAAATCATCTAACTAATGGGATGGATTTGGCCCAATGTGTTTTCTGCTGTGCCCCCAGACCAGCAAACTTGCACTGCCAATCCAAATGAGGTCTGTTCAACATATCCTACCCGTTGTCAACAGAAAGAGAAATAGGCAGAGATTCACATGCCCACATTAATGAGGCAAGCAGCATGGACTTGTGGTTAAAGCACAAGCCTGGTTTGTCTTCCTGGATCTGCCACAGAGCTCCTACGTGACTAGGTCCTGGCTTTCAGAGTTGTGAAGTACCCATAATCCCCTTGCCTTTAAACAGAGTGGTGGGGTATCCAGCATTTCTGAGAAATCACAGTTTCAACCTAAAATAGTATAGGAGCTCCCTGCCTCCTAGTAGTGTTATCACATGTAGATAAAAGTGCCTAGCAATTTTGAGCCACTTGGTTTTTCAGTGCCCAACTTGAGACATTTTAAAGGAGGTTGATTTTCAAAGGGTGGGAGCTCAGCAGTTTCACATCCTCTAAAATGTCTCCAGTTGGGCATCTAAAAACCACTAGTGGTTTTTAAAAATGTTCACAGTAATTGATTTGCAAAGAGCTTTGGAATTCTTGACCGGAAAGCCCTATAGAAAGATAAGAGTCTTATTTTTTTGAGCAAGTGAGACATAACATATATGGAAGGATGGGAAAGAGGTTTGGATAAAGCAAAGACTAGCATGAACCTTTGTCCAGAACCTCCAGTTTAACATCTTGTTGAGGTCTGAAAAGTTTGGCTCTCCAATTTCTTTCCATTACCTTTTGTAATGTTTGCTGCCCCTCTGAAGTGTCTTCTTGTGTCTAGAGCTGAAGCAGAAGTGAGATGGGTTTTTCTTGCCTTATTTCCAGCACCAGTGGAAATGGAAAGGTCCAGAAATGTCATGTGCAAAAAATTACTACTTGCCTGACCTGCAGCCCAAATCTGCATAAGCCTCCAACCCCTCCACCCCACCCCACCCCCACGGGTCACCTAACACATCTACTATAACCACAGACAGACCAAAATGCAGGACTGCACTGTATATAAGAATGGAACTTCAGGCCAGCTTCTGGTCCCATTGAAGACAATAAAAGACCTCCCATTGACTCCAATGGGAAGATGATTTGGCATTTTACCAGTCACCTGGTGAGAGATAACAAGGAATGTCCTGATCCAAAGCCCATCTTGATAATGAAAATACTGCAAATGATTGAATTATTTATTTTTCCATTTGGGGAACTCAGGTCATCCAGAGCTTCTCAGTTCTATCCCCCTACCCTAGCACCATATAGTCTCCATACCTCCCCAGCCACTAATCTTGTAAAATTTCCCACACTAGAAAGCAGATGGCTTTTCAGTCCATATATCTGAGAAGCTACTAGAAAAACCACATTGTTCTGTTCACGCCAGCCTCTCCTGTGAAAGTTCTATCATGCCAGCTTGCCAGGACTGAAGCCCTGTGGAACTGCATTATAATATTCCAGACCAGGGACTGAGATGGGCCGATAACACCAGCCACCTTCTACTCTGATACCCCAACCGTCTAAGTGACCCTATAGCAGTCTTGCCTTGGCCAACATGCTCAGTTTGCTTTATTTAACACCTATTCCAAACTCATGATCTTGGAGCTGAAAGCAGAGTTAAACACAGTCAGGGATGGGCGGCCTGTTGCGACATATCAGAGAGAGCTACAGCAATAGTACAGGAACTGTTCCGTTCAGTCACTAACGAGTCAGTTCCAAGCTGATCTTCTCTAGCTCAGAGGCTATGCCTGCCAGCCTTCCACAAACCCAGACACCCCATCCCCTAATCTTTGCACTAACCCCTCCTCTGACGCATCAGTGCATCCTATGCAGATTCAAGGGCATATCTGGAAACCGGCAGGCCTGTTACAGATTACAGAGCAGAAACCGGGACAACGTCATTTGAAGATAGCAAAGCAGCGAGATCCGGTTCTGCAAGTTTTGCATATGTATGATGCCCATTGGCTTCTCCGAATGAATTGTTTGCAGGATTAGGTCCAGATTCCAGGGATTAGGTAGGCGGAACGTACATCAGATCACAACTTTACCTATGTATTTAGGGCTGGCCCTGGCTGAAGAACAAGGGGAATACATTTGCAAATAAGAATTAAGCATTTAGATGAGCAATTTTTTATTTTCTACCCCCCAAAAGTCTCTCATTTCTCTCACTCCCACTGTGTGTACTGGGGCTTGTTCAGAGACCTATCTGAGACAAGTTTGGTGGGGCTAAATCCCATTTGAATACGTGCACATTGCAAAAAGGAAGAAAAAAAACCCCACAAAAACAAAAAAAAAAAAAACACAAAAAACACACAAAACAAAATACAAAACACCATTGTAATTGACATTTACTGGCCCCTGTGGCCTCTCGGCAGAAACGGTACCAAGCATTTAACGGGGAGACAGGACTGGGCCAAAACCCATGGAAACACTCCCCTGTATCAGGTCCAGGGAAAGCAAAGGATGCTCTGACCTCTGACTCATTCCTAGGTCATTGTTGAGGCCACCTTGATGGAGGGAGCTTGTCATGGCCACTACCATGGGTAAGTAGAAAACTTTAGTCTCCTGGGCCACTTAAAAAAGTCTGCTGGTACCAGCCTGTACCTGAGACAGGAGATGTGCTGGTACCAGCAGAGAAGGGGGGCAGGGGGAAACTGTCTGTGATGAATGGATTCATGGATAGATTGCGCCTTCTCTTCTCTGCTGGTACCAGCAGATTCTTCTGTCTTTATGCACCACACCCCCCTCCAGGCACTGATGCCTCCTCTTTGGTCCCCTCCCTGTCACGTAGGGCTGTTCATGCTGGGTCAGATGGGATCAGGGCTCCAGCAGCACAAAATAATCACTCTCAGTTTGTGCTGGGGGAAGCCTTGAGTGCATGGGGATGGTAGGTGGGTGAGAAATTAAGCAAGGTAGCTGGGATATGGAGAAAGAGAGAGGGGGGAAAGAACAGAATTATCTTTATTTAACCCCCCTAAGAGACTCACTTTTCCCATGAAGCCCCACAAACTATACATATTTATTATCTATGTAAACTCCCTCCTATGGGTATCTCTACACGGCAAGTGGCGGCAAGACTCAGGGCCTGAGCTGACCGACTCTGGCTCGCACTACACGGCTAAAACCAGCTGTGGGCTCGGGCTCTGATGCCCAGGGAGGGGGGGTCGGCTTCAGAGTCCAAGTCGCAACATCTACATGGTCGTTTACAGCACCATAGCTCAAGCCTTGCAAAGAGAGTCTGTCAACCTGGGCTCTGAGACTCGCTGCCCCAGGCTGTGCACCACGTACCTCACTGCTCCTTGTTCTCCCTCAGGGCCTGGTTTCCAGAGGCGCTGAGCCCCCCATAGCCCCCACTGACTTCCTTTGCAGTTCTGGGTGCTCATCCCTTCTGACAAGGAGGGCCTCTCTCTCTCTGTTTGTGGCAGTAAGTTTATGTGCAAATTGAACAGGGCCTAGCATACTCATAGTGCTTAACAAGGTAATAGAAAGAAATGGGGAAAGAGTGTGGGAGAGAAAGAAGTGAAGGAGAGATGGAGGGAGGGAGACAAGGGAATGGAGGGCTGAGTGAGGAATGGCTGGAGTGCCTGAGACCAAGTAGAAGGATATCAAAAGCTTTGCACATAAAACAAATTGAGTAAGTTGCAAGAGAGCAGTTTTGCCAGCTATAAGCATCCAAAAATTGAGAGTCACAAAATCATGAGAGTGGCTTAAAATCATGAGAGTTAAAAAGATAATAGATATTGGCTTCTTTTCACTAGGAGGGTGGTGAAACACTGGAATGCGTTACCTAGGGAGGTGGTGGAGTCTCCTTCCTTGGAGGTTTTTAAGGCCCGGCTTGACAAAGCCCTGGCTGGGATGATTTAGCTGGGAATTGGTCCTGCTTTGAGCAGGGGGTTGGACTAGATGACCTCTTGAGGTCCCTTCTAACTCTGAGATTCTATGATTCTATGATTCTCTTATTTGTTCTCTGTATTTAGGCTTCATGTTTTCTAGCTTTTCTCTGTTACCTGGAGGGTGGGAAACATTTCTTTTTTTTAAATGAAAGCTGAAATTCTCAGAATCACAATAAAATCACAAGAGCTGGCAACACTGTAAGAGTGGGGAAAATATCTGCCTGGCATAGGCCAATGAATTAGCCACAGAACAGAAAGCACAACTGATAAGAGAATCTGCCTTTCCATCTCCCAGAAACAAAAGTGGTGCCGGACAGTCGGGGGGGGGGGGAGGGGTCAAAGTTCACAAATACCTTGCTGCACCTCTGGGTCTCCTTTTGATTATCTGCCCATGCTGATCATGCTGGTCATGCTGTTCTCATGGGGGAGGAAAGGGGAACCATGGACTTGGGAGGAAAGGAGAATCATGGACTTGTACTGAAGAGGAGCAGTGACAGAGGAACAAAAAAAAAAATTCTTAAAAAAAAATGTACTTTAAAAGATACCTCCTGAGCAATTTCCTTTTACCTTTTTCACCTTTTTCTAAAAAAGAAAAGCTGGTTTATGAAGGGGGAGCATCAACATTTCAATTTTTGCTTTTGTTGTAACAAAACGAACAGACAAACTGCATAACAAAGAACAGGGGTCTGTACGAATGCAAAAGTCAAAGCCAGGGCTGGTTTAGATCTAGCTCTCATCTGAGCTCCTAAAGTGTAGGATGGGGGGGGAGTGTAGATTAATGGTTCTTATTTTGGGCCATTTTTTGTTAAAAAACAAGCTACTGGCTTGATGCAGTTGTTCAAATGCAACGATGTAGACACCTCAGCAGTTTTTGGGATGCTTGGAGCCAAGGTTTTCATTTGGGCTCATCTTTAAAACATGACTTTGAATCTACATAAAATAGTTCAGTGAAGGATGTAAAAGTGCTTTCCAGAGGGCACAAGTACTATTATCTCATGGTACAGAGGAGGAACTCAGAAGCACAGAGAGGTTAAATGATTTGCCCAAAGTCACACAGCCAAAGTCAGTGTCAGAGCCAGGAACAGATTGTACTCTCAACAATAGAATAGTGTCTTGTGGATCCTCTTCGGGGTCAGATCATGGCAGTAAGAACTGAAGAAAGCTGAAATGGGCAACAGAGATAGCACAAAAGGAGCATGACTGTAATATTTCATAAAGAGACTCCAGTGGGTAATATACTGGATGGCACACTGTATATCCTGCTAATTATCCTCTCTCTAGTTTGCTCATTTTTTGACCATCTATATTGTTTCCAGTGACGCCTCAGTATTCCCTCTCTTTCAAACCCTTCTAATTCTTCAAGGGAGTTTATTTCAAATACTCAAAACATGGAGTATAAAATCTAAATGTGGCTGTCTATGGGGATCCTTTCGTTTTTAATAATTACATTTAATTTAAGCCAGTGACTTGACCTCTATTTCTCACTCTCTTCCTGATGCAAGAAGCTGATGTTCCAAAGGGCACTGAGAAGACACAGCTGACTGGTTCTGAAGGTTAGCACCTTGTTGTGTGAATAAGCCTTGATTGGCTCTGCTAGTGTGAAGACTGCAAACTACACCACCGCATTGCATGTAGAGTCTTTCAGCTGACGAGATCAAAGCACTTTACTCATAACACATGGGCCTGAAAAGTTGGAAAAGCAACTGGATCCAAAGTCCACAGCTGGCTCCCATCTCTAAAAACGGGCCAAATCAAAATCCTAGGTCTGAATGCTCACAATTTTTGCATCTGGGTCCAGATTTTGCATCTTGAGGCCATGTCTACTCACTACAGTCCTGTGAGGTAGGGGTTTCATTTTATAGATGGAGAAACTGAGGCACAACTATTGAGCTGCTTGCCCAGAATCATGCAGCGAGTCAGTGGCAGAGCAAGGGACAGAACCCACCTGCCCCAACTTCCAGTCCCCAGCTCACATACACATGACTTGCGAAGACAGGCATCCGCAAGCCAATTCAACAGCACGCGGCCGTTCTTTTAAGTCTTCATTTCAGCATTTCCAGTGAAGTTGTTATGAGAAATAGCGTGGTGGCTTCCTTACACACTTCAGCATATCCTGGAGGATTTTCCAGTGATGAATTATTAATAATAATGTGTAGGAGCCAAAGTCACAGACACAGAAGAAAGATGGTCCCTGCCCCCAAAGAGCTAAGGTGTCATAATGTCTTGCACCTCTTCAGTCAAGCAATGGCTTTCCTTTCTGCTCTCACTGTTCTGTGGGATATTAATGTCTTGTTGGCTCTAGCCATCTCTTGCTGCTATTTGGTGGAAGGGGGCTCATCTTTTTACCTGTATTTTTATCTCAATTTTCTTTTTAAAGTGAAGTCTGTGCTGGCCAAATATGCCAGTCTATTAAGCTCCCAGGACACTGAAATCTTCTATTTATCCATTGTGCAACATGGGCAGCAGCAATGCAAGACCCCTCCCTTGCTACCCAACCAATCCATGACATGAAGGGACCCATAATGGGAACCAAAGCAAATACCTGTCCCACACAAGACAGAATCAGTCAGTGGAACTCACTGCCATAAGATACTTAGCAAAGAAAAAAAGGTATTGGACATTTATACAGATAATGGATATATAGATAATGAGACTATCCAGAGTTATAATGGTAAGTATTAAAAATAAGCAAGTGCTTGGAGAAGGATATAAATGCTCATGCTTCAAGGCAGATGCTAACCTAGCAAGGGGTTAAGGGGTGTATAAATCTTGTGCTGGCCTTCTGCACAACATTGGGAAGATCATACCCATTCTCTCTTTCAATTGCAGGGAGAGGGCAGGCATTGGTGGAATTTAGTTCTCTCTCTCTTGTACATATTTTTCTACAAAGTGTTTTGTGAGCTTCTTTGTGAATCAGATCACATAAAAGCTGCCTTCTATGTAACTGTGATAAAGGAGACAGAAGTATAAAGCAGAAAACTCCAGCAGAAACCAGGACTGTCACAGGTCTATTGCACCCCATACCAAATGTGTCTCACAATGAAGAGCTACGACGGCATTTCAGAAGGTCCATTTCTTGTGCACAACACAAACCAATCATCATAACCCACCATCTTAGCTGGCATTCTCAGCAGGAAGTCTGAAAACCATGAAGAGTTCCCATCTTTGGAAAATAGAAACTGCCAGACTGGATCAGACCAGCGCGTCACCTAGCCCAGTGTCCTGTCTCTGACAACAACCAGTACCAGCTGCTTCAGAGGACGGTACAAGAAATACTGCAGTTATGGGATAACCTGTTCCCAGGAAAAGTTTCCTCCTAACCCTAATTACCCATGTACCTTCAGTCCAAGGTCTCTGCCATGAAGTCTTAAATTCCTTCCCTGAACGATATCTAGGGTGCACATCAGAAAAAAAAAACAAAGGAGAATAAGTCCAAGTCAATATTTCCTTTCTGAGCTTGAGCAAGAGATCAGGTTGTTTTGCACGAACAGTTTTCTAGGTTGTGTTGGAGAAGCCAAAGTAACCAGACAGTTTACAGCACAGCCTCAATGTCTTCCTCATTCTTACATTTACCTTCAACTGAGAAAGGATATGTAAATACAGTAAAGGGAAACTGTGTAAGGTGGTAAATCATTAACAAAATACAAATAGCATCTAGAGTTTAAAACTAAACATCTAAAAATAATTTTCACCCCTGCCAGAAATCTGAGTTCAAAGATCTGCTGAGCACCTACGGGGGACACAGAATCAACAATTTCCTCTTGAGCATCAATAAAGAATCAACTTTGGATTTCTTGAAGACATAATACATCTCAGATTCAGCTCTCAGCTAGGGAGCAAATTTTTCAGTATTTCTCTGCAACCATGAAACTAGAAACATCCTTCTGGCCCCCAGTGAACCCTGAACTTCTGCTGTATTCACATGACTCCAGGGTTTAAACAAACATGCCCCAAAATTTCAAGAGCTGGTAACACTGGAGTTTCCTCTGATCCCCCTGCAGCTTAGCCCTGGTCTACACAACCAAATGATGTCAGTATAACTATGTCGCTCAGAAAGATGCAGTTATACCAACTGAACTCCCAGGCTTCTCCCATCGACATAGTTACCACATCTCGGGGAGGTGAAGTACCTAGGCCAACAGGAGAAGCGCTCCTGTCGGTGTAGACAGCATCTTCACTAGGCGCTACAATGCTCTATATGTAGACAAGCCCTTGGTCTTTGCTTTATACTCTCTGGTCCCAATTCCTGGCTGTCCTGGGGCCACTTTGCAGCAGTTTGGGTGGCACAAAGTGGAAACAAAGCAGCCATTCTCCCCTACCACTGCCACCTTTATTCCAGGGGGCCCAAGTAGGTGAAAGATCCTCCTCTACCCCACAGGGAGCATTCCATGATACATAAGAGGTGGCTGGGAGATATTCCACTAGTAGGAAGCAGTGCAGCCCTATACTCAGACTATTCCCCAGTTAGTATGTGCTGCCCAAATGAGACCTAAATCCAGGGAGGGAAATATAAGCAACAAACTTTCATCTCTGCATTGGTGCAGTCACAAATGCCTTCCTTTGTAAGCATATAAAAAAGGATTCTCTCTCCTCAGCAGGGTAGATAAAAAGCAATCTTTTTTAATTTAATTTTTAAAATTTAAATTAAATATGAGGTTTCTTTAAAATTTAAAATGAAAATTTGAAATTAACAATGTATGTTAAGGAGTAGGCTTATTATAATCAATTAAAACCCTTTAAATTAAGTACAAGCAGGGCCATGTTTGCTACCAAGGTTTAAATAAAGTCACCCCATTGAACTGCTAGAAGTCACTGGCAATCAGAGATTGTTGAAATGCTAAACCAGCTTTTGACAACAATAGCACATGCAGATAGAAAATTTTATTCTTTTCAGTTTATGCAACCAGTTCAGTTCAATGATTAGTTCATTCAAAGTTAAGAAATCAGTTGGGAGTTGAAAAAGCAGGAACACCCATTTTCTTCTTTCAGTCTGTGAATAAAAACTGGGTGTGTGGAGGAGATCTACTAGTTCTAAAATCTTGAAGGACATGGTGACCAGAAACAATCAGTTAAATTCACTAAATGTAGATAAACTTCCCTTGTTTAATAAAGTTAGTTTTAAATTCAAAGTATGTTTTGATAAACTTTTTTTTCCAACATTTAAGGCAGTTTTGTGTAATAAAATAATCAGAATGTTGTTTTTGTTTATTTTAATTGCATTTGAATTTCTATTCAAATAGAGCTCGACACAAATGACAAGAAAAAATTACTTATCTAGTAATTAAGAGATGCATCATTCATCATTTTCTAACATAATAAAAAGTGTCACAAATTAAGAATCTGAATAAATGTAAGTGTAGCTATATAACTGTTTAAATAAACGTGTATGCATATAGTTTACTTTTCTAGTTAGTAAAAAGCACAACATTTAGTGTAATGGCTATATTTAGTTGCAAATCAAAATGGTTACCAACCAATGACAATAAACCTTTCTTTAGGAAAATAACTACAAAGTAGAAATGCAAAAGATGATGAAAATGGATATATTAACTCAACGTTCCCTGCTTGACAATTTAAATCAGGATTAAAATAGGTGATTTAAACTATCTATCCTGCTCCTCAGAGACTTCAACAACTCCAAAACTATCTAGAAAAGAAGATGGAAATGTCTGGGACATGTGTTGAGAATGAAGCCAGAACATCTGCCATGGCAGGTGTGCCACTGGGCAGCTGAAGGAACATGAAAAAGGGGCTGATTGAAAGACTCCCCCTGGAGAACACTAGTTAGAGAGAGAAAACTTGCAGGACTTAACACAGAAGACGTACAAGCAGCAGCCCAGGATAGACAGGGATTGCAGAGCCTTGTTTGTGCCCTAAATGGCACTTGCCTGCATTGGAAAGATCCAGCGAGGGACATCCAGCCAGCAATCCCAATTAGCTAAGATTCTCCCCCTTTCTGACAGAGCCCTTTCAAGTCCTATATCTCAATTCTTGGAGTTTGTTTTTTAACATCAACCCTCATATTGCACAGAAAACACTGCTGTATGGCATAGTTATGTTTAAGTTATGCAAAATTCTAAGAAGGCAGAGATAAGGAACAAGAATCCAAACTCTTTCATAGCTAGCATAACAATGTAATATATTTATATCACAAATATAATAACATTAAACTAAATTTACACTGTCACTAATCCTACACTGCATGTTACTTTGGACTTGGCCTCAGAAAGCCTGGTTTCTATTTCAGACCTTACCACTGACCTGCTGTGTGACCTGGGCAAGTCCCATCTAAAAAAAGATATATTAGGCTTGTAAAAAGTACAGAGAAGGGCAACAAAAAATGATTAAAGGTATGGGAGAGTTTAGAGTCTGGGACTGTTCAGCTTACAAAAGAGACGACTAAAGGGGGATGTGATAGAGCTCTATAAAATCACAAATGGTGTGGAGAAAAAGTGCTATTTACCCCTTCACATAACACAAGAACTGAGGGGTCACCCAATGAAATTAATAGGCAGCAGTCTTAAAACAAACATAAGGAAGTACTTCTTAACACACAACACACGGTCAACCTGTGGAACTCATTGCTGGGGGATGTTGTGAAAGCCAAAAGTATAACTGAGTACAGAAAAGATTTAGATAAGTTCATGGAGGATAGGTCCATCAATGGCTATTAGCTAAGGCAGTCAGAGATGCAATCCCATGGTCTGGGTGTGCCTAAACCTTGGACTGCCAGAAGCTGGGGCTGGATGACAGGGGATGAGAAACTTAATAATTGCCCTCTTCGGTTCATTCCCTCTGAAGCACCTGCTGCCAGCCACTGTTGGAAGACAGGACACTGGGCTACACGGACCATTGGTCTGACCCAATATGGCCATTCTTTTGTTCTTTTCAGCTACCTTCCCCGTGTGTATAATGGGAATAATTTTCTTTATAAAGCACTTTGAAACTGACAGGTGGAAAGCAATAGGACTGTCATTTTGTGAGGTCAGGAGTGTAACTTCGAAACAAGAGTTCCTGCTAATTCCCATAAAATTCAACTCCAGGACATTGTCTGCATGCAGGAATTATTAAGAGACATTCTCTGACATGGGTTATACATGAGGTCAAATGCAATGGTCATTGTGATGGATCTGGAGCTGTTCTGTATTAAGTTATAAATACCATGTATTGATTTGGTTATTGGGGTATTTCCTGTATCAATATATTGGTTTAGCTCAATAGGGGCTGTGTGAAAAAACAGGCAGGAAGGAAAAGAATGGCTCAATATGGTCACCTCTCTGCAAACACTTCAGAGTGGTTAAGGGAGAATGTCAGAACTATTATTTATGTATTACTCTAGTGCCAGGAGCCCAAGTCAAGGACCAGGCCCCACTATGCTGGGCACTGTACAGACACAGACCAAAAAGATGGTCCCTACGCCAATTAACGTTGATGATTTTGTCTCCGTCCCAGCCAACGCAGAAAACTGCTTGTGACCAGGACAGGAAAACCCCTGCCAACACAAGAACAACAAAAGAACTGTGGGAGGATTAAAAAGGGACACTCTCAAGAGAGAGGCAATAGTCATTCAGGAGGAACTAGATGGAGACACAGGGGCCCGCTAAGGGTGTCTGAGAAGCTAGGCCTGCCTAGACTGCCTCCAGGAAGCAGTAGGGCTCTGGGTCAGAAAGACGTGTGTGAACGGTTTGTAGTTTTGAGATATTCTCTCTCTAAAAATGTTGTTCCTATGGTTCAGATTAAAAATACTTCAGTTTTAAGGAGGCTGTCTAGTCTAGTCACTACATTCACCGCTGGTCAGGGGCTCTCCCTAAATCACATAACACATTAGGAGGTAGGTCCTTAATTTTGAACGTTTGTTTCAGTGTTATAAGGGGCGGTTGGGTCTTGACAGTCACTAAAACATGTTATGTAATTTAGGAACAGCCCCACCCCTGAGACTCCAGATGGAAGAACTGCAGGTGCCCGAATTCAGTCAGACTTGCAGGATAAGAATGCTTCAAACCCAGAGTACTGTAGCACAGGGGCCCATCTAGGAGTGAGAGAATTGCAAAATTTCCCCCTCCTTCCTGAGATAGATACAGGCATGAACCTAAGACCCAAGCAGTGGACTCCAAGAGGGGACACAGGTGCAGCAACTCCTGTAACTGTGGCAATCACAACAGTCCCTTCTGGCCTTGAAATCTATGAATCAATGGCATTAGCACAGAGAAGCATCAGACCTGGACATAGGTTTCAAGTTGTTCCTCTTTTTCATTAAGCTGCTAAATTTGCCTGCGTTTGACCTCTTTATCTTTCCTTTTATCCCGAAGCAATCTCACAGCTCCTTTGTGTCCTCTGAGCTCTCTGCTGTTTGGAAATCCCAGAATTCCTGCTCATGTTTCCAGAAGCAAAACATGCCCTTGCAAGTCTAAAACTATCCATGTTAGGCTGAGGGAAAGCTGACAAACAAGGAAGAACAAAAGCAACGTCCTCTTGAGAGAAAGCACAGCAGATGCCTCCTCGCTACAGGCTGCGCCAACTCTGTTAGCAAAATGGTGGCTGGACTCAGCACACATGGAAACTCCTTAGAAACTTAAAGATGCAGGAGTCAGAAAACCGAAGACATCCCAGTTTCATAGCTAGATAAACCACATTGGTTATGTGACTTGAATAAATGAATATCTGATTACTCAATATAACAACTTCTGGTGTATTTCTAGTTTTGGCTGGACTTGCTCTGCCCTGTGCTTGTTGGCTATTTCTTTTGCCCTCCCTCACTCTCTTCATCTTAACTCCACTCCACACTTGTCCCTCTTACCCTCTTCTGCCCCCACCCCCTTTGTTTCACTTTTCTTTCCATTTAGTTGATCCCCTCCTAACTAAACCTCCCAAAATAATGTTTTCTATCATGGCATTAGTCACTCTGCTTGTGTGTTTTGCCCATTTCCCCTCCTGTCTGTCTTGTCTACATAGACTGTAAGCTCACTGGGGCAGGGACTGTCTTTTTGTCTGCTGTTTGTATAGCACCAGATTCCAGTCCCCTGCTCCAGTGTATTTGTAATTATTTACACACACTGGAAAAGCTTCACTGGGAGAAACAGAGAGCTCCACACTAGAATAACCCATAGCTCAGTGCTTAGGGACATTCAACAGGGACAGTGGAGGCCCAACTTCAAATACCTTCTCCTCATCAGGCAGAGGGGGAACTGAACCAGGGTCTCCCACATCCCAGCTGAATACTCTAACCACTGGGCTAAAAGTTACAAAGGGGGAGGTGGGCAGGCTGCTTCCTATGTTTTATGGGGGTTTAGATGGGCTCAGAGCACACCTAATGGATCATCCCCAGGTCTCATTTGATGATCCCACTGCAGCTTTGGCCTGAGATAGGGTCCTGGTTCCTAGATGGAGGCAGCTGTGCACATGCTCGCTGACAGAAACTGAGGCTTCTCAGGGACTTTAACAGTGGAAGTTTAGGCACCTAGAGAGTTAGGGGAATTTGAGGATCTCAGTAGTGCTTGAATGTTGGCGCCTACATTTTAAAAAAGTATTTAGGTATTGAAATCAATGGGAGTTAGGCACCCCAATGCCTGTCAAAATGTGGTCCCTTGCCTTTAGTCTTTCTGCGCCTGAGTTATTATTTGGTATATTACTTGTTTATCCATGTTCTGGAACCAGTAAAAGGTTTTACTAAAAATAACTAAACATAATGACTTCATTTATTGCATTTTTATGGGGAAGAGAAATTGTACTGAAGCCAAGGGCCAGGCGACAACTGGTTGTGGGTAGATCCTTTACTCTAAATTTGGTTCCCTCCTTTTTTCATAGAGTAAAACTATGTTTTTATTGTTATCGCTTTGATTGTTTCATTGTGTTTTATGAGAGGTTGTTTCTGTTTGGATACAGAAAAACACCTTGAAGCAGCGAGTTTGAGCCAGCAGTTCTACGTAATTATCTGAACCTTATCTCCAAACGCCGATAAGCAGTTTTAATGGGTTTATATTATTCCCACCCTGGCTTCGCTAACTGGAAAACTTAATACCACACAAAGGGTCGTGGCCACGCAGATGGTTAGGGGAGTTAATGTGGTGCAAGGCAAAGGTAAAAATGCTATAGAAATTCATTAAACAAAACACTTTAGCAGTGTTGGTAATACAAGTAGAGTTTAAAATGAACTAATGGTAGGGCTGATAGTGCAAGCTGATGCCTGTAGGCAGCTGCCACCCTGGCAGCCAGTTTAAAGATGGGTCTCAGAGCATCTAGGTTCCCTGCTCTGTGGCTGGAGCCTGGTAGCCCACAGAGCTCTCAGGGATTCTAAACTCTTGGGTCTGTGGTGTGGGACTCCCTGGGCTACTGCTGGCTCCAGAGATCTCCCCAGGCTGCCCCCCACCCACTTCCTGGGAACAGTGTCTGGCAGTCAGGGGCAGCTGGCTGCTTTGTTTCATCTAGAAAAAAATGCAACAAAGAATTCAATTTCCCCCTGAAATTGTGAAGTTTCCTTTCCACGGGATATTTTGAAATTTCTATGTTTTGTTCTGAATTGGCCCAAACCCTTTATTGAAATGTCAATTTCCCACAGAATGGAAATGCTACCTTTGGACCAGCTCTAGTTCTAAGGTCCAAAGCTCCATGCAGCCTCACCCACCACGACCCTGCCCAGCAAAGTCAATGCACTTCTTATTCTAGCTGTCTCATCTATTCTGTGGAGACTTCCCTTATGTTTTACTAAGAATGTGTTCTTGCCCATTGCTTCATTGTGCTGTTTTGGAGACCTATCTAAAACATAGGGAGAGATGACTCTGTTGAGATGCTTATCAATAAGTTTAGCATTTACATGACCTAGAATAGATTATTGAGTGAGGTTCTTTGGCCTGCCTTACACAGGAGGTCAGATTAGATGGTCATAATAGCCCCTTCTGGCCTTAAAACCTATGAATCAACCAAGGCTGCTAATCCCCACACTGAAGAGCATAAGGGCACTCACCTGATGGGCTTATGCGTTAACGTGCTACCACGGTTGAACGTGACTATTACATCAGGCCTCCTCCTGTGCTAAAATATGGTTGCCTAACACCATGAATCTAATTACAGGTGGTTGGTAAGTAGTTTTCTTCCCCCCACCCAAATATTTTTTGGTGTTAAATTTTCAATCAATAGTTTCACTGAAAACCCAAAAGCCTTCTATGAAAGCAGAAATCGATTGTTGGGAAAAGTTCTAGTGTGTTGAAAAAGACAGTTCATTTATTTATGCTTTGGGGAAAATAATTTTGATTGAAATTTTTCAACCATCTCTTGCTCTTCTCTGTCTTGTGAAACAGGCTAAAGGCTATGATTAGGCACGAACTGTGGATACATGTGTGCAGGAGAAGCTTCTTTGACAATCAAGGATGGGAGAAATATTCTCCTTATGGTTTTCTTGGGTGGGTGAATGACCACTTTCAAATTCACCTGTAGGCTGACTAGTATGAGAATGTTGACTTGCATCTGACGAAGTGGGCATTCACCCATGAAAGCTTATGCTCCAATACATCTGTTAGTCTTAAAGGTGCCACAGGACTCTCTATTGCTTTTTAGAGATCCAGACTAACACGGCTACCCTCTGATACTTGATTATCAAAGTTCCCTAGAAACATGGAGTGAAATCCTAGCCCCAAAGACAACAATGGGAAAACTTTCCATTGCTTTCAAGGGGGGTAGAATTTCATCTCTGCTTCTTAAATGTATAATGCCAAAACAGATGATAAAGAGAAAAGGTCCCTGGCCCCACCTAGTCAATGGACAGACCAAAGATGAAGGATAGAATGCAAGAAAAAAAAAATACATGTATTCAGCAGTGAAGTATAGCATGTCTTATTAGTTTATCCTATTAAAATCTCTTTTTAATTATGTCATCTTTTTGTTAATGTTTGCATACAGCTGAGGGACTAGTAGTTTTAGGCTACCTGGAAGAAGGGTATTTTAAGGAGAGACTTAAAGGAAGGGAAAAAAATGGCAATATCCTAGATCAGGCCAGGATTTTCAGGTAACCATTAGCATTTTGTAGCACTTTTCATTTTCAAAGGGCTTTAGAATGGTTCATTAATTCATCCTCCCTGCACCTCTGACACACAAATAATTATCACTCTTATTTTACAGAGAAGGACACCAGAACACATAGCAACGTTGTCAGAAATGTTCACTACTTTTGCGTCCACCTTGAGCCACCTGCAGGGAGAGAAGCTGGCCCCAGAATTGTTTTAATAGGCTGTAATTGGTCTTATTTTTTATTAAGGAAATTAGGATGCTTTGTATAGGCATCACCCTGATTGTTTTATGATGATTGTTTTAGATATGAAATGCCCAGTCTACTGAGATATGTAAATAAAGATGCTAGTCTTATTAAGTGAGAGAGGATGGAGACAGGACAAATTTGCATACAGTTACTCAGTGCACATGCATGCAGGTCACTGCTTGCCAAAAGACCCAAAATAACCCTATTTGCACTGAGGTACAAAATAATCACCTACGATGACATAACCACCTCCCCCACCAACTCACTGTATATATTAATAGCATTTGTGGTGAAATCTTGGCCCCACTGAAGTCAGTAGTAGGGACAGGATTTCACCCTCCGTATATACACTGAAATCGGTCAACAAAACACCCTTCCACACCAGTACAAACAGTATCATTCCAGACATTTTCAAGATTACTCAGCCCCCAATTTAAGGATCTAAATCTGTGGCATGTGTTTCCAGAAGCACTCTGCCTCCTGCATCTGCCATTGTCATAGATTTAGGTACTTCTTAGCTATGGGATGCTGAACGCTGTTAGAAGTCTGGTCTCTAGGTGCTAAAGCCACACTAAACGCAGGCGGCCTGATTTTCACAGGTGCTAAGCATCCACCACTTCCATTAACTTCACTCATGTTCTTTGGAAGTTCCACTCCTCTGAAGATCACGGCTATGTTGTGCAGACCCTGCCTATAGGGGAGACCTCATTCCTCATCCTGTGGCATGGCTGTTGTCTGACAGCATCTGCCTTTCAGGGACTCCATTGTTATGCCTTCGATCACTAGGTGCTTGGGTCTTTGCTAAGGTAGTTTCACCTTGACAACAGTCTCAGTCTATCTTGCCTCACTCACACTAAAGCCAGGATCATTTTTCTTTTTGAGAGATGCTTAAACATTAGTGACAACGTGGTCTGGGGATCAGAGTGCAGGATTGGGAGGGCTACCTCTATTCTGCTACCGAGCTGCTGTGAAACCTTGAGTAAGTCACTTAACCTGTCTGTGCAACCTAAGTCTCTCCATCTGGAAAATGGGGATAACACACCACCTAAGCAATATTTGAGATCCTAGAATGAAATCTAATATGACCATCTGGACTGGCCCATTCTGGATTCAATACCAGGGTAAATGAGAACTGAATCTGATCCTAGTACCACAGAGTAGAGGTCTGCTTGGGCCTAAGTTGTTAGCCCGACCCAAACCTGAAATGGGCCCACACCCACCTGAGCAGGTCAAGTAGTTTTCCCACCCAACCCTGACATTTCCCCTGAACCGGAGTCAGCACCACTGCTGCCCAGGGGTCGGTGCAGCCACAGATGCATGAGCTGGTGGCTGCCTGGCCTGCTCTCGTGCTGTGCGATGAGAGGCACTGCGACTCCTGGGCATGCTCATGTACAGCACAGTGCCAGCGGCCAGCAGGAGTGGGGGATGCAGACACAGCCACCGGCCTTATGGGCAGGAGGAGTAGAGCTGACATGACCCAAGCCTCAGAGGCTTGCGTAGTTTTCCGACCAGACCCACCCCAAACATGACACTTGTAGCTGGGGCCTGTTGAGCTCCAGGCTCTAGCATGGAGCGACATTCACAAGACTGAGATTGCTCTGGTATAAATGTAGAGTAACTCCAAAGAAACCTACTATTTTAAGTCGGAGTGGTAGCCATGCTAGTCTGTATCAGCAAAATAAATACATATGTTAGTCTAAGGTGCCTCAAGTACTCCTGGTTCTTTCTACTATTTTAATGTTTCTTTCTCTGTAAGGGAGACACGTATGAAAGCCATTCAACACAAACAGCCCTAATGGTTCACTGACACACCAAGGGATGAAGTACATAACAAAGCAAAGGTTACATGAATCAGAAGGAGCAAAGTAGAATTCTGAAGCACAGAGAAAGTAGCCAAGCAGCAAAAGAACCTCCAGCTGGTACCCATAAAGCTGGTGACACATTAACCAGGACATCAGTGCAAGTTGTATTTTACATCCAATAATCTAGTAATCTTATAGGGCCTGAACCTGTGGTCCTTACTCAGGCTTCGGTAAATATTTTGCCTGCATATGCTCTCCTAATCAGGTAGTTATAAACCTCCTAGAGTTGTCACTTTTGCAGCAGTGCAGAGAAAACCACCAGGCAAGGCTAATATTCTGAGCTGTTTCATCTGAATCATCCACTGGAGGAGCCAAGGACCAAAGATACATGACCCAGGCCTTACAAAAGGAAGGTCAGGCAATTTCTAGGCTAACATTATAGTATGTTTCACATAAAGTGATGATTCAGTGTAATGAATTACAACCTCTGTTCAGCAAGGTACTTAATCATATGCCTAAATCCACGTATGGGAGTAATCCCACTGAAGTAGTAGCTCAGTGAGATTAGCCACCAGCTAAAGGGTTTTAGCTGGACTGTAAATTCCTTGTGGGATGGAGCTGTGATTTTAAATGGGTCTGTCAAGCACCACATGCACCTTTTCTGCTGAATTAACAATAAATCAGTGGTCCAGTGTAGCAGGGCTCAATAAAGGGATTACAGCTCAGAAGGTCTCCCCTTCTATGCCCATACTTAGATCACTAGTTCATGCTACTCCCTCTTGAGATGCAACTTTGCATTTTTCTGTGAGCCATCATGAAGGAAGCCATTATCTCACTTCCTTTCAAATTGGCCAGCAGAGAATGGAAGTGTTTTTCCATAGTAAATTTGAGGTCATTCAGAATGAAAGGCAATACACGCATGTAACGTTCCTAGTGTTCCAGACTCCGACCTGGACCCAACCCATCCAACAGGTGCTTCACCAAGGAACAAGCCAGCAAACATGAAACATTTTCAAATGGCAGCCGGAAAGGAGAGGTCCTCCAACAGCTCAGCACCAACCATCCCTTGGGATTTGCCACTATCAGGGTCTCCTGGATTGTTTCGGAGAGGAAACCATAGATTTAGTCCTGTTGCCCTGGGGCGATGGACTCCGTTTGCCTGCAGCAGAAACACACAATGCTCATGGGTGGGTGCTAGAAATCTAAAGGGAACATAACAGGATTAAACCCTATTGTCTCCTCATTAGGTTTCAGAGGCTCACCTTCTGCAGACGGAAGCTCTAAGAGCACAGTTGGTTTTTTGCCAGCCTTTTTGGATTTCACTCTGGTAGAAGAGACCTTGGAATCTTCCCAGTTACCCAGTTTAGCTTCAGAGAGAGGAGAAAAGCATTCTGAGTTGGAAAGGTTGGAAACTTCAACACTTGTACCACCATGGCACTCACTATCTGATTTCACCCAAACCAACTGTAGCACTAATTCTCCAATTAATATCAGAAATGAAAAGGCCAAAAAAAAAAAAAAAAAATCAAAGTTTAAGGAGGAGTCTAGTATAGTTATTCTAACAAGAGACTGGGAGTCAGGTCTCTTGGATTCTATTCCCAGCTCCAGGAGCTTAGTCAAGTGATTACAGAAGGTGATGGTGTAACAAGACCTCCTGGGTTCTCTTTCCAACTCTGCCACTGACTCACTGGGTGACTTTGTGCAAGTCATTTATCTGCTCTGTGCTTCAATTTCACTACTGTAAAAAGAGGACAATAATACTTACCAATCAGAAATCCTGGGAGGAGGGTTATGGCTCAATTACTTAACATTTGCAAAGTGCCTAGAGCTCTTCAGATAAAATATTCCTTACAATTACAAAATACACTCTACTATTCAGGCTCTGAATGCAAGTATATGCAGAATAAATCAATCATCTCAGACACTGATTGACATTATGATGGATTATTATGCTGGCTACCTGTATTGATCTGATCCAGCCATTGGATCAAGAGCGCCATAGGGCCACAACACTACTAGGTAACTGGTTTAGGCCATTGCAAAACCATATGGGCAATCAATAAGGCTGATCCCCAGACAAGCGCTTCCTGCTCTTCGCAACCTTCTCTATGGGTTATATGTTAGCCAAAACACGTATCACTCCCAGGAAATGCTGGACTAATTTAACTGTAAATTGAAACAAAAGAGCACTCTCTTTCCCAGGAGAGAGATGTGTTGCCTGCAGCACGCAAGTCTGCTCCTGTCTAAAACAGCAATACAACACCCCAAATGGAAGGAAATTCAGAGGCACTTTGGACATAAATACCTGTAGAAAGGGCACCATTGCTTCCTAAGCACCCCCTTGCAGGCAAGCATAGCTCTAGCAGGAACTTATTATCTTAGGTCTCCAGGGTTTAGGAGCCTCATTTCTAAAACTCCCTGGCTGGAGTGGGTATGGGAACCCAGGCCTGCCCAACCAGTCCCTGGGTTCCAGTTCAGGGCCTGTGTTTGAAAGGGCTAGAACCAGTCCTTCTCCATCCCTTATTGTCCTCTAAGCTATTTCCACCCTCGGTAGTCTTTCTTCCCCAGCCTCCTAACCTGTTTCTCCCTCTTTGGGGTGTTGGTTTTGTCTAGCAGTATCTCACCAGTCTGCTGGAAGAAGTCCCTCTCTGCAATCCCTTAGTCTCACTGGCAGCAGCAGCTTTTCTGCTCAGAAGTTCCCTCTCTAATTGAGATCCTTAACCTTGTATCATGCTCAGGTGCTTCCCTGCCTAATTGACTACCTCCTAGTTACTCAGTGAATTAACTACTCCCAGGTGGATCTGAGCTGTGTCATCCCCTCTAAGCTAGGCCTGCTGCCCTCTAACAATGCCAATTTGGCTCCAAGAAACTGCAAAGAAATATTTCTGACTGCAAATTTAAATCTTTCCCTCTTAGCTTGGGCTTTGATCCGTTCCTGAGCAATACAGCTGAGATGGTATCTTCTTTTATCTTGGAAATAAACCCAACATCCTAACATCAGTCTCATAAGACCATCTAGCTCACTAGCACTACTCACCAAGGAATTTAGGGTTAATAACTCCTTCATCTTTCAGTAGTGGTGTAAATACTACCTCTGAAGAACCTTCACCACCTAAAAGGGACAAAGGAATTTCATAAAGAGAAAAACAATTATCCTGAGGATGCACTGTCTAGTGGCCAGAATTGGGACTAGGCACCAGGAAATCTTAATCTGACAGTGACTCACTGTGTAGTTTTGGCCTAGTCATTCAAGTCAAATTTTTCAGAAGTGGCCTCTGATTGAAGGTGCCCAACTTTAGACACATTGGGCTTGATATTCAGAAAGTGCTGAGCACCTGCAGCTCCCATTGACTTTGACTGCAGTTGTAGATGCTCAGCATCTCTGAGAACATAAGACCATAAGAACAGCATAGTGGGTCAGACTAAAGGTCCATCTAGCCCAGTATCCCATCTTCCAACAGTGGTCAATGCCAGGTGCCCCCAGAGGGAATGAACAGAACAAGTAATCCTCAAGTGATCCATCCCCTGTCACTCATTCCCAGCCTCTGGCAAACAAAGGCTAGGGTCACCATCCCTTCCCATCCTAGCTAATAGCCATTGACAGACCTATTCTCCATGAATTTATCTAGTTCTTTTTTGAACCCTGTTATGGTCTTGGCCTTCACAACATCCTCTGGTAAGGAGTTCCACAGGTTGACTGTGCATTGTGTGAAGAAATACATCCTTTTGTTTGTTTGTTTGAAACCTGCTGCCTATTAAGAAATGCATAGCTTGGGTTGGGAAACCCCCGAATTAATCCTTATTGAACATTTCAACCATAACATCTTTTTACCTCTGTTTCCCCATCTGAAAAAAGTAGGGTGATAATACCTGCTTTGCAAAGGGCTGTAAGATCTGCAGATGAAAGGTGCTGTATAACCTGAAACTGTAAAGTCTTTTGTTTTTCTCTGGAAGAGGCTACAGAAGGGACTGATCAAGATAAATCATTTTGGTCTTGAATGGAAACCTCTCTCACAATGCTGGGGAACACTCATGAACATGCTCGAAGCATAGACAGCACCTGTGAATAAGTCTGGGAAGTGCCCTGCAGCTCCAGGACCCTTGTGGTAGGCTAGAGGTGTGACGGTGCCTATCCCAAAGGAGAATGGTCACCATGCCTTGTACCACGTCTTGAGTGGTAAAGTATTAGAGGATGTAGGAAATCTCACCACTCCCATTTGGAATGCTAGCGAGAGCTGGCACCATGCCCTCCAAGTGCTGCGTTCCTTTACAAGCCCCCCATTTCTTTTGCTAGTCATCAGAACACTAGTGGCCAAAATGCAGAGGCATTTTCTTCTTGCGGGACTGACAGTGCTGTACCTACGTGTGACACTGAGGAGTACACAGATCTCTCTCTCGCTCAGAAGCTCTGAGGCATAGCAATGTTGGTTCTGAAGCAAATTCTTCACCTGGCCACTCACGTCTGCCAGCTCGATTTCACCTGCAAAGCAAGACACAGATAAGGGCTGAAGGCCAGCGAGTAAATGAAGTCTGGGAGCAGGAGGAGTATGATTCAGGCCCATCTCTAAAATGAAAATCTTTCTTGTTCTGAGCATAAAAATCTGCACAGGATCAGCTAGAATCCATAACCGGTAACTAGAAACCTACATCTTATTAGCTTATTTCATGTGATTTAACAAGTTCATGGGGCCTCCTTAGAGACATTGGCTTCCTGTTATGTCACACTGGGACCATGGTAACTTGGAGCCTTTGTATGCAACTATACATGGGATTACATGCAAGAGCACCAGAGGTTGGCCCCTGTGGCCTGATTTGAACTGGAATATCAGCAGAGCCGCATGGACTCGATAGTTACAATCTGCAGGTAGTTAGCGTGAACATTCTCTCAGACTTCAACCCCATAAGGCTTGAGGACGCCCCCACCCTGAAAGTGAAAGTCGGCAGAAACCTGGGCTAGTGTCAAACTGCATGGTCAAGCACAGCCGTAACAAGACGGGGCCCCTGGAAAGGCACAGTGACCCACCATACCTTCATTCTCATAGCCACAGCAGTGTTTGATGCTCTCCAGGAGAAGCTGGACTTTGCAGTGAATGTTAAAAAGGGTCTTTTCGTTTTCTGTTGAGAAAGACATAATTCATGGGGCAAAACTTAAACTAGTTGTGGCTGCAGGGAGCAGGTCCATCGAGAGAAATATGGGGCTCTGGTACATCATGTTCACTGAAGCCCCACCCCTACCATTTTGCCCCCATCTCACCCCAGTTACAGATATTGAGCTTGGAGCCTCAGTACAACTGTCTCCCTTTCCTTTCCTCTTGCCAGTCTGGCTGGGAGCTCTGCACAAAACCAAAAGCTTTCTCCCTAAGCTATTCTGGCTTAGCCTCTCCCAGCAGGAGTCACTTTAGGGGATGGTTGAATTCTGGATGAAGGGGAAAAAGACAATTACCTTTTCCGTAACTGGTGTTCTTCAAGATGTGTTGCTTATGTCCATTCCATATTAGGTGTGTGTGCTCGCCACATGCATCGGTGCTGGAAGTTTTTCCCTTAGCAGTATCCATAGGCCGCTGTGCCTCGACTCCGACCTATCCGACTGAGACGAGTTCCTCCCACGGGACCCCGGGGATCTTTGTCATTTGGCATATCTGTGTCAGTAGACCGGCGATCTACGCCTCACGCTGCTTGACCTGTACCGGGATCTAGAGCAGGACGGTCATCGGTAGAATCTCCCCGATAGAGGGGATTCGCGTCTTGGCGACGGGTGCCGGCAGGCGGGTGACCGGTGACCCCATTCCGCTGATTGGTTGCAGGACCAGTGCCGAGACGTTGGAGACACAATGGGTCAGTCTCGACGCTCATGCCGGGGGCATGATATTCCGCAGGTCTGCGTCAGGTTACCGGCGAGCCGTGCCTCAAATCCCACTGTCGGTGCCCAGGGTCCGGAGACTGAAGAGGGCTTTTCTGAGCCTGCTCCCAAAGTCCGAGGCATGACGGCTCCGTGCAGGCGAGCGCTGATGGGATGTCCCCCCGGCTGAGGTGGGGACATTTGGAACGGTCCCAAGGCGGGTTTACCCCTGGGCTTGGGTACCTCTGGAGCCAATGTGGGCGGCACCAGTAGCGTCAGGATCTCCTGCGCTGCCTGCAGGGCCTCGGGCGTCGACAGGACTTCGAGTTGACTGAGGTCCTCGTCAATGTCCAGTGTGGCAGGCATAGTAAGGGAGGGGCTCGACCACTCAATATGAGCTGGGGCCTGACTCCCTGACGGAGGTGTTGAGCCGCCCAGCATGGCTCTTGGCTCTCCTCCACCCCTCTCCTTTCCCTTACGGGATGTGGGAGATCTTCCCCTCGCAGACATGTTGGACTTCTTGGCCGGGGTCAGGGCTGGGGCAGGGAATCAGTACTGGCTCGTAGATGGCACCAGCGGGGCACTCTGTACCGATGCTGCGCTGCTCGGGGCCGAGTCAGACCGCTGCTCCGGTGCCGGAGTCAGCGCCGACTCCATCAGGAGTGCCCTGAGACAGATGTCTCTCTCCTTTTTCGTTCCGGGTTTGAACGACTTACAGAAGCGACACTTGTCTACAGTGGGGGTTAAATCAACCTAACGGTAGAGTACAGGGTGTGAATTTTTCACAGTTCTAGGGTGACTAACATTTTAGGTTATGACCAAGCTCCTTCAGGCCCTTAGGGCCAGATTTTTAAAGGTATTTAGGCACTGCTGCTCTCAGCTTTGCAATGCCTCACTGATTAAGGAGTCTAAATGTCATTTTAAAATGTGATTAAACACTTAGGATCCTAAATCTCATCAACTGTCAAGGGGATTTTGGCTCTTCATGGCCTAAATACCTTTTGAAAATGAGATTTAGGTGCCTGAATCAGTTAGCGATTGCAAGGCTGAGCCTAGTAATGCCTAAATGCCTTTTAAAAATCTGGGCCTAAATCACTTTTGAAAATGCAATTTCGGCTCCCAAGTCACTTAGACATTTTTGAAAATTTCACCCAGGAAACTTTTCACTTACCTTCTCCTAACATTAGAGCTGGACAAAAAATACCAAGTATTTTTTGTAGGAAATTTTGAAAAAGAAAATCACTTTCTATGCAATATTTTAATTTTTTCCCCGCGAAAAACAGTATACCAATGGGGGACAGGAATGCTAGTTTTATTGCCTCTTTTGTCCTGAGTGACTAAGTTCCTTATGGACATGTAGGAGGCAACAGAAATCCAAGGCTGGCAAGTCACTTACCTCCATGAAGCACCGTTATAAACATTTCTACCAATAACCTAAAAAAAAAAAAAAAAAAAAAAAGCAAGAGACCAATGACAACTTTCCCACTATCATATACGGACACAGAAAAGCAATCCCAGAGCCTGGCCTAAGTCCCGCCTGCGAATGCTCTGAGTTAGGTGTTTGCTCTTAGCCAAGCTGTGATCCATAGACTCCTCCCGCCCTGTCCTTTGCTAAAAGCTCCTCAGGGTGCTGGTAAGTGGCTATGCTCCCCCCAAGACAGAGCTGCAATGGTAACCAGACCCCATGTTCCAGTTTGCCTGTGCAGGCCAAGGAAAGTCAGAACCAAGGCACAGAATGAATGAGGGAAACAACATGTAAGAGGGGTAGGTACCTGAAAAGCATCCCCCAGGGGGAAGGACCCTGAAATTCCTTCACATCTGACCAGGCAACCACCTTGTAAAAGCCAAACTGAGCACGTCTGTCCTGGCTGCCAGGTGCCAACTGTTTCTCTCACTGATGACGCCACCTGTAGATACGCCATGCAGAAGTGCCCTGTAAACATTTGTTTGTGCTTAGGAACCTGCAGGGCTCAAAAGCCTCTTCCTGAGGCGACAGCTGAATAAATATCACTTCTATCAATTAAAGGGGCCTGGTCGAGGCTGCTGGAATCTACTAGCAGGCACCTGCCTGTGTGGGTTGCCAAGGTGTTATGCTGGCTCCCAGCCAGGCAGCTTTACCTTACTATACCTTACCTGGAAGAGATCTGAAGACACCTGGGGAGAAAGGGAGGAGGCTGCAGTCTGCACTGCAGAAGTCAGACACATTTCTGCTTGAGTTAATGTTCCTAAGCTATTAAAAATCAGACCAGATAGGATGAAAGCACCCTTTTTTCTAGGAAAACAAATAACCTTAAGGGTGCAGCTTGCATGAGATGTACATAATTTATTTTGCTGATGGGCAGGGATTTCCTGCAATGTATGTGAAGAGTCTAATTTCCTACTCCCTTTTTGTCTTATTGATTGAGAGTGGTACATTCAGAACACCAATATAAGTTAAGAACATTGATATTTTCAATCCTGCACAATTATGGATGATTAACAGTGTGTAGGAATACATTTGAGTCTACGCCTTCACAGCTGTAAAGAATGTATATATGTAGGATCTACAGCATGCATCTATCAGTGTGCATGTGAACATCTCTGTACATGTACATCTGTTCATGAACATATGTATTTGTATCAAACTGTATCCATTAGTGTCTTTGTTTCTGTGCATATATTTATCTTCCGATATGTGCCCATATAACCCTCATCATGCATGTGTGTGTGTTGAAGGTTGTGTAGCCTCATATATGTACCAGCATGTCACTGTGTGTATGTACATGTATGAATGTCCCATGGAAATTAGGTGTCTGTGTGTTCACAGGTCTGTTCGCCCCAGCAATGATGGAACATCATCAGTTGGATGCTTTTAGCTGGTACAAAAGGATTGCTGGGCTCCTTCAGGAGATGAGCTGGTGGCCGTTGTGGTTTGCAGAAGATGAAACAGTTCAGATTCTGTGTCTTTAATTCTCTGAGCAACACAGCTCTTCTTAATTTCCAGCAACTGGGCCTGGTCTCTCTTCCCGGCCCAGGATTCCAGCTGCTCTGTGAAGTGTTGTGCTTCCTCCTCATGAATCCTGCCCAGTGTCTGCCATAAAAATGTAAAATAAAACAACAGCACACTCCCATGGAGTTAGACAGCAGCAACATCTTTCCTGAGGCAGCCTGGCTTAGGGCTAGAATGTAGCACTAAGAACCAGGAGACCTGGGTTCTAGTGATCTTGAGCAAGTGAAAAACTATCAATCACATGTCTGTACAATGCCCACCTTTATAAAGCACAGCAAGATCAAGGGTTCAAAAATGCTATCGACGTGCAACTATTATCATCCTTCGCTTATAGGGAATCCATCCTAAGACCCAGATTCAGTGGGTATGTCTACACTGCAATCAGAGGTGTGATTGCAGAATGTACATAGACGTACCTGAGCTAGCTTTCATCTAGTTAGCTTGGGCACTGATAGCAGTGAAAATGTGACAGCACTGAAGTCTGTGCAGTTGCTTTTTGAGTTAATTGGATCAAAACTAGCTCAGATATGTCTATATGTACTATATAAAACTGGTCATCATCTATTAAAGATTCACAGCCACGTCCAGGAATATATTCCATGTAGAAGCCGTTCCCCTTATAGCCATATTTTTTTCCTCTCGTTTACTGAAAGGGACATATTTGCATAAAGAGAATCAGGATTTTCATTCTCCTGCTGGTTAATCCCCACTGCAAGTCACAAACCTTGGTTGCTCCATAATCCATCTCCACAGCAACTATTTGTGGTGATACAAACAGAAAGCTCTGACAGATGAGCTCTTAGGAAACAGAAATCCTATATTCATGCAACTGCTCACTGTGACAAGACATCAAGGAAAAGAACAACAAGAAATGAGAGACAGGAGTGGGACTAGTTCTCAACTGAATGTTTTTCAAAGTTTTCTACAGAGGGCTCTGGAAAGCTGCAGTTTCATCTGGACTCTGTACTCCATGCAATGTTTGGATTGTAATTAATTATACCTTTCAGTACTTCTATAGCAACATCAAAGTTTGCAACGTGTTTTACATGTTCCAATGAATTAAACTTCACAATTGCTGTGAAAGTATCACTTATAGCCCATTTTATAGATGCAGAAACTGAGGGACAGAGAAGTAAAGTGATTTGTCCAAGATCATACATGGAGCCAGGCAAAGATCTGGGAATAGAACTGAAGAGTCCTGGTGCTGTTCCCTGCTCTAACCACTAGTCTACAATGCCTTACTGTTGTAGCAAAAGCTGAGCTTATGGAGACCCACATACATGTTTTAAAGTTATCCAACTTCTAGATCACAGCATGCTCTGCTAGGGGCCTAGAGAAGCTTAGGTTCTGTTAATGACCACAAAGTTCAAGAAGTTTGCAGAATCCAAGACCAGCTTTCTTCTCCTTTTCCCTGTGCTTCAGCAGATAACTTGTTTGGCTGGATCTGCATAGGTAAATGTCTGACCTTCTGTTGTCACCTATATTCTGGGGCTAGATTCCGGGAGCACAGGGTTGTCAGCCTGCATGCAGCATGGTGCAATGCCATTTGTGTCACAACAGTAGAGTAAGTGATGGGAACACAACCATACAAGGCAAGCTGCCTGATAAAGGACTTTATCCTGGAGGAAAAACTTTCCCCTTCTCTGATGAACTGAACTAATGATACTGGAGTTGATGGGTCTGCAGGAAAGGAGACAACTGGTTCAGGGATGTCTGAACTGTTCACTTAGCCTGGCTCTTCACCCTCACCATTTGCAGCACAGGAGGCAAAATCATTAGGGGCTGCACCAAGTTGAAGGTGAGCTGTTGTGGACACCTCTGTGGAGTTTCATAAATGCACCAAGTCCATGAAAAGTGGTTCATACCGCAAATGATTCCTCCTGGATTCTGAGCTTCTGGTCCAGTAGTTCCTCCTCCTTCTGGCTTGTCAAGGCCTGCACTGTAAGCTGGAAGAACTCCTCGTTCAGCCCATCCAGCATCTTCTCCAGCTTCGCAACCTTCCACAAGAGAACACAGGCTATTGAGACCCTTCAGTCAAAGAGCCCTCCGGTGTGCAACCAAGTCAATTGACACTCAAAGGAACTGAAGCCCTGATCCTTCCCACATGGAAATACACAGCGCTTGGATGCAGAGGTGGAATAAATATATATAAATAAATAGTGTTGGCGAGCTCACACTACCTAATTGCAGCCTGTCCCAGCAGGAGTCCCTGCTGGAGACGGTTAGATGTGCAAGCCATGCGGAAGGTCACAGATGTAATACCATTAAGGAGAAAGAGTAACAGGAGAGGCTGTGAGGAGAGTCCCCGGGCTCTCTTACCAAGAGTGACAATAGAGAGTGGTGGAGCAGTGACACTTGGGGGAGCACCTATTCTCTTCTAAGAGTTGGCTGGTCTGTAAATTTGTCTGTCTGTCATACTAACAAGGCTTTTAAAACTTACTAGAAATTTTGGGTGCCCATCTTTCTAGGGGCCTGATTTCCATAGTGCAGGTGCTTGGCACTTTCAGAACTTCACACCTCTTTAGGAGGCGTTAAACTGGGCACCTCAAAACTGAGGCACCCAAAAGCCCTGGTGGCTATCGGTATAGTGGAAATTTTAAAATAAAAGACTGAAAAATGAAGAGAAAATGTCATAAACTCAACTTCTTCAATATATAGGGGTCTAATTCTTCTCTCTCTTACGCTGCTGAAAATCAGGAGTAATTCCACTGACATTGATGGAATAACATCAGGAAAGAACTGAATGAGCTGAAGGAGAATCAGATTGTTACACGTTGGCTGGCACCTGTGAATGAAGCAGGTACAGCTCTCTTGCGCCACAATAGGGGCTCCCGGTTTGGCCCCTTAAGAGGGTGAGTAGCACCAGAGGCTATAAAAGGCCAGGGAAAGACCCGGTGAGTGTCATTTAAGAAAAGTCGGGAGACTGGAGGGGGGTCTCTGGGGAAAGCTGCAGAGAGCAGAAAGTTCTCAGCACACCCTCTCTGGAAAGAGGGAGGAATTATCAGGGAGCCAGTGGAGGGTGTAGCCTACTGTCCTTCCTGAACCTCAGACAATCAAGGCCAGAGAAGGCGGGAGGCTGAGAGCAGGAGAGGAAGATGTTTTCTGGCTCTTGGAGCCAGAGAGCTGAAGCCAGCGGGCCAAAGAGGCTGCTCTGAAGAGCTGGGGCATGGTAAGAGATGCTGGGGCAGGATCAGAAAGCCAGGTCATGGTGAGGGACACTGGGGCTGGGCCGGAGAGCTGGGGTGTGGCACGCTGGAGCTCTATTTGATGTATTGCCTGGATTACAGTGATGGTATTTGTAATGTGCATGACTTTTTCTTCTGTAATAAATTATCCCCACAAGGGCCATTTGTATTCAAGGACACTTTGGACTATTTCTAGGGACTCTGAATGACGGAAAGTAAGATGGGTGGGCCTGTCATGCCATGGTTGCAGGGGAGCATGCCACGCGGGGTCGCCCTATGATATAGGCCCACAGCCTATGAGCGACTGACCTGAATGCCAGAGGACTCTGCATTTTTCTTATCCCCCTCACCACTCCACTTCATTGCTCCTTTTCTCCTTGAACTTTCCATCATATCCCGAATCTCCGCCTGAAGCTGAAAACATTGGTAATGTTGCAACCTAGACACAGAAAACACAACATGCATTTCCAGTATGACTCCTCTGATCACCCTCCAGAGTCTCCATTTATATTCCATCTTCACCTGCAATAGGTGGGAAAGGAGTTGGGGAAAGATGATGAGAGAGTGAACTGATTCACTTGCAATCTCATCGCAAGCCTGGAAGCAAGTCTGATAGGGTATGTCTACACAGCCCAGCTCTATAGAGTTGCGCTAGCAGGGCTTGTGCTAGGGCTATAAAAACAGCTGTGTAGACAGTGCTTTGAAGTTGTGGCTCGGGCTCTGAATCCCACCCCTTTCCCTAGGGTCACCATAGCTTCAGTAGAGCAAGATCTGACTACTTCATAGTTTTCTTTCTCCAGAAAAAGTTATTACAGCTAACAAAGCTTCTCAATATCCAGCCTGTTCCAACTCTCCCTTGACTCTGGGTGGGTTTGACATATTTTGGGCAGCTTTTGCAGGTCCATGCAGCATAAGTACACTGTGAAATTTGTCCTATAGAGAACATTCATGTAGCGTAAGGGGTGGAACCAAAAGCAAGCAATGAGACGTCCGCCATTTTTTTTTTTTTTGGAGAAGACAGTCTAATAATGCCAATTGTTGGGAATTTCCCCCTGCTATTCAGCTTAAATATTCCTTAGCTCAGTCTCCTCTTGTTATTCCTTCAATGGTCCATCCTATCGCAATCCTCCTCCTGCCTTGGTATTAGACCCTTCATGTACCTGTAGATAGTTGTCACATCACCCTCAAGCTACGCTGCCCATTTTCAGTGGTAGCTCTTTTAATAAATCATTGCAGAAAGCCTGCAGTGTTATTTGGCTCACAGAACTCTTCCTGGCACTCTGAAGAAGGAACTGCTACATCTCTCATTCTCATTACAACTTTTTTTAAAGTACTTTACAAATAGTAATTAAATACACCTCATAACCCCTGGTGTGAAATAAATAAGTCATATTAGCCCCATTTTTGCAAATGGGGAAATTGAGACTCAGATGGGGGAGGGTAAGTCACTTGCTTGATTACTAGAACCCTAGAGTGCACAGACCACTAGACCACACCGCTCTTACTGCACACAAAGCATTCTCTGGGCTCCTTTCCAGGGCTCGTAGTCAGAAACTCATCTTGGATGCAATATCAGTGGCAACAGCTGCACCCATGGCTTTGATCTGTATCCAAACGCAACTTTGAAAGCAGAAGCAAAGTAGCCTAACACAAGAGTAGGAGAGATATATGCCAATTATCTAATTAGGCAAAACCTCAATATAGGAATGTACAGCAGTTTTGCTCTGTAATTCCATATGGAGCAATTATTAGATTCACAGATTCCAAGGCCGAAAGAGATCATTGTGATCATCTAGTCTGACCTCCGGTATAATACAGGCCAGAGAACTTCCTCAAAATAATTCCTAGAGCAGATCTTTTAGAGAAACACCCTATCTTGATGTAAAAACTGTCAGTGACAGAGAATCCACTAGCACCCTGGGTAAATTGTTCCAATGATTAATTACTCTCACTGTTAAAAATGTATGCCTTATTTCCAGTCTGAATTTGTCTAGCTTCAACTTCCAGCCATTGGATTCTGTTATACCTTGCTCTGCTAGACCAAAGAGTCCATTATTAAATATTTATTCCCCATGTAGGTACTTATAGACTGTGATCAAGTCAGCAGTGCCACCCCTTAACCTTCTCTTTGCTAAACTAAGTAGAGTGGGCTCCTTGATTATAACACTATAAGGCAGGTTTTCTAATCCTTTAATCATTCTTGTGGCTCTTCTCTGAACCCGCTCCAATTTATCAACTTCCTTCTTGAACTGTGGACACCACAACAGGACACTCTATTCCAGCAGTAGTTGCACCAGTGCCAAATACAGAGGTAAAATAACCTCTCTGCTCTTAATTGAGATTCCCCTGTTTATGACTCCAAGGATCACATTAGTCCTTGTGGCCACAGTATTGCACTGGGAGCATATGTTCAGCTAATTATCCACCATGACCCCCAAATCTTTTTCAGAGTGTCTGCTTCCCAGCATAGAGTCCCCCATCTTGTAGGTATGGTCTATGTTCTTTGTTCCTAGAGGTATACATTTATGTTTAGCTATATTAAAATTCATATTGTTTGCCTGCACCCAGTTTACCAAGCGATCCAGATTGCTCTGTATCAATGATCTGCGTCCTACACTATTTACCACTGCCCCAATTTTGTGTCATCTGCAAGCTTTATCAGTGATATTTTTTCTTTTCTTCCAGGTCATTACAAATATTAAATAGAGTAGGGACAAGAACAGATCCCTGTGGGACCCCATTAGAAACACCTGCTTAATGATCATTCCCCATTGAAAATTATACTTTGAGACCTATCAGTTAGCTAGCTTAATCCATTTGATGTGGGCCATATTCATTTTATATTGTTCTAGTTTTTTAAAATCAAACTGTCATGTGGTACCAAGTCCAATGCCTTTCAGAAGTCTAAGTATGTTGCATCAACACTATTACTTTTATCAACCAAACTTGTAATCTCATCAAAAAAATAGCAAGTTAGCTTGACAGGATCTATTTTCCATAAATCCATGTTGGTTGGCATTAATTATATTACCCTTCATTATTTTTTTATTAATTGAGTCTCAGATCAGTTACTCCATTATCTTGCCTGGGATCGATGTCAGACTGCCAGGACTATAATTACCCAGGCCATCTCATTTACCCTTTTTAAATAGTGGCTCATTAGCTTTCTTCCAGTTTCTGGAACTTCCCCAGTATCCCAAGAATTATTGAAAATCAACATTAATGTTGTCCACTGCCAGCTCTTTTAAAATTCTTGGATGCAACTTATCTTGACTGACTGATTTAAACATGTCTACCTTTAGTATCTCTAGTTTAACATCATCCTGAGATATTAGTGGAATGGAAAGAGTGTTATCATCATACAGTGAGACTACTTCCACTGTCTTTTCCCAAATACAGAACAGAAATATTTATTGAACAATTCTGCCTTTTCTGATTATTATTGATAATTCTAGTATTTCCATCTGCTAATGGACCAATTCCACTGACAGGATTCTTTTTGTTCCTCATATACTTAAAAAAACCCACCCAAACCTCTTCTTATTGTCCTTAACTCTACTGGCCATAGATTTCTCCTTGTGTCCCTTTCCTTAAAATTTTTTTCTACAATTCCCAACTTCTGATTTATGTTCACTACTATAAGTTTTCCCTTTTTTCAATTATCTATATCTATATCTAGCTAGCTAGCTGCCTTTACTTCCCCTCTAAACTAGGTTGGTTTTTTAACCAATACAGCCTTCTTCCTTGACTGTGGAATTGTGTCTTTTGCGACATCTAGTAAAGTGTTCTTAAACAGCTCCCGATTATCATCCATATTTTTCTGATTCAATTCTTCCTCCCAGTTGATATGGCTCATAATTGTTTTTAACTGTGTGTTGATCTCCAGTACCTCTCATGTTGGGATTTCTCAAGGAATTGGGGATCTGGTGACATTCGGATGCTCAGAAGTTCTTCAAATATTGTCTGGGAGTCAAAGCAAGTGGATGGTTTGTCTTCTGCAGGATCCTAAAATGAGCACCAAGAGAAAGGAAACAACCCATGGGGATTACAATTCCAGAGCCTTATTTCCAGAAATGCTGAGTACCTGCAATCTTCCACTGATTTCAGCAGGAATTGTGGGCATTCAGCACATCTGAAAAAATCAGACACAAAGACTCTCAGTCATGGTGTAAACACCAGAGGGTCAATCAAAAGAGCAACGTTTCCTCTCTGATCACACTGGATACTGCAAAAGTCCTGCAGGGAAATTAACTAACGAACCTGATGAGGATTGGCTGCCTCTCATTGCTGAATTATTGCCATTCATGCTTCCCGGGCCATGTTTCACTTTTGGGTTGTTAAAAGTGAAACTCAGCAGCACCTCCGAGCTTGGTGCTGATACCATGTAAACCCACTAAAGTGTAACGAATTCAAGTCAAAACCATAAATCAGCTCCAGGTATGCTCAGAAGGTTCTTTAATGCATCAACAAACCTTGCATGAAGTCTGAATTTTCAACAAACCCAGCTAAACCAGGTAAATTTTGGGTGGATTGGAGCACATTTCATACTGCTCTAATCCACTGTCCCTTGATCTGCATGTGTGATTGTCACTGCCACTAATGGAAGTCACATAATCTCAACTACCTTCTCTACTGCTCCCCAGGAACACTGGAAAAAGGCATTGGCTACAGCTGTGATGCCTTTGTTGAGTTCCATCTGAAAGCAAGAATGAGCAGTGGCAGCTGCTGTAGATCCTGGAGAAAGGCAAAAGTAGACAGAGTCACACCCCATTCACACCGCTCATCTTTAGTGATCACAGTCCTTTTAATCCAATAGTGTAACTTCTTTAGCCATTAAATAGCCTCTCCACTGAGTGCACATGGTAGCAGACAAAAGGCAAAAGTAACCAAAGCATTTGTCCAGCAGAAATAGTTTTAGAAAGAATGGAGGATGACAGTGAGAGACACAGGGTCTCCATACACACTGAGGAAGTTTCCCCAAACACCGCAGTTGAGTTTTACAACTAGTTTTCGTGAACCGGGTTTAAAAGCAGTACGAATTTTTAGAGACACATCCCCACAGTAGACAGGCCAATAGTGTCAAAGGGATTGTGGCTGGTGGAACCACGGGACAGCTACAACTAGAAACAATAACTCCTTTTTCCTTTACTAATGCTAATTAGAAAGAGATTAAAGAGAGAAAGAGTGAGAGAGAGAGATAAATAAACAAAAATCCACGCCTCATTGCAAAAAGAGAATTACACGTTGTAAGGGTATAGGATGAAGTTGGTTGATTTGACTGTATAACGTTCAGAATGCCACAGTAACATAGTACATGTAATACATTGTGTTCCAATGGAACTCAAAGTATGTCCTACACTCTATGGGTCTGATTTTCAGGGATGCTGAGCACCTGCAGTTGTGGTGGTAGGCACCCATCACCACTGAAAATCTGGTCCTATATGTGTAGCTGACTTCCAGTGATGCAAGGGGGTAATCAACAAACCGAAGACAAGCTGTAGTTGAGGGAGAACGATATTCACCAAGGACATTGGGGCAAACCCATATTCTTACCAAAAGTGCCATGAGATCTTTAGGGCCTGCTTCTACTCTCACAAAAGAGAAGCAAGTCCTTGTTGTCCACATCAGGAAGATGGGACCTTGGCTTTGTAAGGCAAACTCCATGTTGGTCAGAAGGATGAAGGGCTGAGCTGAGCTTAATGGTATTTGAACGTATAGTTCCAGTCATTTCAAACCTGATACTCAGAGTCCCAAGACAACCCCTCTGGCTGGTTTATGGAAAAACAACAACACATGCTTATTTATGGGAGCTGTCCAACTTGGGGAGGGGGGATAGCTCAGTGGTTTGAGCATTAGCCTGCTAAACCCAGGGTTGTGAGTTCAATCCTTGAGGGGGCCATTTAGGGAACTGGGGTAAAAATCTGTCTGGGGATTGGTCCTGCTTTGAGCAGGGGGTTGGACTAGATGACCTCCTGAGGTCTCATCCAACCCTGATATTCTATGATTGATCATGATGCTATCCCAAAGTTAATTCAAGGAATCAACCTGGATACTCAGCAGCCTGCCAACCCAGCTAGCATACGTATGCTACTTACACTATCCCTGGACATGCACAGCCCATCTAGCATACACCTGGCTCTATTTTCTACATATATATAGATATAAAGAAAAGCTTAATTAAGTTCAGTGACCAGAGGGGGGAATCTTTAGATTGGGGATGATCTAGGAGCTTTGGGATTCACCTCTATTCGTTTCAGATCAGTCGCTCAACAGCAGCATAGAGGCTGCTAATACTCATTAGCTGAAGTTATAGAAAGTGGCTCTGAAGCGTCACTGAATTACAAAACTCTGCTTGTGATAGTCTGACATTTCCTTGATGAGTGATTTGCATGGTAATTACAGGGTAGATGCATGCTCTCTTTCTCTTGCCAATGATTCACTGTGAAGCACAAACACCACTAGCTGCTTTCTGCAGTGATGTAATGATAGTCAGGAGTTGAAGCAATTGAAAAAATTGTGCAACACCTTTAAAGAACAGACCAGTTCACTTATCAGCTCTGAAGCCTGCAAAGGGATAGAAAATAAGAGTAAAATCAAGGCTAAATCCTCAGCTGGTGTAAATCAGCATAGCTCCATTGACTTTAAGATTTATTTAGATTGTAGGGTCTTTGGGGCAGGGGGGACTATCACGTTGAATTTGTGCAGCACCTTGCACAATGGGGTTCTGGTCCATGACTGGGCACCATGTTAATACAAATTATAATAATTTTAGCAGCTGGAGACCTGGCTGTCAAATAATTCAAACACTGAATGAAAGCCTCCCTTGTATTGGGCTGTGATCCTACTGCTGGAGAGTGCCCAGGGCCTTTGAAGTTTGGGCCTCAGTATCAGGGCCAGAAAGGGCTTGAAGCATCTGGGGAAGGGAAATAACACGAATGGTGTCACATAGAGCAGCACTGCAGGTCTCTTGATAGAGCTGTGTCCAGGAGCAAAGAAAACCAAACTTTGCCCAGACAGCAAACTCTTACCAAGCAACAAAGAAATTATTGGGGCTATGAAGACATCCCTATAAAAGAACCTGTTCCTCACCTGCTGAGTCACAGATCGAGTATAAATAGCAATACTCTGCTCCCATTGATTGCTGCCACTCATACCTGCTTTGATCCATGCCATGGCATTCAGCAGGATGGCTATAAATTCCCCGGCATTCTCCAGGCGTGCTGAACATATATACAGGAACCTGTTGGTGGCATCATAGTAGGAATCTCGAGGGCTTTGGAGAGCCTCTTGGACCCCTTCCGGGCTTTGGTCTGGGACTGTCTGAGCCAACATGAGTACCACAGCCGGGTGGGAGCAGGCCCGGCTTAGCAGGCGAATCACAGTGCAGCCAAAGCGGTAAACCACAAACTGGCGAGGGGACAAGCTGGACAGATCTGTGGTGACCAATGAATTCCTGGTGGACCTTGGAGTACTGTCACTCAAATATGCCTCTGGAAAAGAAAAGCCACAGCAATTCAGCTAAGCAATCTAGCATAATTCCCTGCTCCCTGGAGCTGTCTTCCCTCTGTCAACCAATACCATTTCCTGCTCCCTGGGGATGTCCTCCACCTGTGAACTAGCACCATCCTTCCTTCCTCTGTGAAATTCTCCACAATAAGCTACAGTTCTGCAAGCTATTTCCTCCCATTATCACAGGCTTCCAGGGAGATACTTTCTGGAGATGCACAGAGTGTAGGTGTAATGGCACCCTGCACAGAGGATTATGCCATTATCAACTGCTGGGTTCTTTAAAGAAGGCTGGGGCAAGCGAGTCCAGTGTCCGCTGCCAAGCCACGCTTTTGTGGTCTCCATATACACACTGTCACATGGTGATACTTCCCATTCCCACCCACCTAGCCATGACTGAAGGCTCCCTGTAGCTTCAGGTTTAGCAGCTTGCCTCAGACACAGGGCCGGCTCCAGGCACCAGCATTCCAAGCAAGTGCTTGGGGCGGCAATCTGCAAGGGGCGGCAGTCCGTGTGTTTTTCCCACTCCAAGCAGCGCGCCGAATTGCCGCTGCAGACAGCGGGGGCAGTCCACGTGCCATTAGGGCAACACGCGTGTTTCCGCGGTAGCGGCAACTTCTATGTTCAGCTGCCCGCAGTGGCAATTCGGCGGCTTCTGTCTTCCGGCTGAAGACAGAAGCTGCCACCGAAATGCCACGGAAACGCGTGTGCCGCCCTAACGGCCCACGGACTGCCCATGCTGTCCGCGGCAGCAATTCGGCGTGCTGCTTGTGGTGGCAAAAACAGTACAGCCGGCCCTGCTCAGACATGTCCAGTCCCCAGAGGAGAGAGATCCTCAATCTCCCCTAAGCACTGTCACTCTTACTGTCATTTTCAGCACAGAGGCCAAGAGGTGAATGGGCCCCAGAGACTGACTTTTCCTCTAATCTTTCCCAGCCAGGATTGAGACACACTGCCAGGGAAGCTTGCCCTTTTAATACTTATGCGGTACCTGTGGATCAACAGAGGACTTCATTCTCCAGGGAGGTCAATCCACCAGCTCTGACTCATGTTAAACTAGTCAATGAACTGCAGAGATATTTTATCTATAAGACTATGTAAGAGTCACTCATCTGCGCGCAAATGTAGAGTGGACTTCGTAATTAATGATTCCTCCTCCCGACACCAATCCTATATGTTTGCGTTCTGCACCTCAAGGGGCACAGGCTGCAGGACACGCAAGAGGAATTTTGCTTCATTACCTGCAGCAGAAGCAATAGGACACTGCTGCTGCTTCTCCAAAGCCTGCCTGATCTCACGCAAGGTCCTGGCAAGGGGGGAAGTTGCCATCAGACTCTCCACCTCAAGCTCAGTCAGGCATTCCAGCATGGCCCTCCCAGGCTGAGGACCTAGACCTGGGAAACACAGACATGGCATGTCAGCTAGAGGAGCACCTCCAGGCCTGGAGAAAGGAGGTGGCTTCATGAAGATGGCTGGACAGGTGGGTAGTTACTGGGTAACACATTGCCACAAGCAAGAACTGTAGTGCCTAGAGAGAATACTTCTCCTGAGCCCCAGGTAGTAAGAGAATCACGGAGCTGATGCTCCTTCATATCTAGATGGCGTCCGGTTCTCCAGACAGCATCCACCTAGTGGCTGATCCATGGAGTGGCACCCAACATCTTTCACAGGAGGTGATTGCTGAGTGCATGGCTGCAAATGGCTAGGGCTGCTGCAGATTTCCCCCCATAACAATACCGTTCTATGCACTGGGGGTGAGGGTCCATGTGCTGTAGGGCCTTTCTTGGACTGGTGTGCAATGGGAGCTTACTGGGCAATGCTCTTTTACTTTACCACCACTTTAAAAAGACCTCCCTGTAAATACTAATTATAAACTGTCCAAAGAAAATTAAAAAAACAAAAAGTGTCGCTACCCATACACTCTGGTGATTATTTTAACCAAGTATTTATCTAAGCAGCCTCCACAGCACCCCCTGAATTGTTACCGTGTCCACAGCTGAACCACGGCTCTTACCTTGTTCTTCGCAGGTGACAAAGGGGCCTTTCCTATTGGAGCGTCCATGCTGCTGGAGCCCACCAGGATCCTGTATGACAAACATGGATCAAGTGTCATAGACATGGACAGAGACACAAGCCATTGGGAATAATACAGAGGTCCATTTTGCGTCAGCTGTTCTTCACCTGCCCTCCCTCTGCTCCTGCTTTCCTTTGACTGGCCAGGCTGGATTCTGCTGTCCCATCCTGTCCCTGTACGTGCTGTGATGGCTCTTGCTTCACAATCGTCTTCCCACAATGGACTTTACCGAGCAGGATTTTCAGAGCTTTCATTAACTCTGTTGCCTCCCGCCACTCAGCACCTAATGAATTCAGCAACAGCAATAATCAAAGGTTGTCCACACATTTATAAAGCCCCACTCATTCCCAAGTGCTTTAAAACCTATACGCAAGTCTCATTTATCCACCACTGACATGCAGCCAATGTGGCCGTGGTTTACAAGTGCATGGTATTTTAGGACAGGAAGCTAAGAATGCTGTACTTACACTACTGGGAGAATGTACAGATGCTCAGTGGAGTTATCGGAGCTGGGATCTGACCGGGGCACTGAGGTTGGGACTAACAACCTTAGTAGAGCCTCAGTTTTACATCTCGTTTGAAAGGGAGCTCAGGAGACAGCCCAGTTTCAGGCTTGACTTGAGCTTTATGAATCCAGACCACTGCTGATGGCAATAGGTTCATGGAGGATAGGTCTATGAATGGCTTTTAACCAAGATAGTCAGAGACACAACCCCATTGTCCGGGTGTCCCAAAACCTCTGACTGCCAGAAGCTGGGACTGGACGACAGGGGACGGATCACTCGCCAATTGCCCTGTTCTGTTCATTCCCTGAAGTGTCTGGCACTGGCCACTGTCAGAAGACAGGATACTGGGCTAGATGGACCTTTAGTCTGACCCAATATGGCCGTTCTTATGTACTTAATACCTGTCTGTAACAATGTGCAACCAGCGCATCTCATCTGCAGCCCTTGTGGAAGAGTCCTACAGATCAGAATTTAATAGGGTTAATATCTATGGGGCTCTCAAAATTAGAACTCTGTGGACTTGAATGGAGAATTATGACTTATCTTATGCCATTCCATAGAATTTAATAGAGAATTATAGGTCTGCTATGGAATCCTATAGGGTGGGTCCAATAAAGCCAATGAAAAAAGTTGATAATGCCCTATTGAATTTCTTAAGGTTTACAGTAATGTCAATAGAATACTATTACATTTCTATAGGACTCTATTGATTTCACCCTGTTTGATAAGCCTCTTCCCCAAAGAAACTCACCTAAGGAGCTGCCATCAATTCCTATGGGAATTGTGACTTGCAGTGACATGGAAAACTGGGATATTGAGTTGTCTCTTCTCTCCATTTACATGAACCATGCCTTTCCTAAACATGCTGTGGATGGCTCATGGAGCACTATCTGCCATCCAATCCCTACTGCTCCCTTCCCTCCGTTCTGGTTCTCTCACCTGTGTGGCCCATTGCTTGAAAGCCTCTGCTGGTCAATTCGTCATTTTGCCCAATGCCCATGGCTGCCTGGGTGCTCCCCTGGGTTCTATGCACTGAGATGCTTTGCCTGGTGAGGCCTTTCAGCCCTTCAGAGTCCAGAGTTTGCACCATGTCCTAGTTACAGAGAGCAGCATTGTCATGCTTTACCACTCTTGTATTCATTCCTCCCTTTCCCAGCCTCTCCAACTAAGCACACAGACACCATGGGCTAAATGCCACCTTCAAATGCAGGTCCCATGCTGGCATCCCAGGGCAGAATTTGACTCTAGATCACGTTCATTTGTAAGGACACTATTGTATCAGGTGAGCTTTGTGTGGCTTAGAATAAGAGTCTAAGAGTATTCTGTATGCCAAATGACAGGTGCAGCAGTGAGTGTGCATCTCCTGAACACTGGGAAGCTCCAGAAAGGATTCCAGGAGCCCCATGGCTGTGCCTAACTGCTCTGTAGAGCCCCCAGGGAGCAAATACACTGCATCCCCTTGCAGAACTACAGCTGCCCGCCCATGTTACTGTCTGTACAGTGCAAATAAATCTAGCACCTCTCTCCTGGACCAGGCAGTAGAATGAGACTCAGAGCAAGGAGCAAGGAGCCATGCTTTCAGCAAAAATATAGCAGGTACCAGAAACATTTGTAGCTCTGGAAACCACACTGAGCATTTAAAATGAGTTGCACTTCTGGTCACTGTGACCCGGGGCAGCCGAGTTCCAAAGTGTTACTTGACAGGTCACTCCTGAAAGGAATGTTGCATTGTGGGATTGCAGCCAGAGGACCGCTTATACCGTTATAGTTATGTATGCATCCATACTGCCATTGTGATAACAAAACTGTACTGGCAGGAGGCTCATGTCTCTCCCCAAAAGGAGCGGAAATGCCCAAAAAAGCAGAGGGTTTTGTTGTTCGGGGACAGAAGTAAGGGTGGACAATCATGAGGCTGTGCAGAAAATGGATCAGTTTTGCTGGTACAACTTTCTAACGCAGACCAGGTCTAAGAGACACTGAAAATCTAGCTAATAGGCTAAGTACCCGGGATCCAGAGCCCACAGGTAGCAAAAAGCTGGAGTGAAGAGTTTCATCCAATACTGCAGTACAATATAGCCAAGATCAGGCTCAGAAGTATTTTCACTGGGAGCAAATTCCAGAAGTGAAAGCCAGGAAATGCCTTTTGGCTGGCTGTCATGCGTGTCACCCAGGGGACAAGGTGTAGAAGCACTCCAGCTACATGCAAGGGACTAGGCACTAGGGGAAGCTGTTGTCTGAGAGAGGTGGGCTCTGGGCACTTCCAGGCTCTGTAGTGACTAGCTCCCTGAGCTTCACCCAGAAGTGGACTGGTAGCCAGTGCAGAATGATATGTTCCTGCTGGTCTGCCTTGCTCAGAGAGTGGACAGCTGTATGCTGCACCTGGTAGCCTTTCAGGTAGCTCCAGGTAGAGCGTGCTGCTGTAGTCTAGCCTATATAGAGGTAACGAAGGCATTGCTAACCACAATGAGGTGAGAGTAGAAGGATGGAATCTCTTGCCCAGCTGTATGTCTCTCTGGCCATTGCTGCTACTGGGAATTCTCAGGCACAGCCGCTATACTGAGTAAATTCCTATCCACTAAACTATCTATGCTCCAAGTTCCAAGGTTCTGAGATCCCCTTCCGTAAGCTCCTCTCCATACTGACCATCAGACCCTGGATCCGCTGGCTGATCCCCCTGTAAAAGGCCAACACATCCACCCTGTGTTTTGCCAGCTGAGAAGCCAGGTGAAGGTTTTGGTCCTCCAGTTTATCATATAGGGTGCGGACGCTGAAATCTTCCAGGTCCCTCGGTGCGGGCGGCTCACCTGAAACACAAAGTACCTCTCATTTCCCATTGCTGACTGGAAGGCCGGAAGATATTTCTCTCCTTGAGAGTCACCAGCTGAATCTCCAAATGGGTATGATTTCATGATACACCATTTCATTCTGGGCCTTTAATACCAATCTACATCCTAGCATGCGTCACAGAATGCAATAAACGGTAATGGGGGAGAGAGAAGTGTGGTATGAAGGCAGAAAGGAGAGTCGAGTCGATGAGGCAGGAGATACAGGGAGGCTGTTGCACATGGCTGGAGCTGCAAGTGGCTGCAGAACAGAAGGCCTTTACCTAACAATGGCAAGACTGTGAGGGTCAGAACCAATGCTAGATACCTGGAGGGAATGGAGCAGAGCAAGATAAAGCCCACAGTGAGGGTGGCTGGATAAAGTGCTTTGAGGGTTCTAATAACTAAGAACCGTCCATGGATCTGTCTTCTGAAATGAAAAGGGAATCCCAATGGATCTGTGGACACGGGTGATGTAGTCAGATACTTTTGTATGTGAAAGGAGAGCTGTGGTGTTCCTATGAATTGCACATTTATTTTACAAAGCTCATTGGACTCACCCCCTCTGGCCTTTGCTTGTTTGGAGAACAGAAACCCAGTCTCAGTGGGAGCGCAGAAGGAATGCATAAAGGGCCAGCTACAGTCTTTTCATAACTCGGCCCTGTACTTCCTGCGTGTCCTTAAGTCACATCTCCTGCATGTGTCTTATTCTGCTGATCTCTCCCACAAGGAGAAAGAGACCAGCCTTTGTAATGCGCTTTGAGACCTGTGGCTGAAAAGTGCCAGTTAAGTGCTAAGTGTCATTCATTCTCTGATATTACCATTGGGGTTGCGTGGTTTACACCACAGCAGCTTTTGCATATTAGTATGTTCTGACTGTTGGTGCAGTGCCTAGCTGGAATCACGCTAAAAATATATTTATTATTGTTTTTCTAGGAGATGAGAAAGAACAAACGCCTGGATCCAAGGACCTGTGTGGCAGTGGAAATGACAAAGCCATCCTGTCTCTCTTAGAGCAGGGGCCAGTAAAAAGACAGCCACAGAGCACAGACACCAGGTGCTGTTTTTTCAGAACTTCAGGGAACTTTGCTGAACAAAGCATGGAATCTTCTCCCCTTGGAAGTTCCAGGCCCCACAGCCCCAGCCCACTGTGTCCTGTTAGGCTCTTAGTTTCAGCTTTTTACAGCACAACAGTTCCCAGAGCCAGTAGATGGTGCCACCTGCTGGGCCCTGAACTTATTGCATTAGCATGAACCACACCTTGAGCCCGTCACCTCTGAGACGTTGTCACTGAAGGAGGGGAAGAAAGACTGTAGGTTGCTGGGTACTTAGAGAACGTAAGAGCCAACAGCAGAATACAGGGCCCTCATTTTCCAGGAGGTTGGCTTTGCTCTTTAATGTTGTGCATTCTTCCCTCACCTCAGATATCCTGAGGATGGTTACCCTCCTCAATACGAGGTGTGCGTGTGTGTGTGTGTGGGGGGGACTATTAAACCCATTACACAGCTGGCAGGCTCCTGTCCCACACTGGGGAGAGAGAAAGTGAATGGAAGGAGGAACCTATCAGATGTCTGTGTCTCTGAGCGACATGGCAGCCTGAGTGTGTGACCACAAATGTATGGGCATCAGCATGAGTTTCCAAGTGTGCAGGCAATGGGATACTATGGTATGGGCGTGGTACACGAATGAGAACAGAACAGAATAGAGTTGGTGGGAATGAGTACGAACAAGTCAAAAGGAGAGAGTCTAGCCTTTGACAAAATGCTTTACCTGGACCATGGATAACTCCTTTCTCTCCACCATCAGCTCCTCTTCCAGAACCCTGGGGACCAAGGACTTCATAGTACTGAAGGCTGGAAGGAGAAAAAGAGAGTGTGATACATATCCATGAGTGGAGCATTACACGCACGCTCCATGCACCCACTCACAGTTTTCCTTGTTGATTCTGGAGTAAGAGGGGTATGGAGCAGAGAACCAGGCAAAGTGATTCATGCAAAAAGAGTGAGGTGGTGGCATTGTGCAGGGGATGCCGGTGGAGATGTGAATGGGAGGGCCCTGGAGTGCAACAGGGGAAACGACCACTCTGTGGGGAAGCAGAGAAGCTTCATCTCTGTGCAGTTGAGGACCCATCACACTGGGATGTTGGACAGGAGTGCAGTGCCAAAGGCCAACAGGGATCAGCACCCCACCTGGACTGTGCAATAAGAAGCCCGTTTCCTTTATTGCTCTTGCACTCTATCCTGCAGACCTCTATTTGTATGCCCCAGAGCTAGTGGAGTCCCAGCATGCAGACAGACTCACCTGTCTTTAATGAGGATGTACTCGGGTGGGATGTGTGGCTCACCCAGGCTCCTCCACCGTGGCTTCCAGTTGTTCATGGGACTGGGGCTGGAAATGGGGGGCCTCAGCATGATAGCCAGGGTCATCAGCACAACCATCAAGCAGCCCAGTACAAAGAGCACCGCTAGAAAGACCAGGCGAGATGGTCGGATGAGGGAGCTATGTGTCAGCATCAGTGGCTGAGTGCTGCCACGGTACCTGGGATGGTACCATGGTGCAGAATGGTTGGGGCCTGGGCTACCCTTTTATCTACTGTATAATTAGGGGAATCATGGAAAGGATATCACCTAGTGATGGACTGGCCTTGCACATCCAACAAGGGAAACCCTAAAGGCCACCTGCATATGGAATCAACAGCATCCCATTGCCTTCCTCCATCGGTGCTGATGCCTCCAGCATCCACAGCAGGAGGGGCACTCACCATTTCTGATGCAATCACCACTGACGTGCTTCAGAGGGGCACTGCCTTCTCCATACCCAATAACAGGGACATCTAGCAACCTCCATCATCTTGGCTAAGCACTCCTCTTCTCCTTAGTCCCAACCTAGCCCAGAGGAACATTTAGCCACCCCACCTTCACTAATCGCACTCAGGTAAGGAGGATTGTGGAATGGTCCCTGTAGGCCTGGCACGCGTGTGGATGGAAGAGGAGTTCAGCACTGACGGATGAAGCCGGTGATGGAAGCTGGTGCTCATGCTTGCAGGCCACACTTTCATGCATATTTCTGCTCTCTCTCTCGGCTAGTTGAGGGATAACAGAGCCAGGCCTCTGAGATCCCCCTCCAGAGCTGTGCTCCTGGGATCAGACCTTCCCAAATTTTTTACAATGAATTTATTTCCTTCCAGTTTATCAGGAAACACTAACAATTGGTGCTCTGGTGCTGAGGGGAAGGTAGCCATTGATTACCTGCATTCCTTCCATGAGAACTTGGGGGGAAAAGGTGGCTGCTCTACGTATCTCCCCTTTAACTCCTGCCTCAGGCCTATTCCTAGCTAGGGACAGCAGGAAGCCTTGAGAAGGTTGGCTCCAGGAGGGAAGGGTACTGATGAGAACAGGAAAAGGCCAGGGGCTTGATGCTATTTACAGAGAGGCAGACTGGTTTAAGCATTTGTTACTGTTGCCTGATGGGCTTAAGCACCCTCTGATGCATCTGGGGATGGACTGGTGAGTGAATGAGAAGGAAGATTCTGCCATTGGTGCAAGAGGAAAGTTATGGGACCCATTACCTAAAATATAAACAAGTTCCCCTGCACGGGCAGGGGCTTAGCATTGAAGGTCTATGAAGTGCACGGTGCCTTTCCATCCCTAACACAGCCCTTTAAAGGCCATAGTTCTATGAGCACCTCCCCTCTGTCAATGAACTTCTGCCCCAGTGGGACCCAATAACCCCTGTTGTGGCTGCTCCAGCTACAATTCTGGCCTTCTGGAAGCTTGCAGAATGTAGCTCGCCATTCACACACACAAACGATATTCATCTCACAATGCGTGTGTCTCTCTGTAGGGTGAGGGTACTGAGAGATGCTCCTCATGAATTACAGCAGCTGACCCTGCAGGAGGTACAGGAGTAGACTGGGACAGCTAAATTAACCCTTGGAGCATGCTCACTAATGTCAAGGGGTTTACACCAGGGATAGTTTTGGCCCATCAATGCATGATGCCTATAAAAGTCCTTCTCTCTGGTTAGTGGACAGAGAACCCTATTAAAAGGGTATGTATCAAGTGGGAGCTCATTCCCATACTACAAGGAAGGTCACCAACAAGCTCCTTTGGTTTAAGGTATCAATTTGCCTTGACTGCTGTACCTGAGATAGTTGCCCAGTCAGGAGCTAAATTTAGTGCCCGATGTTTCAGAACCCCGTGTCTGGCCAGCTGGTATGGAGAAGAGGGCTGGAAGGAAGCGTTGACAGGGTCACAGCCCATGTTCTCCTCGTTTACAGCCACGATCAAGATACGCTCCTGGATGGTGCTATCCCTGAAAACGTATCTCCCAGGATCTAGGAAAACATGGGCAAACCTGAAGGAGAGAAGAAGAAGATACAGACAGATCCAACTGCCTTTAGTGTTAAGTTCTACAGCCATTAGCTTCTCCAGCCAGAAATCTAAATGCATTATCTGGAAGAACCATTCTTGGGAGGACTCAATGTCCATACTCATTTAGGGCCTGATACAAAGCTCACTGAAGTCAATGGGAGGTCTTTCCATGGACTTCAATACATCAAGCCCTCAATCCAGGATTTTCACATGCTGCTCTTTGCCATAGACCTAGCCTTTCACTGAAGGAACCACCCTCCTCCAGGAAGAAGGGAAACGTACAACATATCTCATCATAACAACATCACTCAGTCTTGAGCTCCCTTCCCCATTAGCATTAGGAATTACCTGGAGATGTTGAGGTGAGTCTCCCGAATAAGGTGGTCCAGTCTTCGGAAAGGACCAAAATCCCAGCTAGGATTGCTGTTGTACAGATGCTGCTTCTGATAGACGGGGTAGTGGCTGGAAGCGCGATCTGGGAACGAGCAGCACAGAGTTAGCAATTCTGAGCCCCTTGGTTAGGATGGATGCAATCAGGCTGCACCGCACTGAGCAATGCGTGGGACCGAAGGGGTGTTACACCATCTAATGATAACACTTTGCACATTACAGCACTGAGGGTCTCACAATGCACTAGTGAAGCCTCATGATTTTATCCCCATTGTACAGATAGGAAAATTAAGACAACAGTTAAGTGACATATACATGGCCACACAGTGAGCCAGTGGCAGAACCTAGAATCGAACCCAGAAGTCCCCTGCAGTCAGGCGTGTGTAAAGGTAGAAAGGCAGGGGACATGTAGAAGAGATGCAGGCATGCAGTACCAGCCCATCGTTTGGTAGACAGTCATATACATGGTGGGTCTAGACACATAGGAAGATTAGACTGACTAGCGGACAGCACATGAATCCACACGACAAGACTCACTGTGGGGATGAATGGTGAGCTGGAAAAGGATGGTATCTCCCACATTCAAACACACAATAGGGTTGGGGATGCAGGGTAAGGGATGGGTGTCCTTGGAGGAGGCAGTCTGCTCGCCACGCCGAACTCTCTGCAATGGCAGATCCAACCAAAAATCTCCTGGGGCAGGCAATGGAGAAAAAGAGGACAGGAGTGGGAGCATTGCCTGGAGAACACATGCCAAAGAGGCAGTGTCAGACAACACCTACCCCTCGACAATGTAAAGCCACTTTCCTCCCATCTTTCTGCTCTGGGGGCCCAACTCTGCTCTCACTGATACCAGTGTCAACCAGGAGTGACCCAACTGAAATCAATAGTCTGCTGGTGGGAGAGAAGCATCAGGACCTTTCTCATCAGTGCATTGATCTGCGAAGATACAGAATCCTCCACGAGTTTCTTGGAAGGCTGGAGTGATCTCATAACTATCAACTACTTAATTCCCAGGTGCCCGAGGGGTTTGAAAGTGTAGCCAATGAATGTCCCTCTGAACACAGGGTCACATTCAAGATTTCCTGTAAAATGAGAACTCCCTTGTGTAATGTGGTGCATTTGAAAACAAATTCCCTCTGCCCCATGTAGCTCATAGGAAACCTAAGGTTATTTGCTGACTCTTCATCTTTACCGAGTTTTCGCGTCTCACCTGTGAGGAATGTATCCAGCATGTCTGTGCTGGAAATAATGAAACCAAATACCCCAGTGGAGCCAAACAGAACCAAATACACCTGCTGGCTCTTCTGCACGTGTTCATCTGGGCCCAGAATGTTTGTCACCTCCTGCAAAACAGGGCAGGGCCTCAGGGGGACAGAGAATTACCAGTGATACTATTAACCTTGGAATCAGGCTTCCTCCCATGTCCCAGCCCCACCTCTACCTTTAATTAATCTGCCTGTGACTGTCTTAGTGATTCTTCCCCACAACATTCAGTCACTACCATTCCATAGGGATTCACCATTCTCTCACCTTCTCCGTATTCCACGTCCTCTGAACAATACGGAGCGACACCCTCTTTCTGTGCACAGTCTGGCTCCTCCACATCACACCAACACCCTACCTTCGAACTCAGCACAATCTCCTTACCTGGCTGCAATCTATTAGCTCTCTCCAGCCTCACACCACCTGGGGAGCAGGGCCCAGCCTGTCTCTACTCACTCTGTCCTCTCCTTCCTCAACACTCAGGAGGAGCTCTGAATGGATGCCAAGGCTCAGAGAGATCTGTGGGGTGTTCAGCAAGCATTCTCGGTCACACAGCTCTTCAGCGGAGACATACTGCTCACAGCGACACCTTGCCAAAGAGAGAAAGGGTCTTGGTTATATACAGTCCCTGGGCAAGCAGCTGCAAGATGCAGATGGTTAAACTAGCTCCATTATTCTATAATCTGTACAGTCAGGTGGTCAGTTCTGTAAAAGTGGAAAACAGGGATTGCCAGAGTCGATCACATGCAAGGTCCATCTACTGCAGTATCTCAGACAGTGACTAGTCCCAGGTGCTTCATAGGAAGGTGTAAGAACCCTGCAGCAGGCAGACGCGGGATAAGCTGCCCTCTCACCTATGTTTCATCCTGGTCTCTCATAGATATTGGTTTAAGTTGTGGAAGCAGAGAAAAGAACTGACAGAAGGGAACTGCAATGCATGACGTTTGTTAGCAAGAGTCAGGCTAACTGTAACCCTGATAACGCGAGATTTGTAGAAGCGAGGATTGTGTGAGGCGGGTGAGAAAGAACTGTGTAAGAAGTCAATATGACCTGGTATAGATAAGGTGTAGAAGACCTTGCGTAGATAAGGTATAGAAAATATTGTGTGTTGGCAAGAGTCAAAACAAGTGAGGAAATGAGATATCAAGATGGCCTACGTATAAACAAAATGCAGCTGTCCCTCATTATTTCTGTAATGAAAGGTATAAATGCTTGCTGTAATTAGTTACCTGAGAGAGACCTGCTTAGCTCTCTCCTCTGCACATTGTGAGAGTTAATAAAGCATCTGACTTGCTATACCTAAACAAATAGTGAGAACTCACTTTGTTTTTCTCCGACAAAGTTCTGAAGCATAAGGTTTGTATCCCTTCCAGACTTTTTGCTGAGAGCAAGGAGAGGTGAGAGCAACGTACATACTGATTCAGTGCTCTCCTGCTATGTTTCTATGCAATCTATTTTTTTATTCTCTGGAGGAGTTTTTGAGGTACAGCAGTTCACCCACACAGAACAGGGTAATGTCCTACAGATACTGACTGACTTCTATATTCAAGAGCCTCGACCTGAAACCATGAAAGTGATTTAGACCCAAAATGAAGCAGCTCCATTAAAAGGATGAATGAGGAATGAACTCTGAATTAATCATCAGTTTTGGTCTTAATTTTCATAAGCGACTAATGATTTTGAGAGACCAACTTAAGACAGCTCAAAGTGCTGCTCACTCGCCCCCGGAAGATCAGGTCCCTTTCAGAGGTCTCTAGTTGGGCACCCGTATTATTAGTTACTTTTGAAAATGTGAGTGCTTTGTATTTATGCTTCTTCATTTAGCAGAGCGAAGTCAGTGTTAGTGAATGGAGCCGGAGACCTAAGGCCAACATTTATCCACAGAAAAAGTCCAGCAAGGGGAAAGTTTTCATACCCACTCAGCCCTGCCCTGGAGAGACACTGCCCCCATCTCACCCAGCCCCTCTAGGGTGGGACTGATACTCTGAGCTAGCCAGAGTTTTCATAACAGGAGGCTGGAGTGAGACTTACATGCCCAACTCTGCACTGAGTTCTCCGCCCAGCGCACCACAGAAGGGAGAACAGTCATATAGTTCGGGGGAAATGCATTTACGTGTGGATGCCAGACGGACTTCCCCGGGAGCACAGCGCTCCTCCACCTGCAACAACAACGTGAGCACACGCGTGTGAGATACGGACAAGCACTAACGTTACACCACGGCCATGGCATCACTTCAACTGTCTCCCCCACCCCATCCAACAGCCGAACTCCAGGATTCGGAGGGTAACCTCTTACCCAGTTAACACTGTTACAAAAAGTAGTGGTCAGAACACAGGGAGGAAGAATAAGACCAATTTCACTTCCATTACAGTTCTCCAACCAGCTCTAACTGAAATGTGCCATAAAGACAACCCCAGAGACGTAAGTCCCATTGATATGGCCTCTATTACCATAATACATAAGCACCTCACAACACCCTGGGGAGGGAGAGAAGTATTATCCCCATTTCACAGAGTGGGAAGTGAGGCACAGAGAGACTTGTCGAGGGTCACAGAGGGATTTTGCGGCAGAGCAGGGAATTGATCCCAGACTCGAGTCCCAAGTTTGTGTTCTAACCACTGCACCATCCCCTCATATGTTACATTACCCATCCCCTGAGCCATTCAGTTTCAGTGCGCACAAGGGCTGTTCTGCAACAGTCTTACCTGAGGCTGGCAGTCTTGGTCACTGTTGGTGTCAGAATTTTTCTTGCCTCTCTCGTCATAGTAAACGTACCCTGCTTGGCAGATACAAGAGCCATCTGACTCCTGAAAAGCCCGGTTCAGCCCATGGCAGCTACAGCTGCTAGCCCCTTCGGAGACAACAGCAACAGTGCCATGGAATTAGGTATGCGAATCAATGGAAGGGAGCATCTTTTGTGGAACGAACTGTGCCCTCAAAAAGGGAACTCGTCCCATGTCATCTGTTCCCCATGGTTCCATGGCGTACCTGCTGACTTTATGGACACACCCAAGTGCACAGTCACTTTATCCTTGGAAAGCTGATACAGCTATGTGGAGGGGCATGGGGCGAGCTTGATTCAGCTGCCTTATGCAGTCTCAACACCAGGGTCACAGAAGTTCCTGTGGCAGGATCCTTCGCACTGAGAGGCAGGAGGGGCCCAGCTGGGGGTTTTCAGAAGCGGCAGATAGACAAGCTCTCTTTTAACTTGTCCACTGAGCCATCTGGGTCAGGATGGGGCCAGCTGAGGGCTCTGTGGATCGCCGGTCCCAGCCCACTAGGGACGACTTGAAATGCTAGAGTTATGCAGCAAGGCAGACCCTGGCATGTTATCTATTCTTCCCTCCCACTTGTACCCAATGGGACTAAATCCCGTCAGCTACCATAGTTTGTGTGGGGCAGGAGGCAGGTTTGAAGGCCGTGCACTCAGTCTCAGCTAGAGGACAGACCAGGGGGCAGCTGGGGGTCGGAGGCAAACACAGAGCATCAAAGAGGCCCCAGTGGGCTGTCCTGTTCCTGGTTGAGGAAGTCATTCATAATGAGCACAGAGGCCAACGGATTGGTGTTTTACCACCACTCTCTAACCAAGCAAGCCAGCTTCCCCTACACAAGGCGTGACTCACCTGGCTGTGAGGAGGAAGAGCTCCCGCACGGGAAACACCCTGCCTGAGCATAGAGGTGGTTGAAGGAGCCAGCAGGGCAGGCATGACATTCCTCGGGCTGCTTTGCCAGGCTGCTGTTGCCGTGGGTCCCTGGGGGGCAGGGCATGGGTGCAGGTGCCCGGGGAGGGCAGTAATACCCCCTGGGGCAGGGCTGCTGGAGATAACTTGCACTGCCTGGGGAAAGCAACGGGGGCATGTCAGACACAGCGACTGCTGTCCCCTCCACTGGGGAAACACTGGACAGAATGGAAAGGACCCAGCCCAGTGCAATTCTGGAGACAGGCAAGGGGATGAAATTATTCAACTGGGATGGAGCCAGTGGCACCCAGTGTGGTGTATGCATGAAGCTCTCCATGCCCCGCACAAGTAGCTCATGTGCCCAGCATGCTTAACAAAGGATCCCAGTGGAAACCTGCCATCAGCTGTCTGAAAGATGAGTCTTCCTCTCCCCTGAAAGCCAACAGTGTCGCTTGGCAAGTCCTGAGCGCCATCTAACACCCAGACTCACAGTGGGATCCCTTGTAATATACCAGCCCTCCCACAACCCAGTCTGACAGCCATGTCCCCTATATTGCCCCAGCCTTCTATTCTATGGAGTCCCTGCTCAGTTACCTTGCGGGCAACTGAAGCCTGATGGGCAGGGCTGGCAGGATGGGCTGAGAAGGGAGTCACTACGGTAGGTGCCCGGATCACAAATCCTGCAGCATTTCTCAAAGGAGTCCCTTGGGCCGGTCACGTTCAGGGCTGTGTAGCCTCCCTTGCAGAGCAGTGGATGGGCACTGCCTGGGGGGCAGTAATAGGGGAACACACACCTAAAGGGAGAGACAAAGGCAGGAAGCCAGGTGAATGGGAAAAGAGCTTTGCTGCAATTCCTGGTGGCCAGGCTGGAAGGGAACTAGTCTTCACAGCATCCTAGGACACAGGCAACGGAGAGGAGGAGAGGGAGGAGATAGTCGCCTGGGAAAGCAGCAGTTAAATGCCTACCTGGGAGAAGATAATTGCTACATTTTAAGAAAAGTGATAGAATGGAACCGGCTTCAAATGGAGTGACGCATCTTTATAGAATCAGTGAAAGTCCATTCAAATGCAGCGAAGCTTCTGTCCCTACACTCTAAACAGAGTTTCACCATATCACAACTCCCTGAAAGCAGGTTCCAATACACTGACAGCTGTCTAAACCCCAGAACTACATGGAGTGACGCTTTGCACAGATATATTCAGACTGACCTTGAGCTGCACTAGCAATACTGGACTGGATGTGAAAATAACACATCATACGAAATTTGCAAAAGCACCATTTAAATTGGAACTTTTGGAAATGCTCACACATTTCTAAGCACACAGGTCTGGATTACAAAGTCATGGCTCATACACAAACTCTGTTTTGCATGTGTATACAGATACCATGTGGACATGCAACTCTACATTTTACAACTTCCCAGAATGAATTTCCAAAAACAGGAAAATAAAAATTCAAAGGTTAGCTCAGTGCAAATTTTAAAGGGGGTCTCATCAGGTCAAATTCTTTCTCCCTGCCCCATTCCCCTCCCCCCACAACCTCAGGCAGACTGCTACAAACTGAGGATCACCCTAACTGGCCCCAATAGTTGAAGGCCTACTATTTCAAAATCTGCGATTGTGATGGAAAATATTTTTGAAACATTTGCAAAATGCATGAAGGTTGTGACTAAAACCTTCTGATTTTACAGTAGGTGGATTTCAGAGTATACAGAGCTTCCAGGACCCTAGTACTGCCTTCACCAAGAATGCTCTATACTCACAGCTGCTCGGGGATGTTGTACTTGGATGATCCTTCCGGACAATAATATCCACCTGGACACATGGAAGGGACCCCTGTGCGGAGCCCGCAATAGGAGCCACCCCTGCATATGGTTGGATTCACTGAACCTGATGGGGACATAAGGACTGGTGATAACGTGACATTCCCAGGGAGCAGCGGAAGGAGATGGGGGGGTGGGATATTTAAACCCTGTAATCATTCAGTGGGCAGGACATGTGGTTAGGATGATGGAGGACAGATCAGCTAAATGTCTCATGGAAGAACATCCTTATGGCGCCCAACTCATGGCCAGCCAAGGAACAGACGGAGGGTTAACACTGAACAAGATGTAAGAGCTCCTAACATGAATTACCATCAGTGGAAAAAATTTGACCTTGACAGGAGGTGGGGGGACATTGTGAGAATGGCGAGGGACTTCTGTGGTCTATAGAGCCAGTGAGGAAAGTACCATCCCTATATGCCCCACCTTGTTCACTGAAGGACACAGACCCATTTGCTGGAAGTCCATCTACTTGCCTATTAACTTAAACTTGAACACAGAAAGGGACTGGCTCATGTCTGGCTGCTGCAAGGCACCTGTTCTTCTCCAGTCCCAGCTCATTCTGCTTGTGTGTCACAATCACGGCAACACTGAGCATGGGATTCCGTGGGTGACAACCAGGTAGGGCCTCAGGATGCTCAGCCTGCCCGCGATGTCACCTCAGGGTGAGCGGCCCCCCCGAGGCTCACTGCAAGGAAGCGATCGCAGGGCCACCCCTGCCTGCTACAATCAGGAGCCATCGTGCGCAGTGTTGTGCAGAAAAAGGATGAAAAACAAGGACCGTGGGCATCTCACCTGGTGGGCACTCGTAGCCGGGTTGGCAAAGAGCTCCTTGGACATTGGGCAGCCCCGTCTCTGCCGGGTCCGGGCAATAATAGCCAGGAGAGCAGGGGCCACACTCTTCCAAAGATGCTGCACCAGGCTGGGTCCTGAAGGTACCAGGAGGGCAGAAAAGCCTGTCCCCTTTGCCTGGGCACCAGTATCCGGGGGGGCAGGGGTAGTCTTCAAAACTGGTAAGGCCTGGTGGAGACAGAATGAAAAGAAGGGCAGTGAAGGGAAATAGTGGCAAGTTGCACAGGTTCTATCACCGCTGTGAACATGAGGGGGTCATGCAGCAGACCCTGGAATTTCGACCCCCTCCTGTCTCAGGGTTGGATCCCACTGCAATGGGAGATTTGCATCTGACTTTCACAGCAGCAATATTTGGCCCTCAGCTGGCAGCTCACCTGGTGTTTGGCAGACATAACCTGGGGGGCAAGGCTGGCAATCTGCCAGGCTCTGTGCCCCTGGGGCAGTGCGGTAAGTGTGCTCAGGGCATTGCAGAGGTGCCAAGAGAGTGATGGGCTCGGTGAGATTCACGCTGCCACAGTAGTGTCCAGGGGGGCACGGATAGGTCACTGGATCCCCTGAACAAACAGAAAACAGGAGCATCAGCAGAGGTACTCTCACTCTCCAGCCAGAACCTTCTTCCCCAACCTCCTCCTGGACATCTCGCATTGGATTCTATTCAAACACCCACACGGACAGAATCCAGCCACAAACAGCACACCTCTCTGGAAGATTAGAACTACAGAGCATAGGGGAACTGGAGATTGAATTTGGTTTGGGGCCCCTCTCTAGATCAGTGACTCTCAACCTGTTCAGACTACTGTACCCCTTTCAGGAGTCTGATTTGTCTTGCGTACCCCCAAGTTACCCCTCACTTAAAAACTACTTGCTTACAAAATCAGACATAAAAATACAAAAGTGCCACAGCACATTATTACTGACAAAAATTGCTTACTTTCCCATTTTTACCATATTATTATAAAATAAATCACATGGAAAATACATATTGTACTTGCATTTCAGTGTACAGTATATAGAGCAGTATAAACAAGTCATTGTCTGTATGAAATTTTAGTTTGTACTGACTTCGCTAGAGCTTTTTATGTAGCCTGTTGTAAAACTACGCAAATATCTAGATAAGTTGATGTACCCCCTGGAAGACCTCTGTACCCCCAGGGGTACGTGTGCCCCTGGTTGAGAACCACTGCTCTAGATTATAAAGCCCTGCTTACATTTAGAGAGCTTCATAAAAAAATAAAAATTAATACTAATAAAAAAGTATAAGGTGAATAAAGTGTGTATTTATTCTTTTCTCTGCAGTATCCAGCACTGGTCACTCACTGATGAAGACAGGGTACCTTACTGGCTGGACCATGGATTTGTCCAAGCTTCCTGTGTTTCACATTCCAGACCCCTACATCAGTACCAGCTTGACTGGCTCACTGATTTCACACACACACTTTCCTCTCTGACACATAATCAATTATTCCCACTATCTCCCGAGTCCCGACCTGCTTTACACCAGTGGCCTGGTGGACAGGGCAGGCAGTCTTCTCTCCGCCTTGCCCCTGGGATAGCTCCAATGGTGTTGGGGGGGCATGGCGTGGGCACCTCGGAGCCTTCCTGGCAGTAGAAACCTAACGGAGAAACAAAAAATGTCCCTTTTGTTGGGCAAGGTGACTCCGTGGCTATCTCCCTCTGATACAGCATTAGCAGCTGTGGGTGAGCTGTTCGCACGAAGAGAAAAAAAACAGTCACCTTCAGAGCTTGCCAGGCCAACAACCCAGCACTGTGAATTTGCACCAGCAGACGTTGGCATCATTATGTTCCATCAACCACCTCCTGACATTCGCATCACCCGACAAGTCACAGAGGTAAGAATTGACAGTGGGTAGAGTCCAGAGCTCCAGGAGTCCCGCTCCAACATAAAACTAAGGCTATAGGGCCGGTTATCTCCCCTGGCAGCTGAGCCAGACGAGCCCACACTCTGGGACCCTATCTCCAGCCCAAGGTGGATGGTTTGGGGGTGATAAAGCCAAAACCGACCATGCAAAACACTAATTCAATGTCCCCTTTTGACACCAAGGCACTCCAAGAAATAACCAAAGGGCAAAGCATGATGAATTATCATATGGAAGATCAGAGCTTAGAACTCAAGGCTCTTGCTCTGAATTCAGCACAGAAGAGGGAACAGCATGCAGACAGCTTGCTCAGCCCCTTAGGGCAGCACTTACCAGGACAAGAGTCATTGGAGCTAGACTGGGGCTGAGGAATAAAGTTCAGCCGGGCTCCGGGTTTGGACACCGGGATTGCTTGGATCTGGGATTTTTGGTCAGGCATGTCTTTGTTCAGAAATCAGGAAAATGGAAGGAGCGGATGAGGAGGCACTAATGAATGCAGCACTTTCAATACAGATAAAGATCCCCTTTACTCACCCTAAACTGATGGGACCTTCAAAGCAGGGGTCAGCACAGGTCATGCAGAGATATCAGACACTTGCTCATTCAGAGTCCCTGGCTGGTTAAAACCAGATATCTACTGTACACTTTACATACCACTGTGATTTTCACTCACCTGCTGGGCAGAGACCCGCACGCACCTGCCCCCAGCGGCATTCTGTCAGGGAGCTCCAGGGAAAGTCATGGCCCTGGGGAGTAGACTCAGAACTCCCGGCCTGGCAGAAGTACCCAGCAGCACACTTCCCCTCCAGCCGCCCGCCCCTGGTGTAGAGAAAGCAGTGGGAATTTACATGGGAAGCTGCTGGAGATGTGCTTCATGCAAACACTAGCTCATATGTTGGACCCTGCCTGCAATGTACCCATTACTGGCAAACCGAGAACTTTATAGCCCTAAAAGGCGCAGATGGACTGAGGGACTGGGCCCCCATTTGATAAAGACAGAGATTAGAGGTGGGCTCCTGCGCTGGAATGCTGGCTCTGACACAGGCCCTTTCCGTGACCTTGGACAAGACACTTCAGGTATAATTGACAAGGAGGTTCAGTGAGACCCAGGCTCCCAAGTGACACTTTTGAAAATGGGACTTAGGCTCCTAAGTCACTCTGATGCCTTTGAAAACATTACCCATCATCTCTCTCTGCCTCAGTCATCCGTCCCCTCTGTACGATGGGCTGACAATGCTTACTATCCTTGAGAGATGGGTCTGAACTCAAACACTGCAGCCCAACACTGCCAATGGTTTGGGAAGTTCACCTCTGCCTACAAAGTTTGTGCCTGAGGCCCATCTCGATAGACCCCACACCATGAGGCTATTGTGCCCTAAATAGCTAATGTCTGTTAAGCTCTTTGTTCCTATGAAGAGCCAGTGAAGTGCTAAGCAGAATGATTTTCACTTGCTTTCTGCGAGCAGGAATGATCTGCAGAAACTTTTCCATACGCTGAGGCTGAATAAAATGAACATCCTGTCCCAGCTGAGTCCTCAGTTTGCCCGAGGAAACTCCCAAGGGTGTTCCTGAATTTTGTGGTAATGTCTGTCATGACATGATAAATGTCTATACAATAACAAATGGTTTACAGAAGGGAGACCTGGCACTTATGCTCTCCCTCTCTCGTAGCACAAGAACAAGGAGAGTCTCAGGAAACTGGAGACAGCATCCAAAGCAGGACAGCACAGAGGCAAAGGTGGAGGGTTCCCTCCACACAGCTCTCAGTGGCACAATCTGGGCTGGAGTAAAAGTTTTCAGTATGTATACTGGGGTCACTTCACTGACTACCGAAGTACAGCCACCTCTGGGGTGGAACAAAGCAGCTGCTCAACTGCGCACAACAATGCAGCCCAACTGTTTAGGGCAGGGAGGAAGAATACTAGCTCCAACTTGAAACTACAGAGGCAACAGGCAGAATAAGGACCTGCAGTAGTGACCGGGTGAACAGGCCAGGCATTCTCTCTCCTCCCTGAGGCCAGTCATGTCTGGAGGGGTGAACGTGCCATCGGGACACGGAGAAGGAACCAGTGTACCTAACACAGAAACATGAGAGTAAATATAAAGCCAGAGAGGGCCTGGAAATGCTTTACAGTACTTCTGTCATGCAGGAAGCCCATTATTTGCAGTGACTATACTCTTTTGAATTGGGAAGTTCTGTCTCATGTAGCTGCACAGGCATTGTCAGGGTGACAAAACCAGCCGCGTCACCAGCATGCTCTCACTCATAGGGCATACTTATTCACATGCTCTGTGCTGACATGGAATTTGCTCCAGGCTATCAGGGTCTGATCAGTGCAGAGGACATTGCAGAGCCCTTAGGAGCAAACACCTGCACCCTGAACTCAAGGCATCACCGAATGAAGAAGGGCTCTGCTTGGTGCCTACCTGTCTGTTCACGCCCCAGGGCCGTTCCCCCAAGCCTGCTCTCGGCTTGTAGTCTCACACATACTTACACCACTTCTTCTCTCCCTCCCCTCCAGCTTGGAGGAAGGTATGCACAAGGGGCCTGATTCTTGCCTGCCTGGCACCTGGTCATTCATACTAGTGCAGAGGGAGTGCATTGTGATTGGATAATGTTTTACATCCACATCACATAGATGTAAATGATTCCATCAGGTACAAGGGAAAGGTAAGTATGGCCCATGGTTTGCTCTGCTTCTACTCCCCCATTCCCCAGCCTTTAGAAGAATCCCTCCTTGCTTGTAGTGAGATGCACTGACATAGGACCAATGGGAAGATATATACCCAGCAGGGAAGGGAAAAGGAGTGGAAGGCGAAGTAGCAGTGGCAGTGTGGCGGGGAAGGGCATGTATTGGCACATGCTATACAGCCAGGCTAGGAGAGCAGTATGAGCCAGCGAGTGCTACTGTGCGTGTGAAGGACTATCCCATACATACCTTCAGGACAGTAGGTGTGTGGAGGGCAGGGTTGGGGGTCTCCTGCAACTGCCTCTTGGCAGTAGAAGCCTGGTTGGCAAGGAATGCAGGACTCAGAACCCCTGTTTGGCTGGTATTCCCCGGTGGGGCAGGGGGCTGGATGGGCAGACCCAGAGGAACAGAAGTGACCCTAGGAATCAGAAACAGAAGGAAGAGAAATGCACAGAGATTCAAACAAATTCAGGGTCTGTTTGTAGGGCCAACTACTGGAGCTGCTGAAGCCTGTGGCAAAATTCCTCTTGACTTAACTGAGGCCAGGCCTGGGCCCGTGGCCTCTGCAGCTTCTCTCTACATGAAAGCTGGAAACTCTTTGCCTTAATGTTAACTGACACTGTTGGCTGTCACCAGCGGGCAATCCTGGCAGAGGTGGCAAAGACTGAATGGGTATGGAGACCCAACCCCCTTCTCATCCCGGCCAGAGGACAGTACCTTTGGGCAGAGGAATGCAGTGGGGCTGAAGGAGCTGAAGTTCGCTGGGCAGTAGAAACCCGCAGCACAGGGTCCTGTAGGTGAGCTCAGACCGATACTAGCACAGAAGAATCCAGGATAGCATGGCACACAGCTGTCCTGGGAGGAGCCACCTGGGTTGGGGGGGTGGGAAGAGCTAGAGTTACAGGGGAATGGCAGATGTGGGAGGAAGAGCTCATCTGAACCACAGTAACATCAATGTTGTGTTTGCTATGATAATTATATTGCAATCAGCTGGCCAGGATGCACACCGCTGCCCCCAACTGGCTGTAAATAGAACTGTCCTACTGTGTGTCACAGGCAGTATACTGCTGACCACTAAGGGAGAATCTCCCTTAATTCAAGTGACAGGGGCCTATGCTTTTGTAGCTGACAGGTCTGAGTTGCATCTTTGGTGTGGTCTTGGATTTTCCTAGCGGTCCTGGTGTCCAGCATTGTGACCACCATAATGTTCCCAGGTAGCTACAGATTTGTTACCATATGCAATGCAACCAGAAATTAGGCCCTGCTGCTCTGTGGATCCCAGGAGAAATCCATGAGGGGAGCCGCACTCACCTGTGGCATTATTCAGGGTGCCCACTGGGCAGGCGACCGGGAACTGAGTGCCCCCCGGACAGTAGTGTCCAGGTGGACAGGGCCCATTGAGTGGGAGCCTGGGTGTCCTGTGCGGGACGGCATCGGCAGCTCCTCCTGAGCAGTAATAGCCGGCTGAACACAGACCTGCCATTGGGAAAAAGAGGGTGCTCAGGGCTCAGCCCATGGCACTTAGTTCCACTGGGGTCAGGGGAAGTACCTACCCCAGCCCCAGAACTAGACAAGTGGGCCCAGGACAAAAGCAGCTTTCTACTGTCTTCTCTACAGTATCCACCAGGGATACTCCCCTATATCGTCACCTCCATCCTCTGACTCCCTGGGCCCTTCTATTCTAGACTGACCTCCCATCCCCCAGTCTTTACATTCTCGCCCCCACCAATCATTCATCCTGACACCCCCAGGCCTTTCTTTCCTCTCCTGGTTCCCCTTGTGACTCTGTCCTCTGGAATGAGCTCAGTTTTTCCTCTCTTCCTTCATAACTCAAACCTTTGCATCTTGGCATCATCTTAATTGCTCTGTGCTAGAGAGAGAGAGACAGAGATGAGCTGAGGGGACGGCAGAGAAGGAGAGAGCACTGGGGGGCTAGAAAGAAAAGAGAGATGGAAGAAAGAGTAGGAACAAAGAGAGAGCAGGAAGAAAGGAGAGAGAGAAGGGAGACAAGAAAAGGAATTGGGAGGGGGAAGCTAAAGGACTCGAGATGACAGATCCAAATCCCGTTACACAAACTTGATTAACAGAGTGATGGAGTGATGGAGTGAATGAGAGTAAGAGAGAGGGAGGGGTGTGGGGGGTTCCTTTAACTCCCTTCTGCCAATCTTTTAGGAATCTCCACTACCTCCTGGCCTCATCCAGCTCAGAAAGCCCCACTCCCCGCCCTCCCCGCATGAAGCAGGAGAAAGCCTCAATGACTTCCAGTGCCTGGATCTACCAGGACAACTTACCATCTGGTTCCCAGTTAGCGTCCCCCCTGCAGTACCTCCCCACTGGACACAGTTTGCATGCAGCGGGAGACAGTGCCCCCTCCAGGGTGTTCATGGTACCTTCAGGGCATGGCAGGGGCATTGCAGTCCGAGCTGGACAATAGTAACCTGAAAATACAAAGAGGTGAATTAGGCATGCCTCATCAGACAAAGCACCTGCCTTGGAAACCTGGCTCCACTGATAGTTAATGGCAAAACTCCCATTATCTTCAACGCAGCCAGGATTCCACCCCATGAGCACTGGGGTCATTCGGACTATTTACTGCCCTTAAAAGGAAGGAAGGCACTGCTGGATCTGGTGCCCAGGGTGGGTGAGCAGCAAAGGGGAGCTGTGTGCATTTCTATGGGCTCCCCCTCACACACTGCACCTTCCCATCTTGGGTTAAGGGTTCTGCTGTACAGCTGGATTCCTTACCTCTGGGGCAGCTGACTGGCTCCACAGTGGCAGTATGTCTGCAGGCCATACCAGCCGGGCAAGGGAGGCAGGTGCTTGCTCCAGGCATAGGGCTGAAAGTGCTTGGCTCACAGGGTATCTCCAGTCTGGTGCCAGTAGGACAGTAGAAACCACTGGGGCATTTGTAACCACGAATCCCATCGGAAGGGCAGGGAGCAGAGTTTCCTTCATGACAAACATACCTGTGAGTGGGAGGAGAGAATTCAAAGAGCTGAAAAATGGGCCTCCCAGCATTGCTCTGATGGACGAAAGGGAGTGGGGGGCTAGGCACATTTGGGAATTTTTCTTTTCGGTGCAAATGACTGGTAAAACATCTATTTGTTTCTGCTACTGCAACTGAGGGTATGGCTACACTTGGAGCTGGAGGTATAAATTACAGCTTGAGCAGACATACCTGCGCTAGCTCTGATCCAGCTATTGTGCTAAAAATATACCTCCAGCACTCAGTGTAGATGTACCTTAGTGCCCACAACATGCCCCCAATCTGGACAAATAGGGCTTTCCGCTCTGACAGGTCTGGAAATTGCTTTTTTCAAAACTGAGGTTTTTACTTAAATGAACAGGGCTAAACTGCTCAGCTTCCCTTGTCTTCAGTCAGAGTAAGGGTAAAACCGCTGAGAATCAGGCCACTTTCATTTGGGTGCCTAACTTTATTTATTTATTACTGAGTCACATTTCTGCTGCACTGCACCACAGAACACCAATTCCAAGCTTGGGCACCCCTAACAATTTCTTTAAGCTATATCTGATACAGAAAACAGACTCCAGTAATTACCTAGGGATATCACTAAATACATACAAGCATTTAATAAGCCCGGACAATTAAATCCTCATTCCCCCACAACCTCTCCCAACTCCCTATGGGCTAAGGAGACCACATGGACCCTGCAGCATGCCCTAAAGGAGAACAACCTCAGGTCAAAGGCGGACTGACTTCCCAATCTCCCCCAGAGAGGCTGTTCTGCCAGAAGCTGTCTCTCATACCAAATGGGGTCCAGCTTCTCCCCATGTAGGTGCTTGTCACCTGCTCAAGTCACCTCTTAACTTTCTCTTCAATAAACTAAATACATGGAGCGTTTTTAGTCTCTCACTGTAAGGGATGTTTGTGAGATGGATGAGCAATGGCCTAACAGCATTTTTTCATCTGCAGCCTCTTGGAGTGTAATGTTCCCTTTTTATTGATTAGTGCACCCCCTTGTGCGAGAAGAGTTTAATGCAGGAGAAAGGAAAACAAAAAGAAAATGTTCTGTGTTGACAAATTATACATTACTTGGGCATCACAAAAGGCAAGCTCTCTGGGCTAAATCATGAGTTTGTAGCAAACCATACATCTCTGTATTTAATTTAATGCTGGTGGAAGGCATAAGGTTGACAGCCATGGAGATTTAAGGCTTCTGTACCATCTACAGAACAGACAGACCAAGTGCAGGCTTCATAGCTGACCTGAAAGGACCAGCACCCCTCCAGGGGAGAGAAGGATTAACTGGGGTTCAGTTAATCCTTGACATCTGTTTGGAGATTGTCAACAAGAGGGCCAATTGTGTCACGGGGCCGGACTTTCTGTGGCCCTGCATCTTAAGCAGTCATTTACACCAGTGCAAAGAAGGCTACAAAATGAACCAGGTGTTTCAGGTGTTGTGGTTACAAGTTACATCCAGCTGATATAAACGATTACACACAAGGTGCAGGACAACAGAGATTCAGACCCAATGTCTTTCATGGTTTGAACTCCTGTCCCACAGAACTGGATTGATATCACAAATGCGTTTTGCATAGGTCAGTGAGTAGCCACCTAATGGCAATAATATTTGATGAGTATCAATTTGGGCTGGATTCTAACTGGTGACCTAGGAGGCAAAAGCTCTATATCCTATTACCCAACTACTGGGTCATCTCAGTCCTGTGCCCCTATTTGTCAATGATGAGGTGTTATTGGGTGCCCCGATGTTACTTCCAACGGAGGCCTGCAGGTCTCAGTTTGTCAATACAAAAAGGAGAATGACCACACTGCCACACCCTGCACTACAAGGCGATGTCTGGGACAGATCAGACAATCCCGCCTGACTGCAGTACTGTCCCGCTGGGCAGGGCTGGCACTGCTCCTCTGCTCCCAGGCCCAGGGAGGTAGAGTAGGTTCCAGGAGGGCAGGGCATAGGATGGCTTGTGCCACTGGGGCAGAAATGCCCAGGAGGGCAGATGTCATTTCCAGGCAGAGGTAGGCCAGCAGATTCCACCTGTGAAACAAAAAATAGAGAAAAAGAGAAAATTAACACCCAGGAAACACAGGTTTCCCAGTTAGTGCTGCAGAAAGACTGGAAAGCATGGATGTGAGCTGAGCGCTGCAGGTCTGCTCCCATTGGAGCTCTCACTGCATGACTGGCCTGGCTTAAAAGGGGCTCCTGGAATGTTGGCTGGTCCAACGTTGGCCAACTTTTGTGCCATGAATTAGCCAGTGGGCAGCACAGCACCGATATGAGAGGTGCAGGAATAAAGACATGGCAGTGACTGATTCCAAGGCATCATCACATCTCGGCAGCCAGGCTACTGCCTACTCTTCTCAGAATTTATTAGGAATGGAGCTGCCTCCAAATACCAAGGAGCTCTCCCACAACATCTGAAACATCATGGTACTTTGCTGGAACAATCGCAAACACTGCAACTTCCACGGGCATTACTGGAGTGTTTGGGAGTGATTACTCTACAACATTATAGGTTATTATTATTAATAGGTTAGAAGCCTTTACTCCCTAGTCCAAACCCAAGATCACTGCTTTGGGGATACCATGGTGGGCAGCCAACCCTTAGCATTCACTCACCTTGTGTCTGATGGGGGCTGGGTGGATGGCTCCCTGGGTGCAGTAATAGCCGGAGTGGCAAAGCCCCGATGGCTGGGACAGTGCTGTAGATGAGCAATACGTGCCTGAAATTAACAGAAAAGAAATCCAAAGTCAGGGGCTCTCCAGGTCTCCTCTATGTCGTATCTGCTGAGAAAGTCAGTGTGGAGTAACTGAAGGCAGAATTTGACCTTTCATCTTTCCCCCAAGTCTTCCCTCAGATGCTCTATAGATTACTTGTGCCAGACCTTTACTTACCTGCTGGGCAGGGCTCACAGTCAGATTCACCAGTGGCACCAGTCTTGGGTCCAAATGTACCTCTTGGACATGAATGTTCTGTACCAAAGCTGGTACTGGGTGGACAGAAATACCCTTTAGGGCACAGTCTGGGAGTCTGTGTCCCAGAACCTAGAACACAAAGAATGGCAACTTGCTCTGGAGATTTCATGATTGTTTCTCTTGTGACTAGGGAGTTTTTATGTGTTGACCCTAAACTCCTACCAGAACATTAAGCCTTTCTTGACCCCCTGCTGGCTCAACTAAATGCAGGATATCTCAGTTCTAGTCCTAAATTCACTGAGCATTGTGTAGAGGCTGACTGCCATCTTCCTCCCAAGACTGGGCAGAGTCAGGTCAATGGGTGAAATGCTCATTGTAAGTAAATCTTGCTGAGTGCTTTGGGTTCTCTGAATCGGAGGTGCTACAGGAATGTCCATCATCATTATTACGTTGCTATGTTTGTCTGGCTGCAAAGCTTTGTGGCTTGAGGGTGGCAGAAATGGTCTAGTGTTGTCCCACCCCTTCTGGCCTGCTGCTTGACACTCCAACAGGTGTATTTCTCCTTCACCCAGTGGCGGAACTGACCTGCCACCCTTCCCTGCTATACCAATGCATGCAGTGCCCACCTGGCAGAGGCTTACTGAAGTGAATAAGGACATTCTGAAGTCAATGGGAATTGCACCTGTGGGTCTCGGAGGAGAACTTGCCCCATTGTGCTTAACAGGAAGACACTGTTCTCAGTCTTCCCCCAGCAACAGACATTGCCCCCTTACATCAAAAAGCACAGCGCTCCCCAGCACCCCCTCACTTTTGCTGGATGGTTCACAGAAGAATCCTGCTGGGCAGATGTCACATGATTCTTTCCCTTCCTGTGTCTGGTGGGTCCCCCTCTCACAGGCCATGGGAATGGCAGATCCTGCAGGGCAGTAGAAGCCACGGGGGCAGCGATAGGAGAGAGGAGTGGATGAGGTCTGGCCTGGCGGGCAGTAGTAACCAGCAGAGCACAGTCCCTCTGCAGCAGTTTTTCCTAGCCCTGCAGTTATGGAAGAAGAAGACCCTTTTGGTTCCCATCCTATCCCTCAGGTGCATGGCCTCATCACATGCCCAGTTCAAATCAGGAAACAAATGTTCTCCACAGTGAAAATCCAGCCTCAGAAAGACAGATGCTTATTACTGCATCACCCAGGCAAGCCAGTCACTGCACCAATCAAAGCACAGCTCTGCTATGCAGTAGCTGTCCTGGGGAAGCATGGGGTTCTGGGTACAGCTCTGAGTTGGGATCTAGGAGGTTTGAGTTTCATTTCCCGCTCTCCCACAAATTCCTTGTGTGAACTTGGGCAAGCCACTTCACCCCTGGTTCCCTATCTGTGAAATGGGGACAGTAATCCTGCTGTATCTTGCAGGCCAGGTGCAGGAGGTAGGGTGACCAGATGTCCCGATTTTATAGGGACAGTCCCGATTTTTGGGTCTTTTTCTTATATAGGCTCCTATTACCCCCCACCCCGTCCCGATTTTTCACACTTGCTGTCTGGTCACCCTAGCAGGAGGGTAAGTGAGTTAATGCTTGTGAGGTGCTCAGATATTAATTACAGTGATAGGGGACAAATAAATGCCTGGGTAAACAGACAGAAGGTGCATACCACCCGAACAGTAGTAGCTATCTCAGAGCAGTAATATGATCCTTCACTTACAGTAGATCATGGCTGCTAACCAGTGTCAAACACCTGCCCGCCAGGCTATTTCATGTCCCTGGAGTATGGGGAAGACATCTCTGGCATCGAGATCATACAGTGCCTTTGTCTTTCTGTTGGGTCTTTATTTATGATATTAAGAAGTTCCTATGCTACCTCACTTTACTGAGCCACACCAGACATTTCATTCATGACTCTGGCACTGAGCATGTGGGCAACGTGGTAACAAGCGCCAGCAGCTTTTTAAGGGGTTTAAACCCCAAGGGGGCAGAGGAAGTGTGACTGGCCCAAGGTGGTAGAAAAGAGAAACTGGATGAAGCTGAGCCAAGGAAACCATTGTCATACCAAGAAACCCTTCTGAATGGTGAAATGTCTGAGTCTGGAAGAGGCACCCAAAGGAAGTGTTGGAAGACAAGTAAAACTAGGCTGGACATATACCCTGCAGGGAACCATCCTACACTGGCCAAAGGAAATGGGCTAATGAGCTAATGTGATTATCTGCAGTTATAACAGGATAGATCCTGGAATGTCTGTTAAGACAAATCTACAGGAAATAAAGCTGGGAAGAGCATCTCCTCCCACTTGTCTGCTACTCCACCTCCTCCTCCCCAAACATCAAACAACACTGATGAAGACTCATACCACTGCAGAAATATCCGGCCGGGCAGGGCTGACAGTCTGTTGAGTGCCATTTCCCACCATGTGGGTTGAGGCTTCCAGCACCACATGGGATTGGGGACTCTGTGCCTTTGGGGCAGTAGGATCCAGGTGGACAGCGTTTCTGGTCTGGCCGTGTGGATTCCATATCACAGTAATACCCAGCATGACAGGTTCCTGCAAAGCAGAGAATTTCAGGAGAAAGACTAAGAAATGTGAATCTCAGAACTGTCAGTGGGTTGGTGGCTTAGCTGGTCTTGTCTAGAGAGTTTTTGTCTAGAAATCCAGCTGTTAAATTCACAAATTTTGAGATTTCTGTCTCTTCCAGCTTTTAGTCTGGCTGGGGATCTTCCAAGTTTAGTTCCCATTTGATCCAAACTGGAACAGGATTCAGAACTTGACTCTCCCCAGCATCTTGGTGCCCTACAAATTGTAATGGGCCAGACCCATTCCTAGGTTAGCTACCGATTGGTGATGCTGTGGAATAAAAACAATGGCATGAATCTCATACATACACATCCATGATGTATACTACTCACCTGAAATGCTGGCCAACCCTTCTCCTTGGCAGAACTTCCCCCCAGGGCAGGGCAGACAAGCATTGTGGGATGCCATCCCAGACTGGGGTAGAAAGGTGCCAGTGGGACATGGCACTGGGCTGCTGCTACCCAGTGGGCAGAAGTGTCCTGCTGGGCACAAGTCTCCAGTTTCATCGTTAACAGGATTAGGTACATGTGCCTTCAAAATGCAGTAATAGCTGGGCAAACAAGGGCCACTCGGGGTCAAGAGGCCTGGTGCGGAGGAGGATAAAAACAAAAAACAGAGGCGTTATGTAGTTCACAAGCTCAGGGCTGCAAAAAATGGCCAAGCCATGGCATCTAGATTAATTCAGTGTCTAATGCCCCATGCAGCGCTCTCCTGCTCCTACACCACACTATGATTTATCCACAGAGGCATTTAGAAATGGGGCTAACAAAGAACCTGACATCCACCTAACCAGGGAGAGAGAATACAGGATAAATTAATCCCACACCCAAACCACCTCTGGTTCAGGATTTGTAATCTTTCACCAACCGGGTCTGGCCAAACCAAAACCATTTTTGTCTTTGCCCATCTCTGTCTAGCTTGCAGAGATGAAGGTTTTATAAAGACATTGGGATCTTCTATATCTAGAGCACTTTTCAGCTCCAAAAATTCCCCAAAAGATTGTGCAGAGATGGCTTCACCCACTGCTGAAATGTGGCCACTTCTGGAGTGAAGCACAACAGCGGTTTACCAGGACATAGCGTCACAACACAACAGTGCAGGACAGCGACTAAACAAGGATAAGTATATTCAATGTGCAAACAGGTATCCCAGTTGAAACAAGCTAATCAGGGGGTTAGTTTCTAAGGCCACATTCCCTGTTGAGGTTTCTCTCTCATGCATGAAATCAAGACCTACTGTCTTCGTTCCAAGTTCAGTTGGACCTTCCAAGACAAAATGCAGGATCTTCCCAGCCTGAACAGGGAAGCTAATCTCCACTTGTCTGCTCCTTACCTGCATCTGCACAGAATTTTCCCCCAGGGCAAGCCCTGCAGTCCTTGGAATTGCTCAGCCCAGTCTGGTTACTGAAGGTGCCCTGGGGGCATGGGTACTGCTTGGCAGCTTTAGTTCCTGAGAGACAGTAGTATCCAGCCGGGCAATCTGCTGGCTTGATCATTCCATGTGAAAAGGTCTCATTGTGATCTTGGATTTGGACTTCTGGGCCACAGAACCTACCAATAAAAGGCCAAGTTGAAATTAACCTGTCACAGCCCACAATTCCGCCAGGATAGAGAAGGGCCATTCTCCATGCAACACCTGTAGTCTGTGACTGCAAAACAAGGCAATGTAGAATGCCCTTCAGGAAACAAATGAAGGACTCAGATGAAACCTGTCTGGGGGAAGCTGTTATCTTTGGGACTGTTTTGCACCTCCCTGGAGACATGTCTACAGGATGACAACTCTGTGATGAAGGGCTTACAATACAGAAATGGATATAATCAGACAGAAGGAGATACAAGGACATGATCAAGGAGACCAGCCATGTATATCAAAGGATATAACAGAGCAGCCCAAGGCAAATCATCAAGAGGGGAATTCATATGCTAATTCCCAATAGAAGAACCAGGATACTGGAGCAGGCTAAATGCATTCCACTTACTTTCCTGTTGGGCACGTCTTGCACAGGCTTTGACCAGTCTGGTCCTGGTATTTCCCAGAGGGACAGGGTTTGGGCTCTGGGCTGCCTGTGGGGCAATAGTGGCCAACAGGACATATATAATCTAGGAATAAGAGAACGGATTGGATTAATGCTGAGACTGTGCATAACTTCTGAGTGCTGCTGTATAGGGCTGTAATGGCCAGCTGTAGTAAGGGACAGTGTCAAAGGGAAATAACTCACAGATTTAATACCGTGAATGTTTCATGAAGAACTGAAGAGAATCTGGGGTATGTTAACAGCTTTATCAGACACATCCAGCCAGGCTGGAGGCCTACAAGGGGCTCAATAAGGAACAACTCCAACGACCATTGAAATTCTTCCTCTGACTTCACTGGGGGCGGAGTATACCCTGAAGCAGGGGTTCTCAAACTGGTGGTCGGGACCCCTCAGGGGGTCGTGAGGTTATTACATGGGGGGTTGCGAGCTGTCAGCCTCCACCCCAAACCCTGCTTTGGCGCCAGCATTTATAATGGTGTTAAATTAAAAACACTTTTTTAATATATTTCTCAGGGGGGTCACACTCAGAGGCTTGCTATGTGAAAGGGGTCACCAGTAAAAAAGTTTGAGAGCCACTGCCCTAAAGCTCTCGAAGTCCAGTCCTGATCCACAATGGGCCTTATGAAAAACTTGAGATGGATTCTTCAGGGATTTCCTCTGTTTCATTTGTTCCAGTCCATGAACACAAAGGGATAATCTTTGCATAATTATAGCCATGGGTAGGGTAAGGTATTTGAGGGGTTGGGACTGCCTCTTTGTTCTGTGTTTGTCAGGCACCTAGCACAAAGGGGTCCTGGTCCACAACTGGGGCTGCAAAGTGCTACCCCAATAGAAATAACAATGAACAAACTGGACAACCATACAGATTCACTCCCAGCTCAGCTCAGCAACTGGTGATAGTGCTTAGGTGGCTTTATCAGAACTGTTCACAGCTCCCCTGTTTGGCTAAGCTGGGTACAGGACTTAAAGGGACATATCTCACAGTAACTAGCAATTCTGGAACATTTCCGTTATTGCTACTTTCACTCATTTCCCTATGAGAAGGGTCATCCAAGAACTTTCCTACCTGGATTAAGTCCTGATACAGACCCCTCTGGGCAAAACCAGCCTTCCTTACACCGCCCCTCTGGTGTACTTTGACCTCGGTGGGAGCAGAACCATCCTGCTAAACAGGGCCGGCAATCTTGTGCTGATTGGCCACCATGATGGGCCAAAAAAGAGCCTCGAAAAGAAAAAAAAATCCATGCTAACATTCTCCCAGCATCCTGGACGTGCCTGGATATCCCTGTGGGGAGGAGCGCTGAAAAGCTGGAGGGAGAGCTCTCCGCAAGTCTAGTCCCAGCCTCTCTGGCCAGGAGATGCTGAAGCGAATAGTATATGAGCATTGGCTGTGGTGGACCTCACAGATAGTGCAGTCCCAGTCTTCCCTGTGATGTGATGGTTTAGGAGGTGGCATTTGAGCGCTAGTTGCTGGGTAGTTTATATCCATTCTGGTCCTACCTAAGGAGGAGTAACTCTGGTTTACAATATCTACAGGCCAATACCAGGAAACTAAGCAATCCAAAAAGTGTTTCTCTCTCTCCCTCCCCTTGCCATAATCCTTATGCGTTTTTAATGAAGGTGTGAAAGACCAGTTCCCATTGTTTGTAGGGAACGGAACCAAAACGGAGGATTTTAAATGTTTTCGGCTCCCCATTGCTTTGCCACGTTTTCCCAGAGTGGCTTGGCAAAGCCATCTCTCCACCTCCTGGAGCATAGCTGTTATTGGGGGCACATTTAGGGCTGGATGCTCCTCATTTAACAGCCTCAGAGTGAAAGCTAAGATCCCGTGCTGACAGAAGCTGCCCCTTAGGCACTGCTGGGGCATGCTTCAGTGCCACACAGCAAGGGGCTTTAAAACAATGTCAGGAACTCAGGTGTCCCACGAAGCATCAGTCAAAGGAAAGAAGGGCACCCAGCAGCTGTTGTCTGATCTACCTGGGGGACATGGAGATGGAGAAGAACTTCCTTGGGGACACACGTAGCCTGGAGGACAAATATTTCCCACTGCCCCATCTGTTGGGTTGGGGAGCGTGGAGCCCCCAGTGCAGTAAAAGCCAGCATCACAGGGACCAGATGGCGCAGCCAGCTCTGCAGATGCACAGTACGAGCCTAGAACAGGAAACAGAAGGGAGATCCTCATTCAGGCTCCATGTCTCTGTGCTTGTCCCACTAGATCCCCAAAGCATTTGAGCTGCAATAATGTCATCGCATACAGGCCATTGAAGCAACAGTAACTGGGAGACAGCAGCGGTCTAGTAGTGACAGCACAAGACTGGGATAGTCAGAGGAGTTTGGCAGGTGGGGGAAGGGTTTGTGTCAAAAATTTGGTCTCTCTGGCAAAAAATAATATATCCTCTCCTACCTGGGGTACAGGGAATAGGAAGAGATGAACCACCAGGACAAAACGTTCCTGCTTGGCATAGCCTGAAGGACCCGCGAGGTGAAGCTTCTGACCCTGCTAATGGAAAGGACCGAACTTGAGAGAGGCAAAGGAACATACAGCAGCAGAAAGAGCCTCACTCCCATGTCCCAACCTCTCCTTCTCGCTAGGTACTTACAGCACATGACCTTCATCACCACAGTATGTGAAATGCACCAGATGGGTGGAAATTCCTCCCTATGCATGTCCTCCCACAATGGAAATACCCACCCAGCCTCTCCCCAGGGAAGTGATCTACTTCTGCCAAGATTGCAGACCCATTGCAAACACACATCCCCACCACAAACAAGGGCTCTTGTTTCATTTAACGTTACTGCATGCGGCGGCATCTTTTCCTCTCTTCACTCTGTCTTTTTCCAGCATTGAAAAAAGACACCTCGTGGGCCCTTTTCTTCAACTGTGACTTCTTGATGCTTCTGTAATATCACCACATCTAATAATAATAATAATCAAGTTCCACTGCTTCCTTCAGTGCCGGAGCGTGATTACCTAGGGATATTGGCTCGCCTGATGCTGATCCGGGTGGACAAAACCATCCAGGCGTGCATGGTCCATCAGGACTCGTCAAGCCTGATTTGGAGCAGACTTTTCCAGGGGGACACAGCTGGCACTTGGAGGCATCCCTCGTGTTTAAGTCCTCACTGTAGGTTCCTGGTGGACAGGGATACTGTGTGGCAAACTCTGTATTCCTTGGGCAGTAATGTCCTAGGAGGGAGACGACAGTTTTCCTACCAGTTAAGAGATGCTTGCAATGTCTCAAATTGTTGGCAAGGGTGCTGGGGTGCCCTCTCCATCAATTTCACCAAAAGAACTGATCCCAGGATATGTCAATCAGTCCATGGTGTGACTCATCAGTATTATACAGGACCTCCAGCCAAGGTGGAAGCATTCCCTATGATGTAACTGCAGACACACTCACCTGCGGGACAGTCCGTGTAATTGCTGGAACCAGCCTTACAGTAAAAGCCTTCTGGGCACTCCAAACACTGCACCATGCCCCAGAATGGGCTGTAGCTCCCTGCAGGGCATGGCTGTGCTCTGCTGCTCCCCACTGTGCAGTAGTGTCCTGGGGGACATGGCCCCCCACTGCTTGTGGTCTGTGAAGACAAAGTGCCGTTGTTACAGAAGATGTTCCCACTAATCTCACTGTGGCCCAGAGATCCTCAAATGTCTTTAGTCTCCTAACTTCCACTGATTTCAATGGAAGTTAAGATACTAAATATCTGTGTGGATCTGGGCCTAGCTGCAACCTCAGAAGAAATGTATCTTGCAGCAGGAATACATCAAATCCTAATGGGGAAGACTGACAGAGCGATGGAAAATGCTTTGTTCATCATTCACCTCTGGCCAATCCGTCCTGCTGTAATCCCATCATAGCTCACAAAATGAGCAGGGGAGGTGCTTGGGAGGCTGCTAAGGACAACTCAGGTTTACTGTAGGAAGTGTTGCTGGTAATTTGGTAGGTAGTCCTGCCTGTCTTTCAGAGTCAGCCTGGTGCTGTGCTGCTGGGGTGGGGGAAAGGTACTGAGGCATGAAAACAAGATTCTGAGCCCCTGCATTCTGTGGACCTCTGTAATGCCAGTTGGAAATGGCATTCTTTTTCACTTATTCTCACGTTGTGTAGTGTTGCTGTGTGCTGGTAAGAGGGTCATGAATTCCACCCCAGAGGAGGATATATGTCAGCATTGGGTGAATAACCGCTGTGTATAGTTTGCAATGTTCTGGGATTCTTGGGGATGAAAAGTAAAATTTTTATTCACTCATCTCTGTCCACTCATCATAAGAGGACAAATGGGAGTGAGGCAGCATGGATATGAAAAGGCTGAACTATTACGGACATGTTTTACACCTAGAACAGAGAGGAGATTCGGTATGTTTGGTGTCTCTAGACTCCTTCAGCCTTAACAAATTAGAGGTATATGTCAGGGAAAGGAAGTTATGCAAACAGTCTCAAAAATCTAGAGAGAAATTTGTCTGGAATAGAATTGTTCCCCTCACACAATAGCTTTTGGGCATGGTACTTATGGTGGGGCTGACGGAACAAGAGGTCGATGGCAAGGACAAATCAAGGGGAGAGGGTTTCATGTATGAATTGCAAATACGGATGCCTGATGCCCCCTGCAGACAATGGGTGGTGGGACTTATATGGCAGGAAGAGAACTATATAGACCTGGGGTAGGCAACCTATGGCACGCGTGCCGAAAGCGGCACGCAAGCTGATTTTCAGTGGCACTCACACTGCCCGGGTCCTGGTCACCAGTCCAGGGGGCTATGCATTTTAATTTAATTGTAAATGAAGCTTCTTAAACATTTTAAAAACCTTATTTACTTTACATACAACAATAGTTTAGTTATATATTATAGACATATAGAAAGAGACCTTCTAAAAACGTTAAAATGTACTACTGGCACGCGAAACCTTAAATTAGAGTGAATAAATGAAGACTCGGCACACCACTTCTGAAAGGTTGCCGACTCCTGTGTAGACATTTGGTTCTCTACATCCACAAATTCTGGGTTTCACAATGTTTATAACCCGGACACAGCTTACTATGGAAGGTCTAGGAGAAACAGCTCCTCTGGTGCAATAGAACCTAGCTTCACAGACACCAGCAGGAGATATGAGTCCAGTTCCATTGCAGAAATACCCTGAAAGAGAGAGGAGGTATGAGAGCACGTCTATGGCGTTGGGCTGACAGACTGATGGACAGCAGCAGGTGAAAACTGAAGAGTAAACCATAAAAAGCAAGAGGTCTGGCTATACCCACATACGTGTTAAAGGAAATGTTTCCATTCAGAATAGCTTTAACACAGAACATACCTAACATGCCTAGAGAGACAGCATGCATTGCACCACCAACACACTCCAACCCAAACCATCCTAAGGGGAGAAAGAGAGAGTCCGCCTCTGACACTGCAAAACACCGGAAAGACCTTCTCCTGGGGTGAGGAAGTGGGAGACTTTATCCTCTCCGTGATCCTTTTTACCTACGTACCCCTGAAAGAGCAGTCACCCACTGTTACATGCTTTAATGAGGCCCAGTTTCTCAGAGGGCTTCATGAATGGTATAGTCTGGTTAGAACCTCCTTGATCCATCTCTCATTACTGTACCTGCGTCACAGAGGAGGCAGGCTCCCAGCTCAGTATTCCGGGTAGAATTGCTATAATAACCAAGAGGGCACGGCTGTGGAAGAGCAGATCCCTTAGGGCAGTAATTTCCCACCGGGCATATGTTCCCCACCAGACCGCTGGTAGGTGTTGGGGTGGCAATCCCTGCACTGCAGTAATATCCAGCTGAACAAGGCCCTGTGACACGTGACTGTCCTGCTAATGCACAGTAATGACCTGAAAGAGCAGTGCATTGGAATCAGTATTAGCAAATGGAATCAGTATTAGCAAATGGTAACAGGAGGGTATTTAAAAGAAAGGGTTGGATATTTATACGAATAAGAAAGCCAACTGCATTAAAGTGAGGTTCAAAAGCTTTAAGGGATATCAGCTTTCATGACTCAGGCTATAAATCAGTCAGCAGATGAGGTCCGGTGATCAGCAGACTAACTAAATTGTAAATTCCCTTTGCCATTTTCGAGGCGTGTAAAGCACCAGGCACATATATACTGCTGTGTAAATGGATTATAAGTTAATGACAAAGTTCCCCCTTCCATATATTAGCATTGTACATAAAGGTCCACCATTGGGCAAAAGGGTAATGCCTCCCTCTGAAGTATTTGGCATAGGTCACTATCAGAGACAAGACATCAGAGTAAATGGACCATTGGGTCTTTCCTAGGCTGGTCATTTTTAAGGGGGTGGCTTCCCCGCACTCAGCTCAGTTCTCCATGCAGCTGCGTGTGGCTCTGTCTCAAACTTCAACAAGTGATCTAATGGCAAAGAGCTTCATAACCCATTATCAATCCCCTGAGCCACTCAAACCACTGCTGAAGTTCAAGCATTTTTGAAACTCACTTGCACACATTGTCCCTATGCCATTCAGGGTGATGTTGACTAGAATCCTACCTGGATCACAAGGGATACAGTGAGAAACATGACTGCTGCCGATCTGTGGGTTGTAAGTCCCCCTGGGGCATGGGTATTGAGTCGCTGAAGCTGTACCAGGGGGGCAGTAATGACCGGCTGGACATTCACTCCCAGCAAGAGAAGAGGAATTCTTAGGACAAAAGAACCTGCACCCATCAGAGGAAAGAGCAGAAAGAGGAAAGTTAAAACTCTCAGGCCAACACTTCATCCATACGCACACTGATGACTCTGTGAAGTGAATGGCTTGTCTGTGTGCATGCTGCACTGTACTGGATGGGTAATATATCAGATCTGCTCATGTATATAAATACCTTCTCTTAAGTGTTTCCTCATGCTGAATGCATGAAGTGAACTGACTACGATGGCATAATTGCCAAAGGCATAGGAACATAATAGTCTTCACTTCAGCCTTACTACACTAGGGCTGTGATTTCATTAGGTCCTAGATGTTAAGCACAGCCACACCTGGTCAGTACTTGGATGGGAGTCCTCCAAGGACAAGCCAGGTGCAGCAAGAAGTGGTATGGGTGGCACTCTGGGACAGGAATAGACCAATACTCCAGCATGGTGCTAGCAGACATTGTTTATTGGAAGAAACATGACAGCGAAGTCCTTTATCACCTAGGGCCATGGCCTTTTCAACTGTTTTTTTTTTTTTTTTGGCACAACCATTGGTACTGGTGGTTTTCTGGCCAGCAGCCAGTCTCAGTTACCTTCTGCTCTAAATCCCACCACTGTATGGGAAATTAGCTCACCTAATTTCCAATGCTAATCATTTATGTAGTGTTGCTAGGCAGCCGTTACAGTTGCTGTGCTCCTTTTCAGAGATGGGTGCACTTCAGTGGGAGGGGAAGTCATTCTTGTCTGCCACATATTGTACTGCTGAAAGGTGGCTGGGAACCATAATTACGGCAATGGTCCTTTATTTATACTGCACACAGTAATGAGCACTCTCTCATTCTTACCCTCTAGCACAGAGAAGGCAGCTGGCTTGCCTTTGTAGAGGGTTATATGACCCTGCTGGACAAGCCAGTGGAATGGATGTGCCCCTGGGGCAAAAATGTCCTGAAAGAGAAAGAATACGGCGGAATCAGCAGACTCTTTCAAGGTCAGGACTAGGGGGTAAATTCTACCCAGGACTTACCATATCCTGAAACAGGCAATGCACAAACCCTCAGGCTTTGAGAAACTCTATGAATAGTGATGTCTCAGAGCTCCTTGCAGCCTGCTAGGAGTTCTCTTCTTGACCTGCTGAACTCCCAGACTCTCCTGTGGAATTTGCTTGGATAATTCTTACTCAACATGTTAGTAACTATTCACTAGTTAGCTTGATATGAACCAAGAACGGCAAACAATCTACCTGTGGGACAGGGGCCTCCGGTCTTGTCTAGGATGGGAACACTGGCAATGGTGGACCCCACTGTGCAGTAGAACCCTTCTCCGCATTGCCCTGTAGGGGCCTGGAGGCCAGTGGCGTTGCAGTAATGTCCAGGTAGACACGGGGAGCACTGGGTCTGTGAGAAATCAATGGGAATATCCACATTCTCACTTCCGGAGAGATAGGAAGGAATACTGCATAAAGGGATTTGGGGGTCATAGTGGATCACCAGTTAAATAGGAGTGCAACACTGCTGCAAAAAAAGCAAATATCATTCTGGAATGTATTACCAGGAGTGTTGTAAGCAACACATGAGAAGTAATTCTTCCACTTTACTTCACCCTGATTAGGCCTCAACTGGAGTATCGTGTCCAGTTCTGGGCTCAACATTTCAGGAAAGATGTGGACAAACTGGAGAAAGTCCAGAGAAGAGCCCGAAAAGTGATTAAAGGTCTAGAAAACATGACCTATGAGGGAAGATTGAAAAAAGCTGGGCTTGTTTAGTCCAGAGAAGAGAAGACTGAGAGGGGACATAATGACAGTTTTCAAGTACATAAAAGGTTGTTACTAGGAGGTGGGAGAAAAATTGTTCTCCTTAACCTCTGAGGATAGGACAAGAAGCAATGGGCTTAAATTGCAGCAAGGGCGGTTTAGGTTGGACATTAGGAAAAGCTTTCTAACTGTCAGAGTGGTTAAGCACTGGAATAAATTGCCCAGGGAGGTTGTGGAATCTCCATCATTAGAGATTTTAAGAGCAGGTTAGACAAACACCTGTCAGGGATGTTCTAAATAATACACAGTCCTGCCATGAGTGCAGGGGACTGGACTAGATGACCTTTCGTGGTCCCTTCCAGTCCTATGATTTATATGAATCCTGCCATTGCCACTGATTCACTGTGGGACCTCAGGCAAGTCATCTCATCTCGCTGAGCTTAAGTTCCTCATCTATGCAATGGCAGTAACTTTCCCATCTCATAGGGATGCTGAGAGGCTCAGTAAAGTGCTTTGATAGCCACAGGCTCTAACTCTGGGATATTACTTTTTCAGTGTTCTTCTAAGGAAGGATTCAGGTGATTATAAGCATTTAAACAGTCTTCACATGTCTGCTCAGGCAGAGAGGCGCTAGGCGGAGTTCAGCTCTCTAAGTGCACAAGCACCATTGTTACTTCACCCTGTGCATTTCCCTACCTCTGAGCTCAACTTGATCCTTGTGCTGAAGGTTCCCACAGGACAATGCTTGGGGACAGCAGTGCCCTTTGGACAGTAGTGGCCTGGAGGACAAGGGCCAGCCTGACCTGCAATCAACAAGTGAGAAAGGCGTTCAGCTGATTAAAGGCTAGGGATGGAAATGAATATAAAAGGCATTCATTGCTCCTATAATAGCCATGGTCTATTCAAGCCAGCAGCAATTCATCTGTAGATTTCCCACAATTCCTTAATTCTCTCCCACATGGGACACAGTTGAGCTATCATACAAGGTCATTGAGCCATTGTGGCCTCATATCTAGAAAAGGTGAGTGGGAATCTGAACTTTGGGGTTCTGTTGCTAACTCAGGGAGTGAGTGTGATCTAATGATGAGACCAGGGGACTGAGAGGCAGGATACCTGTGCTCTATACCTGATTTAGGAATAGAGCATCTAGTCGTTGGGACTGGGAAACAGGACTTGGAACCCAGGAGTCCTGACCTTCAGTCTCTTCCTCTAACTATTGCTCTCTGCTGCTGTGGATAGGCTAGATCAGCTGCTGAGTCATTTACTCACAATTCACACATCTGGGGTTCAAACAGCAAAAGGGGCTTTTGAATGGGGCCAGAAAGGGGAATTCGAAACAAGCGGCTGAACCAGGAGCCTGACAAGAACTAGGCCCAAGGGCTCGACTCTGAAGTGGGCATCACCACAGAGCCACTAGACTGAACACATACAAAAATCAACGTTGTTTTAGCAAAGGAAAAAGACAGCACCTTGGAGCCTGGCCTCTGGGTTGGGCCTGTCTGATCCCTGTGCACAGTAGTAGCCTTCCCAGCACTCTCCAGTCACATCTGTTGCATTATGGTACAGACAGAACTTCCCTCCATCACAAGCTCTGCACCCAGTGCTGCTCTCCAGCCCTCGTTCAGGGTTGTAGGTCCCTGGTGGGCAAGGCTGCCAGTCAAGACCTGTTCCTTTGGGACAGAAGAAGCCTGAAAGGAGACCACAGTCATGTTTATGGGTGGGAAAGAGACCTAAAGATGACGAATCAGTAACTGAGATCTCAGCAATGGGATCCACATGGTTTTATAGATTCACTAGGGTCACTTGGGCTGAAATTGTTGGACTGAGCATGAAGCTGAAGGAACAGAAACAGGACCCTGGTTGATTTTTCATGGCTCAAGGTCTCTCCTGCATACAGGGGCTTAAAGAAAGTCTTTGGAAAGCACGGAACAAACTAAGCATTTAGTGAACGTACGACTCACCTTTAGGACAAAATTGTGGCATCTGAGGAGGGACACAGTATTTACCCTCTGGGCAGGTGTAGCACTCTTCTCCATGTGTCTGTGGCATGTAAGTGCCAGGGGAGCAGGGGATGGGATTCTTGGTTCCCAGGGGACAGGAGTGTCCCATGGGGCATGGAGCTCCTGAGACGCCATCGGTGGGTGTTGGTGTTCTGGCCCCCGCAATGCAGTAAAACCTGGAGTAGCAAGAGCAGAAGCAAGAGCCATCAAACACCAACAACCTCAAGTCAAAGAAACAATCCCCCTAAGGACACAGGTGGATAACTGACTGAGCAGTGAGCGTGAGGAATGCCGAGCGCTCAACACACAAGGCTGCTGGTTCCTCTTTATACCTAGGAAGGAGCATTTCTGCAGATCCCAAGCCCTGGGTTGACAACAAAGGCACACTGACTGCAGACAGCTGTTCCTACCCAGGGTCCAAGACAGTGTGGTCCCTTCAAGTGAGGAGTTGTGGGTAATTCATGTCAGACCTGAGAATCAGAATCCAGGATGTCCTAGCTCACAGCCCTCAGCTCATTCCAGGAGATAGCTGCTGCTGTCCCTCATTATAGTTACAGAAGAGAAATGTGTGCCGTACTGTACCTACCCTGGGCTGCAGTGTCCTGATGGCACTACCAGTCCAGTGCTATTGCAGTAATGTCCTCCAGGACAATGCTGGCATCCCCGCAGGTTCTTATTCCCTTCGTTGCTGGACCAGGTGCCATGTGGGCACAGAGATGGAGTGGGTGTTCCTGATTAGATAAAGTGCTTCAAAGTCTACTCAGTATCAACATGGGGAGAAGGCAGCAGATCACACAGAGGGGCATTGAAGTCAGAACGAACTGGTCATAGACATTCAGTTGGCTAAGCCACTAATAAATCACTGTACCTGCAAGACAATAATGCCCAGGAGGACAAGGGAGCCCTGTTACTCCATCCATTGGGTCTCTTACTCGGGCACCTCCCTTGCACCAGAATCCTTCAGAGCAGGCCCCTAGAAGGCAGGATACACATTTATACATATAAACAAAGCCAAATGAAAATAATGAGGATTTAAATATAAGTTCCAGGACACAGACACAAAGCGGAAGCCTGATTTGGAACAGTGATAATTTCCCCACCCTGACTTAAAGGGCCATCTCTAGGAATGAAAGGGGAGTGCAATCAGAGTGGTTTGTTCCATCCATAGCTGCTCTGCTGAGCCCGACAGCAAAGGATTTATTGTTACACCTGTCCATTAGGGTAAGGACTGAAACTATGAACTAATTTCAACTAGGCTACCAAACGGCTATGATCTTGGGCAGCTACAAGCCCTGGAGATATTCAAACAGGTATCCTAGACGTTAAAGCGTCTACATCTGAGTTCCATTCCCTCCAATCATTCAGGCTTGCAATTTTACTTAATGAAAGGAACCTTTCCTCCTTTTTAGAATAATCTGATTAGGAAGGGAAAGGATGGGCCACTTGTTCATTTCAGCCAAATATCCCAAGGCACTTTACAAAGTGGATCTTACCCAAATTTTAGAGATGGGAAAAATGAGGCACCAATAGGGGAATAACTTGATCAAACTCACAAATTAAGTGATTGCCAGAGTAAGGAATAGAACCCAGGAGTCCTGACTCCTAGTCCTTTGTTCTAATCATCAGGCAACAACACCCCCCACTAGACACACAGAAAATGCTCAGACTGCCCAAGGATGAATGGCAACATACCTGTTGGGGCTGAGAGACCAGGAAACTCACAGTATTTTCCAAGTGGGCATCTCTGACATTCCTGGATACTCTTCAGCTTCTGCCTGGGACCAAAGGTACCTGAGGGACAGCTGTATTGAGTTCCCTGGTGTGTTCCGGGTGGGCAGTAAAAGCCCTGCGGGCATGGGTAAAGGGTGAAATCACTGACTGGCCCTTGGCTGCTGTCACAGTAATAACCTGAAGGGAAGGCAGAGGAAGAAAAACCAGTTACTGGGAGATATTAGCTACTAAATGTCTACTCATTTACAGATGAGAACTCCAGCAGGCTCTCCTAGGAGTTCAAAAGCTTCCAATTGGTCATTCAAGGAAGAAATCTATTACTGATCTTTAATTATTATTGATCTCAATTACGCCACTGCTGGAACAGATAGACAGTTTTCCAACCACTGCATATTCAAAAGGGATGTCAGAAGCCAGTGGTCCCCAGAGCGTGGGTCACTGGCCATCACAAGAGCATTTACTGATGTCCCCAAGAGAGCTAGCTGGTCATGTGGCGCTGGTTCCTCCTCCCTGGTTCCAGCTGCTACATCCCATTAAAAGAAGATGAAAATACTCTGCACCTCTCCCTAATGTCGCTGTGTCATGTAAGCCAGGGTTGCCATTGCCACAGGGATGCTCACTGATTGCCAGTGGGAAGGGAAGTGGAGTGTGAATGGGGTGGAGAGGCAGTGCGTGACACAGAAAATGCAGTGGGGCAGGAGGGGGACAGCACAAATGAATCACAATATTAAGGTGTGGCTCACACCACGAAAGCCCATGTCATAATCTATAAATTGCTGGGCTATGTTGCAGTGTCGATCCTCCCACAATTAATACGAGAAAAACTGCTCCCTTCTGTATGGCATATCAGACCGGCTCAAGAACGGGGTTATATCACACACTAGCAGCTAAATAATGCTACACAATCTACATCATCAATATCTCTCCGATGTCTGTGAGCGTGCCACTCTTGAGGTGCTGCAACATAAACTAACACTACTACCTGAGGGGAATAGCTCATGGATTCATGGCCCCATGTTGTGACTCTAGACACCCCTGTAGTCACACCCTACATACTACAAAATATGCTGTGTGAGGTATCATTTGAAAACTAACACCACTCTGGTTATTAATATCACTGTAAAGTGTGTGTGTTAATGTTATCTGTGAAGTTATGAATTCCCTCTATATGATGTTACTAGAACATGTTTAAGGCCAGACAGCCTAGCCTAGGTAAAGGTGATAATCTGGTCTGTCCTAGACAAATGAATGTGTGGGTTTACCTCAATGTACATATTAGAGTAAAAAAAAGCATCAAGCTAATCTGGCGGGGGGCGGAGGGGGGGAGGGTATCCTGCTCCTGAACTTGAGAGACCGAAAATCGGCATGGCACTTGCACCACAGAGATACAGGACACTGAATCCCCATGAGGCCTTCATGACTTGTAAAACAAAGACTCTCCCTTTGGGGATATAAGGAACAGAGGGAGGCTCCATTTTTATCCTTCACTTTAGGAGACAAAGGAACCAAGTGATTTAATCTCTGTGATGGATTCTGGCCAGTAAAAGCTGGAAAGGAGACTGTGGGTGAGAGAAACCATCTTGAACAAAGACTGTAACTTGCTAGATTAAGTTGTTGTCTTTCAGATGTATGTTTTCACTTTTATTTGCTTGTAACCATTTCTACCTGTATCCCTGTTACCTGGTAGCACTTAACATGTTAGTAAATTTGTTTTACTTTTACTATAAACCAATTCAGTGCTGCGTTTGAAGGGAAGGGTGTGTTTATTCCTATTAAATTAATAAAATGCAATCCACTGACTTTTAAAGGAGCAGCAAATTTAATAGCTTCTGTGAATGCAGAGAAGTATCTCTGAGGAGCTTGGGGGCTGGAGTTCATGGGTTTTACCTGCTAGGTGAGGTTTGGGAGGACTTTACTGGTGAGGAAGACAGATTGGTGTGGCAGGGACCTGACACGCAGCCTAATCTCCAGCAAAGCTCATACATGCTGAGGCATAGAGGTAACAGTGGCTCACAGCTCTGGGTATCCCCAGCAGTGTGTTACAATGTATCTAAAGTTTCAAAAGTACATAGCAAAAAAAATCTGATCTGCAAACTGTGATCTGTGAGCATCGTTACTTGAAGCAGCAGCAGAATCAAGCCATGTGTGGGGATCGCCCCATAGGGATGGGGGAAATCAGTTTGGATAAAGCCATAGTTTTTGCTCATATTCAGAATCAAACTTGAACCCAAATATTTTTTGTATAGCCTTTAGAAATGTGCTGCTAACTTTACCACTTCTGGTTTCATTTCTGAAGTGCCAATAGAGAGGCCCCTTCTAGTGGTATTTCCATCTAGGACTAGATGTTGAAAGCAGGTTAGAGGTGGATCAGGCCTACCAGGCAGCCCCCTAAATAGAAACCCTGACACTGGAAGGTGGTGAGAAACCACAGGACCTTCCCCCACAAAGAGTCTTGTGATCAGGTAAGGGACAGAGATCTCTCGGGGGGAGGTGCACTGCATGGGGGCCAAGAGAGAAAGTCACACATACTGGGGAAAAGGGTTGACTATGATTCCAAATTCTTGGATATTTGTCTGGACTGAAGCCGTTCTCTGAACCTCCTGTCTATATCGCCCATCGCTGAAAGGGAACCGTCTCTGGCTTTTCACCACTAACTTGGTGAGTAACACCCTTGCTTATACCAAGTTCCTGGCCAATTCACCCATGCCTACTCTCTGTTCCCTCTTCCCTTTGGGCTCTCACCCATCTGTGCCCTGGAATCACTCTTGCCCTGTACTGGATGCCGCGGTTTGCTCTCACGTGCCTTACCTTCCCAGCACTCTCCAGTGGGGGCACTGAGGCCAGAACCTTCACAATAAAATCCAGACGGACAAAGCTGGCACTCAGAAACCATGCTCTGCCCTTGCAGGTTGGAAAAGGTACCAGGTGGGCAGAGCCTAGGCATTGTTGACCCTGCAGCTGAGAGAAGAAAAACAAAACATAACAAACTGACTATGAAACAGTCTAAAGGCTGCTGCCTTCAGGAAACAAGGACTGAAGGAGCCCAGACTGACACAGAAATAATAGAGTCAATCTCTTATAAAGCACTTTTCAGCCATAGGTCTTGAAGTGCTTTACAAAGGAGGTTCAGCATCACTAGCCCCATTTTACAGATGGGCAATCTGAGTCAGAGAGAGAAAGGGACTTGCTCAAGGCCACACAGCAGAAGAGCCAGGAATAGAACCCAAATCTCTGACTACCAGGCTGTGCTCTATCCACCAGTCCACTCTGCCTTTCAATATTTTGTTGCAAAATCACTGATCAGCAGGCCAAGCATTCTGTGGCTAGGACTTCCCCCCCCCCCTCCCCGGCTCAGGGCATCCCAGATACTCACTGCAGTAGGTGCCCGGGGGGCAGATATTCCCAGTAGCACCATCAGTTGGTTTAGAGCTGGCTGCTCCTCCTGTGCAATAAAACCCAGCGGCACATTTCCCGCTGGGTTCAGACAGACCTGGGGGATGGAAAGGACAAAGGGGCTCAACCTGAGGCAAAACACTGCGACAGTGGGGTGGAAGCAGCAGGAGCACATGGGTGAACAGCCGGCAAGGCAGCAGGCTCCAATCTTCCCAAGGGGGAAGCATCGGAAGAGATAACTGAGCACCATTCTCATACAAGAGCTCTGGCTGATCCCCAGGGCTCAACAAGTCATAAGCAGCTTTGTGCCCCTGAAAAGTATTAAGCTAATAACAGCTTATGTTAAACACACCAAAATGGTATTGAAAGAACAATAAAAGCAGCAGGGAATAAATGAACCAAAGGCTGTGATAGCCGTATCTCCAGCCCTAATGGAAGTAGAGAATGAAATGAGTCTGATGGGACACCCTGACCTTTTAGAGCCAAGAGGTTTGGACAGTTCGGCTTAGCTTCAGGACACTTTCAAGTGTTTATCCAGACAAAACCTTATGAGATCTGAACGTTGCTGGCTATAACCAACAGGAGGCTCAGTGACTCACTCAAGGTCACACAGTGACCTATGGCAGAGTCAGGAATAGACCGTAGGTCCCCAGGCTCGCTAAAGGGAACTCAGTGTAAGTACAGTGGCTGGAGGCAGGGACAAAGAGACAAATATTTGCACCAAAATTCTCTCCTTCAAACTGCCCCATGACAGCTCAACCCCAATTTGCATGGCTGTATCCTCACCTGACGCATGGCAGTAAAACCCCGGAGGGCAGGGAATGGGCTCAAGGCTGCCCTCAGGGCAGTAGAACCCAGCCATGCACTTCCCTCCGGTGGCAGTGGCTGGACACAGGCAGTTGGCATTGGTGTAATTATCCAGGTCGAAGGGCTGTGCGGTCCATGCAGCCGATACACAGAACCAGCCTGAGCAATGAACACACAAACAACGTGGCTGAGAAAATAGCAGCAGCAGCGGAGCCCCAAAAGTTACCATGGATAAACAGGGTGTATGGTACACCACCTTGGTACAATAGTGAATCCCACTGTGCACGCAACAGGCCAATGGTGCCAGGGTGTAACACCACCATGGTATAATAGTGAATATGTTGTGCATGTGACAGGCTGATGGTGCAACAGCATAACACCAGCATGGTATAAAGATAAATACAACATGCATGTAACAGTGTAATGCTGCAACCATGTACCACCACCATGGCATATAATGATAAAATCTATAACAACCCCAAGATCAGTCCTTCATTGCCTGGACTAGCAGTGACTGGGAAGGCTGCGGAGAGAGTTGCTCTTAGTCTCTTGAGTGGGAAGGAACAATACCATCCAGCCACTTCAGGTGGCTTCACAGAGAGACTCTAGAAGGCACCACATCTGGCCCATTTAGGCAAGGACCAGCCAAACAATCTTCAGGCCTTACTAAGAGGAGACCATTCTCTGTGGCCAGTATGCACATGGTGCTGCTCCTGCTGGACTAAACTCCAGGGCCTGAATTCTCATTTGCATTGAGGATGGAGTGCTGTAAAGAGCACTTCACATAAAGGAGGATCAGGTCTTTAAAGCCTACATGAGTTACAGAGCAAGTGCCCCTGTGTACAGAGACAGAAGAGCCATCTCAGGGCAAGGGCAATGTGCACACATGCTGGCACACTTGTTTCCATCTGCACATACAGGCAGGGCATATGAGCTAGCTGGGAACCTCATAGGACCCCTCCACCCTTCGGAACGTGCGGCCAAACTGACCTGGACTCACCTGCATCACACTTCCCTGACACGGCTGTTAAATTCTCCTTCCCGCAGTAGTGCCCTGGGGGACAGGGCAGGCAGCTATCCAGGCTCTGGGTCATGGGGTCAGGGTTATAATAACCCCGGGGGCAAGGAAACTCAGTGGCAAACCTTGTTGCTTAGAAATGAAGAGAGAGAGAGAGAGAGAACTTTTCCTGGTATTCATAAGACATAAATACAATTCCTGCTATAAGCTCTTACATTATAATTGAACACTGCCCCTGCTGGTGTGTCTCAGCTCGCCCTGCATATGGGGTAGCTCAGACGGCAAGACCCAGTCAGTCTCTGGACTCTGCTGACATTGCAGATAAGGGGGATTCAAGCTAGTTGTGTTCATGACTTGTGTGATCCAGATACTTGTTCACAAAGAATTGGACTGAGACCAACTAGCTCATTTCTCAGAAGCTACTGTTGCATTTAGAATGTGAATATTTCAATCTGGCTAATGGCATGTTTAGGACTCCAACCCCGTGTCCCAGGAGCAGGGCTTGTTTCTCACCTTTGGGGCAGTAGAAGCCAGGTGGGCAGGGGTAGGCATGGTAGCTGGTGGTGTTTTCAGGGCAGTAGTAGCCAGCTGCACAAGGCGAACACGCAGCTTGTCTGGTCAGATTGTTATAAGTTCCTGCAAGGCAGGGAAGGGGATAGCCGGTCCCTTCTGGACAGAAGTGGCTCACAGGGCAAGGGCCTCCTTTGTGCCATATGTCTGTGAGGAAGAAAGTGAAAAGCAGTGGGAACAAAGGCAAGAGATTGCACCCAGACACTGGATGTTTCTCTCTTGTTGTGGCCATTGTGATCCCACAAGGGAGATCGAGAGGAGGCAGTGCCAGGTTAGAAAATTACCAGACACCAGTCTCCAGGGTATCTGAGCTTTGGGAACGATCAATGCAGCATGCACAGAGTCCTTCCTTACAATGTACTTCACAGGCAAGACTGAGCCAAGTCTTACACAACATTCAGCCTCCCTACATTTTTCCATGAAAACATTTTCATGCATTAGCCTCGCTTGAACCAGCTTTGGAGAACGCGGAAGGAGATGGAACAGCCATCAGGAGAGTTCAGGTTCTGGGCCTAGGAAATTATTTCTCCTCAGAGAGCATGGAGTACAAAGGCAAAGATGGGGGGAGAGTGGGAAACCTCCAGTACTGATGGGAGCCTGTAACTTCACTCTGCTGCAGTGCCCAACATACACAGCTATTGGGATAGTGTAGACCAATGGAATGTGCTTCCCATTTCACATGTGCATGGTTTGTTTCAAATACTCTTCCCTAGAGGGCAATGGGCATGGCTTATGTGAGGGCCTGGCCAAAGATATATAAGGGTATTAAGTAGATAAGTGGAACAAGCATAGTTCATCTGCTGATGGGAGGGATCCAGCAGCTGAGTGGGCTGCAGACAATAGACAATAGCTATTAGGGAGATGCGGGGGATGAAGTCAGCAAGTGAGGGAGAGATTAGAGGGGTGGGAGAGTCCTGGGAAATCAGGTCCTATTCCCCTAGGTATGTTTAGATCCAGTGTGGCCAGGTGGCAATGCTTTAGGCAAAGTCAAATGCCCGACAGTGAATGCCGGAGGCAGGTGAAGGCACCGCTTACAATGAACCACCCTGGCTTAAGGTTTATCGTACCTTCACCCAGCAACATCCTCACCTGCTGGGGAGGAGGAGGAGGCTCCAGCGAGGCAGTAGTAGCCAGCAGAGCAGGATCCCGAGGGAGCGGCGAGACCGGTTGAGCTGCAGTAATAGCCAGGCGGGCACACAGTGCAGCTTGACTCCAGCCAGAGGTAGAGTCTGGGGAGACAATTGTGGCATAGCTGGGAAAGAGGGCAGCTAAGGCCAATGTACTCCATTTGCCACCAATACCTAGCATCGTGTGCTGTGATAAATATTCCTCTTTACAGGAGCCACTTTGCTCTTTATATCAACCTAGGGACAAAAATCACACTTCTCCGATCCAGAAACCACAACATGATACAGCTCCACCGCTTCTGTACCAATGCCACAGTCCCACAATCTACCCTCCGATATCACAAATCACATCACTGCCCACCGCTCAGCATCCAGTACATTTGTCTGTTCATTTTTCCATTCACGTGCTGTCCCCAGTGTGGTTCGGTCCTTTCCCTGTGTTTCATTCCGTCCCGTCTCGCAGCTATACTATCAATGTGCTGGCACCAGCACTGCCAACAAGCTTCAACTCACGGGGGATTGAAGGGAGCCTGAGGCTTATATAGTCAATACAAAGGCACCTGCATGGTGAACCATTCAGCACTGCACTCTGCTGCTTACAGAGTAAGTATGAAAAACCACCTAGAGGAAAGACTCCAGAAGCAGGTTAAAGAATGCATATAGTGCACCTGCCCATGGGAACAGCAGGAGAAAGACAGAGCCTCTGTTTTCAAGCCAGCATGACCACAGCCAAAGAGTTCACCTGTCCGAGAACGTGCCCACGGGGCATGGAAATGGGATGCTGGTCCCAGCTGGGCAAAAATGCCCAGGTGGGCATGGGCCTCCAGTGCTTGTATTTGTGGATCCATCAGGGTTTGGGACACTGGCTCCTGTATTGAAACACAAAGGGAAAACAAATCCCAAATGACAAAGATTGCAACTCTTTGGCCACTTTGGCCCCTGTGGCTAGGGTGGCCAAACTGGCACTTTTACAGGTAAAGTGTGGCTTACAGAGCCCCCCCCCCCCATTCTCCATCTACCAAATGTGGGGGAGTGGAGATAGGGACTCCTGCCCTGCAGTGGGATGGTGGGGCTAGGGGCTTCTGCCCAGTAGGGATGGGGTCTAGGGAGCAGAAGCTCCGAGCAGGTGTGCCTGGCTCTTGAACTGCTGAAGATTATTGTATGCGGCTCAGAGGATCAGTAAGTTTGGCCACTCCTGGCATAAACAAAGGTATGTACTGTGTTTAACACAAGCTCTCCTTGCATTAAGATTGCAACCACCACAGATGGAGGCTTGTTTCTAAATATTCCATGTGGACTGGACTCTATCCAGGGGAAAATCTTAGACTTGGCCTCAGTATCAACAAAATATTAATGAGAATCTCCCGAGAGAGAAAGCGCATGGGTAAAGATCTGATACTAATCTAAGGAGTGGCCAGGCCTAACAACCCCAGACAGTAAAAAATTAATTCAGGCCTTTAAAAACCATGAGAATTTTAATTTTTTTTAATTGGGTTGATTTGATTTGTTTCCGTTGCACTTGGGTCACATTTCAGGCTTTGCTCCACAACCATGGGGACTAGAAACTTACTTTTTTTTTCTAAATCAACACTGAAATTCTCATAAAATCACAAGAATACAGGACCAGAGGGCTTTAAGAAAAACATCAAATATTCTGGACATCGGCAGCACAAAGACTTATCAGTGAGAAACTCACGTGGTTTGGTAAACAAAACCTATGGAGTGTTTTGTATTTTACAGAAGCACTGGCTCTGGACGGAGCCCAGAGCTGCTGCTGCTGCTTCCCTCTCATCTTGCAACCCCATGGTTCTGAGAAAACTGAGTTCTGATTCTTTATGAATGTCATCGCAGAGAGGCCGAGGCATCTGCTCATGTGCCAGAATCAACCCCCCATACTTTGCAAATAATTTCTGCCACTTGCCAAGAGTCGATACATAGTTTCAAGCCCCATCCTGCCAAGTAAGCACTCATAGTCTAAGAGATTACACTGTTTGTCATGCCAACCGACCATGCCAACACCATCATGCCAACCTCATGCTCCAAAGCCTCTCTGCCATCACCTCATATTAATGCTACTGCACCAGCTTCCTATCACAGTGCTAACATGCCAACTTCACACACCAGCCCACTTTGCCATCCTCCTGTCCAAAACTTCTATACCTACCTAATGCCTCAGCAACCTGATGGCAACTTCTCTTTCCAGGAGGAGGCAGGATAAATTAAACAGACAGAATAGAAGAGCTCAGGGAATATGGAGAAGATAAGGACCCCGTTCTCTTCCTCCTTTTGCCCTTGGGAATGCTAAGTCAAGTACCTGCTGTGCAGAAGAATCCTGGCCAGCAGGGGCCACTCGGAGAGGATAATCCCCATTCTCCACAAAACATCCCTGGAGAAATACACAGGGGAGAGAGTATCATTTAACTGGAAAGAGCACTGGGAAAACCAGCGTACAGTGTGCACTTCTGAGCAGGGAGAGGGTGAATCAGTGAGAGATCCCGTCATAGCATCATCACAACTGGAAAAGCATCTTTCCAATTTAAAATTTGCTCCTGTGAGACACCATGGATGTTAGAGCATCCTTATCTCCTCCAGGGCAATATCAGACATTGGTTCACAATGGGGACACTACAGATAGCATTTAAGTATATTTTTATATCATTGTTTATTTTACATTTGTTTCCTGGAAGTAAAATGCATTCATTAGGGGTTTGGGACAGTGGCGCCAATTCAAACATTTCTTGGGAGGTGGGGGAAGAGGAGGTTACTCACCCTGTGCAGTAACTGACGTTCTTCGAGATGAGTGTCCCTGTGGGTGCTCCACTACAGGTGTTGGTGCGTCCCTGCGCCTTCGCCCGGAGATTTTTGCAGCAGTACTCATAGCGGCCACGCATGCTCAGAATCTGCCCCCCGCTGTGACTCTAGGGTAATAGAACGCATGCGTGGCCGGTCTCCTCAGTTCCTTCTCTACCACGGAGGCCCCCCAACTCCGAAGTAGAGGGGAGGAGGGTGGGTAGTGGAGCACCCACAGGGACACTCATCTCGAAGAACGTCAGTTACTGCACAGGGTGAGTAACCTCCTCTTCTTCTTCGAGAGATGTCCCTGTGGGTGCTCCACTACAGGTGACTTAAAAGCAGTGTATCTTAAGGAGGTAGGGACTTCGGATCTGGTAGGAAGGCCGTTGAGAGTACCGCCCTGCCCAAGCGTATGTCAGATAAAGGGCCTTGAATAAGGGCATAGTGTTTAACAAAAGTATGGTCAGATGACCAGGTGGCTGCTTTACAAATGTCAGCCAAGGGAACTTTGCGTAAGAACGCGATGGAGGCAGCCAGAGATCTAGTGGAGTGTGTTCTAATGCCATCTGGAGGTGCAACCCCTTTCATCTGATAGCACAGCCGGATACACTGGGAGATCCAGTTCGAGAGTCTCTGGGTAGAAATAGGCATGCCCTTGGAGCGCTCTGCAACAGAGACAAAAAGTCTCGAGGAGGTTCTAAAGGGTTTGGTTCTATCCAAATAGAATGACAAGGCTCTGCGAACATCTAGTGTATGCATTGAGGCTTCAAAGGAGTTTGCATGTGGTTTCGGAAAAAAAGTCGGGAGGTGTATGGGTTCATTAATATGGAATGATGAGTGTACCTTTGGAAGAAATTTGGGGTGCAATCTGAGGGTAACCTTGTCTTTAAAAAATATCGTATATGGTGGATGAGCCATGAGAGCTGCTATTTCTCCTGCCCGTCTGGCAGAAGTAATTGCCACTAGAAACGCTGTTTTCATGGAGAGGTGTAAAAGGGAGCACGTGGCTAGGGGTTCGAAGGGTTGTTGAGTTAGGGCAGACAGTACCAGATGAAGGTCCCAGGGGGTGGTCGGTTGTTTAATGTCTGGATATAAGGTTTGTAGGCCCTTGAGGAAACGCTTCGTAGTAGCGTGAGCAAAGACAGACGTATCATCAATTCTGTCGTGGAAAGTCGTAATAGCAGCTAAATGGACCCTGATGGAGCTGAAAGAAAGGCCGGATCGCTTAAGGCCCAAGAGATAGTCCAACGAAAGAGGTACTGAGGTAGGAGAAAGATGTTTGGCAGAACACCAATGTGTGAATCGTTTCCACTTTTGAAGATAGGTCTTGCGAGTAGATTGCGTTCTGCTATGTAGGAGCACCTCCTGAACTTGTTCGGAGCAATCTAATTCGCGTTGGGAGAACCACGTAGGAACCAGGCCTTGAGGTGAAGCATGGACAGGTTGGGGTGGAGAAAACGACCGTGCTGTTGAGATAGAAGGTTCGGAATAAGCGGCAGGGAGATTGGTGGTTGGATTGACATTCTGGTGAGGAAGAAACCATGGTTGTCTGGGCCACGATGGGGCAATGAGGATCACCTTGGCTCGATCCGTTCGTATTTTTATCAGAACCCTGTTGAGAACTGGTATCGGGGGAAACGCATAGAATAGGTTTCGGTGCCATGAGATCATGAATGCGTCCCCCAGGGAATGTTTGCCCAGTCCTGCTCTGGAGCAGAAATTGAGACATTTCTTGTTCTTTGCAGTTGCAAAGAGGTCTATTGTTGGGTAACCCCAGATGCTGAATACCTCGTGAATGGTTTTGTCGTCTATCTCCCACTCGTGGTCCCATGGGAAGCGTCTGCTCAGTTCGTCCGCTGTGGTGTTCATGATTCCGGGAAGATAGGCTGCTGATACCCGGATGTTGTTCGCAATGCACCAATTCCAGAGCTTCATAGCCTCTGTGCACAGCGAATGGGAACGAGCTCCGCCCTGCCTGTTTACGTAAAACATGCAAGCAATGTTGTCCGTCATTATGCGTACGTGATGATGTTTGATTAGTGGCAGGAAGTGACGGCACGCGTTGCGAATGGCTCGAAGTTCTAGTACATTTATGTGCAGGGAGGTCTCGGTTGGTGACCATAGTCCCTGTACTGTGTGATGAGACATATGTGCACCCCACCCTGTCATAGATGCATCGGTGGTCAGAATGCGTGATGGAGCCTGTTGAAGAAACGGGACTCCAGAACAAAGGTTGGAGTGGACGGTCCACCAACGTAGCGAATCTTTGACTGGAGTAGGCAGGGAGAGAGTCTTGTTCAAAGAATGCATGTTCGGTTTGTAAACTGTCGCCAGCCATGCTTGGAAGCACCTCATGTGTAGGCGTGCATTCTGGACGACAAAAGTGCACGAGGCCATGTGACCTAGTAGTTGCAGGCAGTCTCGGGCAGTTACCTGAGGGCTGTTGCGAATAGTTGTGGCCAGTTGGTTTATGGAATTGAAGCGATCGGGTGGGAGCGCTGCTAGCCCCGTCCGAGAGTCGAGGTCTGCGCCTATGAACTGCAGGTGCTGGGTGGGGCGTAATGTGGATTTGTCTCTGTTTATTTGTAGGCCGAGAGATAGAAAGCATTCGACTGTGAGCCGTGTGAACAGGAGCGCCTCGTCAAATGATGAAGCTTTGAGGAGGCAATCGTCGAGGTAAGGGAATATTACGACCCCTTGTTTCCTGAGGTAGGCAGTGACTACAGCTAGAAGTTTGGAAAAAGCACGGGGGGCTGTAGATAGGCCGAAGGGGAGTACCCTGTATTGGAAATGTGTGGAACCAAGGGTAAATCGGAGGAAACGTCTGTGGGCCGGATGTATAGTGACATGGAAATAGGCATCTTGTAGGTCGAGGGCAGAAAGCCAGTCGCCGCGCTCCAGCGCTGGGATTATGGTAGTGAGGGTCACCATCTTGAACTTTTGCTTTTTGATGAATCTGTTGAGCCGCCTGAGATCGAGGATTGGTCGCCATCCCCCATTTTTCTTCTCCGTTAAGAAATAATGGGAGTAAAAACCCTTCCCTCTGTGTCGCTCTGGCACGATTTCTACTGCTCCCAGATGAAGGAGATGTTGCACTTCTTGGAGGAGTAGCTGCTCGTGAGAAGGGTCCCTGAAGAGGGACGGGGAGGGTGGGTGGGTGGGAGGTAAGGAGAGGAAGGGGATGACGTATCCAATTGTAACTACCTCTAAGACCCACTTGTCGGAGGTAATCTTCCTCCATTGTTGGAAAAAAGGTCGTAGGCGGTGTCCAAAGATTGGTGTGCCGGCTGAAGTGAGGGCGTTGCTTTCTAAACCCTCGACCAAGTCTTCAAATCTGCCTATTAGCTGGTGGGGGGTTGAGGCGCCCTTGTAGAGTTTGGGCGACGTCGCTGGAATCTTGGTCGTGGACGTTGCGGCTGTTGCTGTTCCTGCGGTCTATGGGAAGGTTGTGTAAATGCGGGATAACGTGGCCGGTGGTATGGTTGGTATCGATATTGTCGTCTTCTTGCCGTAGGTGCCTGGAGACCTAAAGACCGGAGGGTTGTTCTGGAGTCTTTCATTGAATGAAGCACTTCATTCGTGTTAGAAGCAAAGAGTTTGTCACCGTCGAAGGGAAGATCTTCAATTGTGTTCTGAACTTCGCGAGGAAAAAAGGAAGAGGAGAGCCATGAGCCCCGTCGCATGACTATCGCTGTAGCGGTAGATCTTGCCGCTGTGTTGGCTACATCGAGGGCTGCTTGAAGAGTGGTGCGTGAAATGGCTTGGCCCTCAGAAACTATAGCTCTGAACTGTTGTTTTCTTTGTTCTGGAATGTCATCAATAAAGTCCATTAACTTATTATAGTTTTTATGGTCGTATTTTGCCAGGACTGCAGTATAATTAGCTATACAAAATTGGAGGGTGGAGGATGCATAGACCTTGCGACCAAACAGGTCCAGTCGTTTGCTATCCTTGTTAGGTGGGGCAGAACGAGAATACTGTTGTCTAGCCCTCTGGTTCGCAGCGTCTACTACCAATGAGTTTGGTGCTGGGTGAGTAAAAAGGAATTCAGAGTCCTTTGGAGAAATAAAATACTTCTTGTCCGCTTGCTTGCAGGTAGGTAGGCTTGTCGCTGGAGTCTGCCAGATGGACTTAGCGGGTTCTAAAAGGGCTGCGTTAATTGGGAGTGCCACTCTGGAGGAAGAAGGGGGCTGTAGGATGTTCGTTAGCTCATGCTGTTGTTCGGGAACCACGTCCAGGTTAATGTTTAGGTCAGTAGCAACTCTCTTAAAGAGGTCCTGGAATTTTGTATATTCATCAGAGGGAGTGGGAGGAAGGGGAAGTAATGCTTCCTCCGGTGCTAACTCCGGGTCTGTTGGACCAGGGGAAGGGCTAGGTTTATCCTGGGAACGTGGCTGTGTTGCCAGGCGTCTCGTGTCACTAGCATATGCATTAGGAGACGGCGCTGGATCAGTGTTGCGCCTGGTCGAGTGGCCACGGGGCATGTGTTCCCGAGGGTATGATGCCCATGGTGTCCAGTATTGCCATGGTGGCGGGTAGGGCATAGGTGGTGCCATCCAGGGGTTCATCCCCCAAGGGGCAGGGTCCTGAGAGTGGGATGAGGTAGTATTTCCATAGCCCTTATTGCTCTGGGTCCGGGGCTGGGAGTCATGATATGGGGAAAAAACTCCCTGTGGATCTGCTTCCTCCTCACTGGAGGAAAACTGCTCAGATCCTGACTCAGGCATCGAAACAGAATATGCATTCATGAGCGGAGACTGCAAGGTAGGTGATACTAGAAGATCAGCTGTCTGGGTAAAAGGAGTGAATGCAGCTCCTGCGGGAGATGAAAGCCGAGCCGATAGAGGCTGCTGCACAAGAGCATTCCTGCGTTCGGGGCTTCTGGCTGTGATCTGTGTGTCAGAATGCCCCGCAGGCGTCGGTGCCGCGGTCTGTGCCGGGCGAGAAATGTCGGGCTGCCTCGGGTGAGGCGTGCCGTGGAATGTCGGCACCGTCTCATTTGCGGTGCCAAACGGTGCCGTCACTGAGGCAGGCAACTGGAAGCCTGATGCCTCGGCACCGGAGCCTCTCGGCGGCGCTGAAGCCTCAGGCGGCTTTTGCGCTGTTCCGGAGGAGCCTGGCTCATGAAAATTGCTGAGGCGAGGGATCACAGGCAGAGAGATCATCGATCTGCCTGGAGAAACTTTATGCCTCATAGTCTTGCTCGGTGAGGAAAGGTGCCCCTTCTTCATAGACTTCTTGAGCTTTTTTGAGGGGGGGGGGCTGTGTCGGGTAGCGGAGCCGGCTTCAATGCCTGGGTCTGAAACTGACCCGATAGATTTTTGAAGCAGGAGCAGTTTGAGTTTAAGCTCCCTGTCTTTCCGTGCCCTGGAGCTGAGTTTACAGCAGTGGGCACATTTTTGGGGAATGTGAGCTTCCCCCAAACATTTTATACACTTTGAGTGCCCGTCCGATGACGGGATAGCTTCCTTACAAATAGCACAGCGCTTGAAACCGGTGGAGCCCGGCATAGCCGCGGCTGACAGGAAAATTTTTTTTTTTTTTTTTTTTTTTTTTTTTAAGATAAACTGGGTAAGTAACTAATTTAACAGAGAAAACTGACAGAAAACTGGTTTCTAAAGGATAATTAAGGCAAAAGTGAAGGATTCTCTAATGAGTCTGCTGAGCTCCGTCTCAGGCCGGGGACGGTTGAGAAGGAACTGAGGAGACCGGCCACGCATGCGTTCTATTACCCTAGAGTCACAGCGGGGGGCAGATTCTGAGCATGCGTGGCCGCTATGAGTACTGCTGCAAAAATCTCCGGGCGAAGGCGCAGGGACGCACCAACACCTGTAGTGGAGCACCCACAGGGACATCTCTCGAAGAAGAATTCCAGTCCCTGCCCCTCCCAGCAGGAACCCTATTCCGGTTCTTGCTCATCCCCCCACCCTCTTCCTGCAGGGATCCCCACTGTCCCTCGGGTGTGGCGTTTCCCTTCTCTCTTACTAACACAATGCATGAGCTGGTACCCCCAGGAGTGGAGTTCTCAGCAGATTCTCCTGCCCTCTACCATACTGGAACAGACTCCCTGTGCATCAGATTGCAACGCCATTTGGCCTGGCTATGGTGAAGGGGCAGACGGGTCAAATTTGAGTGGCGTTGCAATCATGCAGCACCAGTACAGGACGGCTGCTTAAAAATGGTGAGCCCATGCCCCCCCACCCAGCTCCACAGCCTATGTAATTGTGAGAAAGTGCAAAAATCTTGGGGTAGGGGGTTGCCCCCTCTGAACTCCCAGTTGGCAGCACTGGTTTGGGAAAAGAGGTGGCACGTGGAGTGGTCTCTCTCTTACAGAGTGGTCTGCAGGATGGGAGAGCTGGAGAACGACTGCTCTAAGAGGTTTCCTTACCTGCAGGGCATTGCTGGCACCTCTCGGCCTGGCTGATTCCATGAGATGGGTTGTAAGTGCCAGCTGGACAAGGGTAAAAGCTGATTCCAGTCTTCTGGGGGCAGTAAAAGCCAGGTGGACAATGGTGCATTATGCCGCGCTGACAGTGAAACCCAGCTGGACATGGGAAGCATTTGTCTTGACCTGAGAGGGCAGTTCAGGAAAGGAAAGAAAAAGCACCACTGAATGGCTCACTTCTGTAAGACTCTTTCTTGCCTGGTTCTAGACTTGAAATAGGAGGACTGGAATGGTATTTTCTTTGCTTTCCTGGCTTCACTGGTCTTTATACATACTGGAAAGCTCATGAGGCAGTTTGTTTTAGCAAGCTTTCCAGCCCTGGTTTGCAGGTCGAGGTACTTTGCAGAAGCATCTACATTTCTGGGTGCTTACACAAAAGGCCAGCAGCCACTGTAAGGGCATTTCTACTCACCTCCAGGTCTGCCCACTTGATGGATGCACAACAATGAGGAAATCTGGTTGAATATTTAACAGCTGTTATTGTAGAACGAGAGCTGCTTTTGTGCTTCTAGGACTTGGGCTGCTCTAGGAGTGACACATATGGAACATTGTCCTTTGGGACACATCATCCCAGGACACAGTGAAACAATTGTCTCCCCGTCATGATGCAGCATCCTCATGATATGACAGTGCAACAGCCCTGAAAATATTTGGGGATGTAGTTTCATGTCTTTCAGCCCAGCTTGCAGGACATGGGATTGCCCCACTCCAATCAGAATAGGTGGAGACCCTGCTTTGACTTGCAGGGTTATTTATAACCATGCTGTAAGGGTTAATGCTTGTCACACTGCTAACTCCTAGGCATCACAGATCTACAGGACTTTAAATGGTGTTCCACACACTTATGCAAGCAAGTAATTTGTTCTGGTAGGCATACTGCACTGTAATAGGGTAACAGGAGAATAACACTGGAGCCGTGGAGTGCAAACTGGATTTCTAGTTCCCTTCCAGTTAGATGGTAGCTTAAGCAAAGCAGCCCTCTCCCCAACCCCTGACCTGTTGCATTGCTGTATTCCCCATCTGGGCACGGGGAGGGTGCTGCTGAGCCTGCAAGGCAGAAGTGTCCTTCAGGACAGAGATCCCCCGTCACAGCATCCATTGGCTTTGGGGTCCGTGTCCCTCCTGTGCAGTAATAGCCTGAAAGCAGAGAACACAGGGAATTCATCGCTCACCTTGTCTTGCTGCAGAAGTGGGAGGGCACTCAGCAGAAAATAAGAACCATTATAGTGATGGTGTGAGTGAATTGGCTGATAGTTGGAAAAGTTGTTGACATGTCTCACCTGCTGCACAAAGCCCTGTAGGGGAAACCTGGCCTGCCACATTGCAGAAGAACCCAGGGGGACAGGGTAGACACCAGCTGGCATCCTGGGCTCCCCTCCTCTCGTTCCAGGTACCAGCAGGGCATGGCATCTCGCTTGGGTGTTTCGTGCCAGCAGGGCAGTAATAGCCTGCTAGGCAAAGATCACCAAAAGGAAGTCCCACCTGGATCAAGGAAAACAAGGTGGATATTGTGCCTGATGCACTTCACAGTGTGTTAGAGGGTCAGGCGTCACCAGCCTAACTAATACTCACGGGTGAGGTGCTGTTGGACCCTTGGGCACAATAATATCCTGGCTGGCACAGTCCCTCAGGCATGGCCAGACCCGCTGTGCTGCAGTACATGCCTGCCATGCAGGGTTTGCAGGATCCTGTCCCCATGGCACCGAGTATGTCCATGTAAGTGCCCTGCACAGAGAAAGCTATTGAAGCCCTCGGAGGGCAAGAAATATCCAAGGAAGAACTTCTAGATGGAAGGAAACACTCTTGGCTCTTACCACTGGACATGGGAGAGGCAGGATACTCCGAGCTGGGCAGTAATGCCCTTTGGGACAAGTCACAGGTTCAGCCAGGCCGGTCTGATTGCAAAACGTCCCCTCTGGGCACTCTCTACACAGAGACTGACCAAGGACCTAGAGGGAGAACATAGCAGGAACTGAGTGTCAGAGCCCCCGCTTGTTCAGAATGAAAGTTGTGAGCAATGGGAAGGGTGTCACGGGTGTCACAGGCCCATCTGCTGTTGTGGATAACACCATGTGTCTGGATAGCAACAAAAGGGGTACGGTTTACAAAGCAATCTAAAGACGTCAGAGCAGATCCCTGTCCTGGACTGCAGGACATACTGCCCCTCTTCCACCCCACTCCAGACTTGGTCAGAATTTAGTCTGTTGCAGCTGGGTGAGCGTCAAGCTTGAGAGAAAATCTGAAGCCAACAGAGTTTCATTAGTCTGGTGCTAACATCTCACACATATCTGCCCCCCTGATTCAGATTCTGAAGGCTTCTATGGACCCAGAATAGTCAGTAGCTTAGTTCACTGCACTTACAGGCTGGAAACTCCCAGGAGGGCAGGGTTCTGGTCTGAAAGCTCCGGCCAGCGAATAATGCCCCTCCATGGCCACATGCTGAAGGGGAGTCTTGGCAGCTCCAGTACAGAAGTAGCCAGGTTTGCAGGGTCCAGTGGGAGCTTGGCTGTTTGTCCCATCACAGTACAGCCTGGGTTTGGGAAACCACACATCATAAGGAGACACATTTCCTTTTGACACAGGAAAGCATTGTCTTAAAACAATAAATGCCCCACTAACTGGTTGGAATCACATAGGATTCACAGATCCTCAAGGTGCATGGATCTTATAGGGATAATGGAGGAAAGGCCATCCTTCATCCAGAATTTAATTATTTTCATCAAGTCTTATATTTCACAGTTTGATACTGATAAGAATAAAGCTTCATTCCCCTTAATAACTGTTAGGGAAATGTGAACCAAAACTTTTCAGTAGAGATCAGACTAGCTTACAAAAGTTCAGATGCCTCCCCCCCCCCCCCCACAACCCAACCCTCAAACTCCTAGCGCCACAAGCCTGGGTTGGAAAAGCACACACGGGAGATATTCTCATGAGATTCCTGGTAGATTCCAACTCCTGGGTGGAACACAAATACCATCAGATACCTCTTTGTTATATTGTCATGTATCTTACTGGCTGAAACTGGGTGCACAGGAATGCAGTAATAGAAAATACCGGGGTGGAGGGGAGGTTTGGATTCACTCTGGGCTTTGGGTTTTGGTGAGGGAGAGCTAATATTTTATCCAGACTTGTTGTCCCCTTCATAATAAATTATAAAGGAAATTGCAGGGGCCACCAAACACCGGATGATTTTACTGACAGCATTTACTAGAATAAAGAGATGCACCAATCCAAAGGTCAGATGCATCTGCCTTAAGTTTACATTCCTCACCACTGGCTGCTATTTGTCACAGCCTTACGATTCTCTGACTATTTTATGTATGCTCACCCACTAATATCTGACAGCAGCTGTGTGTGTCCTAGAGGATGAAACCCTTATAGTTATTATTAGAGTCATACACTGTCCTTCATAATCATCCATGCAGCTTCACAGACTCTTAGACTCCAAGGCCAGAAGGGGGCCATTGCAATCATTGAATCTGCCCTCCTGTATAACACAGGCCAGAGAACTCGCTAAAATAATTCCTAAAGCAGAGAAAAATGTCCCATCTTGATTTAAAAATGGAGAATCTACCACAACCCTGGGTAAATGGTTCCAATGGTTAATTACTCTCGCTGTTAAAGATGTATGCTTTTTTCAGTCTGAATTTGTCTAGCTTCAGCTTCCAGCCATTGGAAACCATGGTTGTCAACGGGAATGCCACACATTGAACAACACCCCGTCTAAACAACAAAGGGTATCCCCCTGACAAGGACTAGCATGAATTGGGTGGAGGGTCTCTAGGTCTTGGCCCCCTGCACTTAGGATTCAGCAAGCCTAACTTCAAGCATGTGAAGAGCCAATGGGATCAGTCTCTTGCTGAAGGTTCCTCACTGCAGGTCCCCTGATGATCACATGGCCTGGTTTATAGCAACGGGAGAGCAACCACACTGCAGCCTTATAAAACTGAGCAATGTTCTTCTGCCGAACGGGAAACTTACCCAGGCGGGCAGTCCAAACACTGCTTCAGGCTCCTCAACCCACTCACATTACTGTAGGTCCCCGGAGGACAGGGTGTTGGTAACAGGGAGCCAGGTGGGCAGAACGCTCCAGCAGGGCAGATATCACCTGTCACACCATCTGTGGGCAACTGAAATTGGAAAACAGATCCTTTAACAATTAATAGAGAAAGAAGTAACTGTATCAAATGAGATGAGTATGTTAAAGGGATGCACTGATTTAGTCCCAAGTCTATACAGAACCTTACGTCAATGGACGTGTTTTGCTTTTTTTAAAATTCCCACGACATTATATTTTGGTTGCATGTAAACACTCCCTTACCATGTGTGCGACCTAAATATTGCAGCACTGTGCTAGTGCATGGGAGCTAGAAAGAGAAACTGACTATAAAGAAAGGTGATAATGATAAGTCTCTTTCCGATGTCCAAGCTGAGAGCAATGCAGGAAACCGACAGAGACCATTACTGGTGAAAAGGAAAGTAGATCTGAAAAATCTTTTCACTTTCAATGACAGATAGGCCCAGATTGGCACATGGAGTCCAATGCTCTGAACACTGGAGAAGTTCAGACCTGGGTCTAAATCTGAGGCCTAATTTTGCCTCTTGGGCTTCTCCACTAAATCAGAACCCAGAATTCAAACTTCTCAAAGTTTGTGGCTGTTTGGATCCTTGTTCTAATCTGGATCCTACCTCTCCAGCTCAAGACCGTATCTAGTTTTAATAATAGATAGCATTCATTAATAACAGAGAGAAGAAAATTCACTGTATTCATGGATTTTTTTTTGATTGAATAGTTTTGCATGGGATGGTAACTTGAATGAAACTATGCCAATTTAGACCTGCTGACGATATGGCCAGCCCCTGATATTTAGCCTGTCCTTTCAGTTACAAGTGCTGAGACTGGGATAACAAGATCATAGGACTTCATCGTGTGCCCTTCTAAGTCACAGGCAAATTTCCCATTGACATCACTGGCAGCAGAGACAGCCATGGGCACACAGCGGGGAGAATGCTCAGCACGAAGGCTCCTGGGGTACGTCTCAACTGCATCTGGGAGCAAGCCTCCAAGGCCAGGTAGACGGACTCGCTTTAGCGGGGCTTGTGCTAGCGTGCTAAAAATAGCTGTGTCGACGTTGCAGCACCGGCAGCATGGGTTCACCTGAGCTTGGACCTGGGGGCAGGACAGGCTTCAGCTTGGGTATCTGGGCCCAGCCCCGACCAGTGCCACAACATCCACACAGCTATTTCTAGGGTGCTAGCTTGATCCCCCTAGTGCAAGTCTGTCTATGTGGGCTGGGAAGCTTGCTTCCATCTGCAGTGTAAGCTTACCCCCGGAGTCCTTCCCTCCTGGGCCAATGAAGGAGAAGATGGCAGAGGAGCCCGGCTTTGAGCGAAGAAGAACTTAACACACAACTTACTGGTGTCACTGCTCTGCCCCGGCAGTGGAACCCAGACTCGCAGAGGCCACTGGGGCCTGTCTGTCCTTGACCAGCACAGTAGAACCCACCTCCACACGGGCTGCAGTCCAGCAGCGCAGTCAGCTCCTTTCTCTTACCATATGTGCCCTCCGGGCAGGGCTCAGGACGGGAGCTACCTCTGGCACAGTAAGAACCCTGCAAAACAAAGCCAGGTTCTCACAGGGCTAAAAGCTCTTACAATAAACCCGGACTTGGCCCATCTGCCTCCCCTTTTATTACAAAACCACTGCAGAACAACTTACAGCTGGGCAAGTTTTGGGCTGTGTCATGGCAGGAGAGTCACAATAGTACCCTGCAGGACACGGTTTACAAGTATTTCCTCCTTCCACAGCAGAACTATCCCAGTAGAAGCCAGGCAGACAGGGAAAAGAGAAGGGGAATCCAGTCCCTGGGGGGCACGTGTATCCTGGGGGGCAGTCTCCAGTCTGGGAAACAAAAGACAAAAGGAATCATCAGTCCTGGAGTTGTCCTTGTTGTTTCGAGATGGGATGGGTGAATCAGTTCAGCTACAATAAGAAGTGGCTTGAGCTTTGGCCAGAATTGGAAACTTTTATTATTATTAGAGTTGAGCAGAAAAGGCAAAAGAAAATCCTATAACATTTTTAAAATTAAATTTTGCCCTGTTTGTTTGCTTTTGGGGGGATCGGTCAAATTTTTGACAAAAAAGTCAACAAAATCTCAAATTTTGAAAAATGTCCACCAGCTTTCTCTGCTTATTTATTCTTGTTTATTTTGTTGAGTGCTGACAATGTGCTCGGTGCTGTACAAAGCCCAGTTAGAAAAGACAGGCCATATCTCACAATATAGGCTGTTAAAGGAAGATGCGTGGGAGAAAAAGAGAGCAGAAAGAGGTGTAGGAAAACAGTGATGGAGGGGATGGGAGAAAAAAGGGGTGTGGTTGAGGTACAAAGAGAAGATGGCTGGATGGCTGGAAAGAGGGAGGTTGTTGCATGAGCAAAGGGCAGGGTGAATGAAGGTGCAAAGACAAGAGTGGATGCAGTAGATAAGAGAACCTAACATCAACCTCATTTTGTCTCCTGATCTCAGGTTAAAGGACCCTCTGGCTCACTCCTGCTACAGTGTGGAATGACTGGGCCCTTGGGATGCCTACAGAGTTCTGGGGGCTGAGACTCTTCCCTCAGAGAACATATACACAGTAGCTGGGAGCATGCTTCCCAGGCAGGTAGACAGACATACTAGCCCCCAGGGAGGTAGTATGGGCAGAGGCTTAGGTTAGCTGCCTGAGTATGAATCCAGGGAGCTGGGTGGGTCTGTACTCAGGCGACTAGCCCAAGCTACTACTGCCCGTGCTACTGCAGGCTACCCCGTGATTTTTAATGAGCTAGCTCAAGCAGGTGGGAAGCATGCTCCTAGCTACAGTATAGACTTCCCCCACTGAGGAAGGAAGGGTAACATGGCAATGACAAACTTCTCTCTCTCAGCTAAAAGTTTGGTTGCCCCCATGCTGCTAAACCTCTAATCTAATTATTTTTACCACACATTTCTTCTTTACATCTCTTATTGATGTGAGAGTCCCAGGTCTTTGGAGACGGGACTACCAAAATGACAGCTCCCAAAACCCATAAGAGCCAGAGAGGCACTGGCTGCTGGCACTTGGCATATCTTTCATGGGCTGTATTTCATCAGAGCATCATAAGGCAGAAGCACTGGATAGACAAGCAACATGCTAACTATTACTGAGAAGGCTCCATCACCAGAGTCACTGTAGGAGGTTTCTTAGGTCTGAGGGCACTCACTGGATGGGGAATTCCTCGGGGCTCTCTCCATTCCCTGTAGCAGTACTTCCCTGCAGGACATAGCAAGCATTCATCCGCTCGGCCCAGACCCTTCTGCTCACTGTAGGTTCCATTAGGGCAAGGTCTAGCATGAGAGTCCTGGGAATGAAACACAGACTGCTCTTTAACATAGTGTTATCACTAGTGCATCCCACAATGCAAACCTCCTACTGCAGAACACACAAAAGAATCCCACTTGGGTCTGGGAACAGACATATGGGAAAGGATATTGGGAGCCAGATGTGGAGGCAGCGAAGATGATATTGGGATTCTCCAATCTTTCCATTCTGCCGATTGTTTCGTAACAGAGGTGTATGCTTGGTCTACATGCTTCAAGAGTACTAATTCCATTTCTGGCTCACAGAAGGTACGGTGAAAGGCAACTGCATAGACCTTACTCTAGATTCTAGAATTCTTATCCAGACTCATGCTCCTTGTAGCAGGTACCGTCTTTTTGTTCTGTGTTTCTATAGCACCTAGCACGGTAAGGCCTTGGTCAATGCCAAGGATCTTATGCGTAAACACAATATGAATAAGGAAAGAAAGAAAGAAGGTTAGTGAATCCTATTATTCCAGGTATTAAATCTCTTTGTCTCTTTATTAATTAATTATTATTATTAAATTAAAATTATCTAGTGGCAGCAGCACCCACAATGTGATGAGTTCTTTAGAGACATTTAAAAAACAATAGTCCCTACCCTGAGTAGCTCCCAGGCTAAGGACAGATGGACAAGTAGACAGAGGAAGTTAAAAGGAAGGGAAACAACATATTTTTATTTTATAAAACATACAGCTTAAATCAGTTCTCTGTAGGCAGCATGGTAGAAATGACTTAAATGTGGAGGGGTACGAATAACAGTAAGGAGGAAATGTGTATTAATTACATGTAGGTAATATAAAAACCTTAATAAAAACTGAATGCAATTTCCAACAAGAAAAACCAAAATACTAAAAACATCCTTAAAAATACAGCTGGGAAGGTAAGAAAGAAGTCAGAGAGAAAGGTAAAGAGGTCCAACATTATGGCACAACTTTATACACGTGGCAAACACCAAGCTCTCTGAAAACCAGGAAATCATGGAAACCAGAGTAAAAAGATCAAACAGCCTAGAGCTGGTAAGGACTCCAGCAGCAAGACTGACTCCACTCTAGCTTCCCAAAAGCAAAGCCCAGAAGATGAGAGAATGGTGAATAACAATAACCAAATAGATCCCCTTACAATGTCACCCCGGGGACAGTAGTATCCTCTTGGGCAGGCATTTCCATTGGCATCTGGAGCGACTGCCTGTCCTTCGGGGCATAGCAGGCCTGCAGGGCAAACCATAGCAAGCAGCATGGCTTCCCTGCTGGTGATCTCATCAGCACAGTAATGTCCAACGAGACAGGACAAGCAGGAGGCAGAGCCTGGGTCCTACAGGATAGAGGACACATAATACAATTTACATTTTCACAGCACAAAGGGACCCCAAACCATTTTGAAAGCTATGTCCAGGCACAGAATACTTTGCAAAGGAATGCAGCTAACTCTGGGGTGGAGGATTGCACATAGGTAAACAAATTGCCCAAAAAAACACTGTAGCTGGGTGGAATCACTCAAGCCTCAGGACACTATGACAAAACCCTATTCTTACAGAAAGTATCATGGCATCTTTAATACCCACAAAGAAAATAGAGGAACCCCGGTTTTAAGGTCTCACAAAACATACCACTATAGACAAAAAACAACATGTAATTCAGTTTATTTACCCTGGAAGCATGAAAGACTGAGTCTCTCAACTGGGAAGCTCCCCCTGCCATTGCCCATGGCTTATCTGTGGATAAAGGACTTTGTTTCCCAGCCCTGTCAATCCAACAGCTTTCATCAGTACAATAGGAAAAGAGAGGAACACAGAAATCCCTGTTCCCCCCAGCCTCTCCGTGTCACACTGGATTGGAAGGCACAACGGAGAGATAATCTGGGTCTATCTGTCATACATAAGTCCCCATTCATCATTTATCTCCCCTCTGATCTTAATGAATAGTTCCAGCAATAATTACCAAATCTCTGCAGCAATAGAAAGTTGGCCCGGGTGGAGATAGTAGGGCAATTTGATAGCGATGACATGCCGGTTTCCCATCAATATGGAAATTTGGTAATTATCACTAGAATTATTCATTACAGCTTAGTGACAGACAAATAAGGAATAGACTCAGCTTTGTTTGTCAGAACAGCTATCTCACCCATTGTCCCCTTCTGTGGCTCTGACCCATTGTTTTACCTTCCACAGTCAAATGAACATTTGATTCCATTGCAATCCCCCAGGAGCTGGGGCTGAACAGAGGAGCCTGCTCCCCGTCATTCCTCTGCAATAATTAGCCGACATTGAAGGGGAAAAAACCCATCCAAATTACAAACATCTATAAAACTGCGAGCAGCCAGCTGGGGGGAAACAAATGAAACCAGAACCTATTAACACGATGGCTATTTCCATGGCAATTGGATTGTGGTTACAGCTGTTCCTTTAACTTGCATTCATAATCATGGAAATTAGGGTTAGGACTGATCTGTGCAGAGACTCAGAATCCTGAACCTGCAGGATCATTCCCTATATTATACTCTCCAGGCCTTTCTTTGAGCCAGTTTTTAAAAAAAAAAACAACGGTGACAATGCTTCTCCATGGCTTTCCATAAGAGACAACCCCACAATCAAATAGACTCTACTGTGAGGTCTTGTCTGTATTTAACTTAACATTTCCCATCATTTCATTCCTACCAGTGCAGCTCCACTATTGATAGACAGGCCACAGGCATTTATACCAACGCATCATCTACACCGGCTCTCAGCATGCTTAGATGACAGAACAGCAGTAATGCCAGTGCCTTGTCTACACTACGGCTCCCACTCTTGCTACTTCCACTGTCAATGCCTGGGTGAGGAAGTTAAGAAAAAGCTCATTGCAAACCCAGCTTGGAACTCAAGGGGAAGGGACCAGTTTGGTCCATGGTTTGAACTTCCTTCCCGAACACCCTTCAATTCTTGTGCTGCACAGCAACTAGCATGAAACAGTTGCCACTTACTGAAAAGCTGCCAGCACCACACGCTTGGGGAGTCACAGTGCCAAGCTCAGGGCAGCGGTATCCTCCAGGGCAGGGGACACAGTCTCCAGCCGCCTTTGCTCTTTGCTCCTTGCGGTAAGTTCCTCTGAATAAGGATAGAGGGGAGGAGGCAGAGTCACTCATGGCAGCAAATTTGGTGCAGCCTGGGTGTTGCTCTTTCCTTGGCTATAATACGGGGAGACACCACCGGAGGAAACTGAGACAGACAGAGTAAACTCACCGTATCCAGAGCTGGTAGGAAACGTCCCACCCGTGATGGAACTCACACAAGCCTTGACCTCCGGAAACATGCAAGTTAAGATGGAGCACTCCACTTGCACACACTTATGATGTACACACATATTGCATACACTGGGATAGGGACAAGTTCTGAGGTCCCACCTCAGCAACATTTTAGGCCCTGCTCAAATGGGTCAGCGCATTGGTCTCAAGGTCCCTTTTTCACAACACACAATCTACTTACACTGGGCATAGAGTTGGTTTGGAGGTCCCATCTGTGCAGTAGGATCCCACGGGGCAGGCAGTGCAGTCTTCCATTCGCCCATTTCCCAGCCTGGTACTGTAGGTTCCCGCAGGACAGGGGAACTGGGTGCTTGTCCGTGTACCTTTCCCAAAGATGAGGAGGTGATGGAGATCCTAACACTAATCCTTCTCTCTAAGTGAGAGAGAATGGAAAGGTGCTTCCCCACCTAGATCTAATGAACACGTTGGTGAACACCAGCAGGTGTAATCACTGACATGGCAGATATTGCAGAAACTTTGCAAGCAGTTTTGAATTTGGAATCACAAGTATTTGCACCAGAAGCTTGATTCTAAATTTTATGCTGATGCAATCAAGGGATGGAAAATACCATGTGACCTATGTGCCAGTCCAAACAGCTTGAGTTTCAAATATCAAATACTCAGAGAGCACAGTTTGCTATCAACCCGCAGGCTGAAATATATTGGTGCAAAACACTGGCTGAGTAAACAATGAACAAATGTGTGAAAACCATGCTCTGTGTGCTGATAGTTACTAAACACAAAAATGAGCTAAATTCCCCCTACCCTGCTTAGTATCTACTTACCATCTGGGCAGTAATGTCCAGGGCTGCATCTCCCTGAAGGCACATGAGCTCCTGCCACACAAAACCAGCCTGCAGGACAGGGCAAACACTCCTCCTCTGATGCCAGACTTGTCCTATTGCTCCAGGTGCCCGGGGCACACTTGTATTGAGCTGGATATTTTGTGCCTGGGGGACAGTAGTGACCAACTGGACATGGGACAGGGGGCTTCTGCTTCCCCCCTGTTCCTGCAAACACAAGGATGGCCATTAGGAAAGGCAGTGTGACATAGTGGATAAAGCGCTGGACTGGGTCTCAAGAGACCTTGGTTTTGTTTCTGGCTCTGCCATTGGTCTGCTGAGTGACCTTGAGCAAGTCACTCCATCTTTACATGCCTCAGCTGCCCCTCTGTAAAATGGGGATAATGTTATTGACCTCCTTTGTAAAGTGCTTTGCAATCTATGGATGAAAAGTGCTATGTAAGAGCTAGGGATTATAATTATTATATTGATCGGAGAGTGAGTCACTTTGCAGGCAACATTCTGAAGAGTCTTCCAGGGACTGATTCCAAGGAGAGTGATCAAAGTGACGAGATTTGGGAACCTATGCCTGGCTGCTTATGGGTCAGTTTATTCATGCTGTGGCCTCTTAGTGCTAGAGCAGCACCTGATGGTTTAAATCAAGGAAAGCCTTAAATTCAAATTAAGATCTAACTCGACACAGGCACCAACTTAATTACACTCGATGAAATCTTCCCAAAGCACTGAGCAGTCCGCGCTGGCAATAACCCCATGGAAGGTACCCACTGCTACTGGCCATAGTACAGGGGTACTGGGACTAGATTGGAACCTACCAGTGCACTTCATGCCATTGGGCATGTAGGAACATAGCTCTCCTCATTTGCCCAAGTCTCTGGGCTATCTCAGAAGGGGCAAAGAGAAGCTACTCAAGTCCCTTTACCCATGCCACTAGGCTACCCTCAGAGGGCATGTCTACACTGCAATGTAAACCCATGTCTGTGGGAGCCTGGCTTTTGGACTCAGTGTTTCAAAGCCTACACTTGAGGGTCAACACTGCATTATAACCTAGGTTTACAATGACTGGACCTGGGTCTCACAGCCATGCTAACATGTCCATACTGCACTATACACACCTTCTGATTCAGGTCTGTGGCTTGAGCTACATCCACACTGCAGAATGACAGGGTTGGACCCAAGTCACAGCAGGGTTTGGGCTCTGACCCAACCCCCTAGCAGGGTCCTACGACCTGGGGTCTGAGCACTTGCTGACTTGAGTCAGACTGATTTCTGTGTGGACAGAAGCGGGGCTTGGGTTCAAACCTGAGCCAGACCCTGGGCTTAGTGTGCTGGGTAGACAGACCCATAGGGCCTGGAAAATACCCCCCTCCGATGACCCATAGCACTGGGTCATTCCCATAGAGGCACAAGGGACCAAGGAGTAACACACCTCTTGTACAGACGAATCTGGCAGGACATGTTTCACACTGAGACTTATCAAAAAGATGGAGATGGTTGCTGAATGTGCCTGGAGGGCAGGCGTTGCTGGGAGCATGAGGGCTGGAAGACCCCACCGGACACACATAACTAGAAAAACACAAGCAAGCTGGCTGGGTCAAGGGTTCCGATATGACAGAGCCCCTCCTGCCCCTCCCCAAACATTGTGGCCACTTGTCACATGGAGGGGGCTGTGGATGAATTCTGTAGCTAAGCAGAAATTGGGCCACTTGATGCACCAGATGATTTAGGTTGCTTGGTAAGGGCTTGCAGCCTCTGCTGAGGTGGCAGATAGGTTGAGTGACTGGTTTGGAGACAGGAAACTTGCCTAGAGAGTTGCAGGAAGCCATAGGGGTGGGAGCAGGGGCAGGACAATTCTCTGTCACGTGGGAGGAGAGTTGGGCAGCATATCTGTGAATATCCAGAGGTGTGGGGGCGGGGCGGGGGAGAAGGAGAAGACTATCTTTTTATTCTGTATGTACAGCTCCTAGCACAATGGAGTCCTGGTCCAGAACTGGAGCTCCTAGGCAATACAAAAAAATTAATAAAATTTACAATGTAAGGGCTTATCATTCTTTCTCATCCCCAAAGAAGGATCTTTTATTATGCCCCTATATTTCCTTTACAACCTGACAATGCCTCTATCTTCACATTTCTTTTGTGTAGCCGATATTCTGGAGCCCTTCACCCAATGGAGGTCAGCAGAACTGGTTTAAATATTTCATTGGAATTTATTTCCCCTCAACATTTTTTTGTCAAAATTGAAATGTTTTGTGAAAACCGTTCAACTTCTACTGATTTTTAAAATTTGTAATGAAAAGGCTAAAAATTAAAATAAAACATTTGTTCTAATATTTTGGCAAAATATCAACTTTTTCAGTGAAAAACATTGAATGAAATAGCTTGTTCTACATTTTCAATAAATAAAGTTCGATTTTTCAACTAGGTCTAGATGTTAGGAATTCGGATGCTATGCATTATGAGCATGCTCACTGAGACCCCATGATTTTGTATTATTATTATTTGTACTATGGTAGCACTTAGGAGCCCTGGTCACAGAGCGAGACGTCATTGTGCTAGGTGCTGTACAAATACAGAAGAAAAGATGGTCCCATCCCTAAAGACCTTACGGTCCTATTAAAGCTCTGATTTCCTGATTTCCAGGCTGATATTCCTGACTGACAGGTGGAAAGGTGACAACTCATTTCCCCCACACCTTCACGCATTAACAAAACAAAAGAGGCCAAACCAAAGATCACAGTCACTGAAAACAGTGCAATGAATAACTGATACTTACCCAGCCATGCACTCCGAGTCTGGCTGGGTCAAGCCAGCCTGGGTACAAACTCTACCTGCTGGGCAGGCTCTACAGTCTGTGGCATCATCCTGCCCCTGGAGAGGATTATATGTACCCGCCTGGCATGGGCGTGGGTAACTGGCACCAGCAGGGCAGAAATACCCAGTGGGGCACTTGAGACACTGTCTGATTCCTAGGGAGAGAGAGAACACTGAAGGCCTCTAGAGAGCATGAAATTGCAAAAAGGGTTGTAGCATACAAAATGTGGCTCCCTTTCTTTTACCATGATGAGTCCTACTGCAAGGAAATATGATGGAGATGTGCTCCTAGACAGGGTGCTAAAACCACTGCAGCACCAGAGGGTGGCGCTGTTGGACTAGTTGAATGCTTCCTTAGTTGAGTCACTTTTGGAAGCAATAAAACCATCTGGATTGTGTTCTGAGCTGATAATATGGGGAATAGATACATTAAAAACAAATAAATACATCAGTCTGCAAATACACATTGATGCAGGTTAGCCAGGGTCCCCTTATTTATGTATTTAACACCCCAATATCTGGACTCTGGTCTTGAGAGAGCCTGGTCTGTATAACAGTTGAGCTGTTTTCATGTTTGTATTCTGAATACGGCGTGATGAATGGGTTTCATAGACTGGAGACATACTCAGCCCAAACACATAGATACCTGCTTGAATGACAAACATGGCAAACGTGATAGTCTCTGAAATCCTGTGCGTTAAACAAAGGAAGGGGACTTAAGGGGACGCTGTTGAGATAAAAGAAAAACACATAATAAAAAAATCATTCCTTTCCAGTGTTACTGCTCCTGTCCCAGGTTTATAGAGTGCATGCTTCTCCAAGGATCCCAAAGTGCTTTACATACTAAACGAAATACAAATTTAGTAGCCTCTTCTGGTTTGGAACACAGAAGCTGTTTAAACAGCACACTGCATGTATACCAATTTAGGAAAGGAAGGAGAGAATGCCTTATCTCACTGAAATGACAGAGGGAATTTTAGGAAGGAAAAATGAAATTACTTGAAATGGGATTTGTCTAGGATACCAGGATTAACATGAGAATTTAGAAAGACTAGAGTTGCTCAAAAATTTTAATCTAATCTCCTCTCTCCCTCCCCTGCCAATGAAAAATGGCTTCTCAACCAAAACGAATATGTCCATTTTGATCAAAATTATCAGATTCAATAACAAACAACCTACCACTACCACCACAACTAAAACTGAACATTTTTTGGGTACAAATATGCAGGTTTTGGTATTTTTTTGGTTTGGTTATTCATAAAAAAATACTGAATTTTGGTTTCCAAAACCCAGAAATTTCTGCAGGAAAATCTTACCTAAAAAGTTTTGCTAAACCAAACATTTTTCAGTTTTAGTTTTTCATTGAAAAAACAAAACACTGTTGACCAGTTTTCAGAGTAGCAGCTGTGTTAGTCTGTATCCGCAAAAAGAACAGGAGTACTTGTGGCACCTTTGAGACTAACAGATTTATTAGAGCATAAGCTTTTGTGGACTACAGCCCACTTCTTCGGATGCATATAAAAACTGTTGACCAGCTTTATTGAATAAATGACCATGAATTGCCAGGACCTAAGTTTTAAACTCTGCCACACAGCAGTTTTAACATTTTGTAATCATGACTGATGCCATGTGAGTGGGAACAGGGAATAAAGATCAATCTCTTACCTGAACTCCTGGGTGTCACCCCTTTGGGTACTGGAGTGTTCAGCACTGCCTTAGAGGAAAGTATCTCACCTTCTGACTCCTCCATACTGCTACTTCTGTTATTTGAGCATCTCCCATTCAAACATCAACCGAGCCCCCTCTGCTTAGCAGAGTTGACAAGATCATCACAGAAGGTAGTACAGCTGCAGGCTAACAGTTCAGATTATTAAACTGAAAGAGTTTTTAAAATCTAATTTACTTTGCACCATCTATGATGTTTGTTTAGATGCCGCTGGCCTTGTCTGTCTATTGAATTTTGTTGTCTGGCTGAGATTTGAGACTTCTTTCTAGCTGCGCTGTGAAAATTCACTTCTGATTTTAATTTCAGAAGCGGGAGGGAAGCAACGATTTCCTAGTCTTAGCCAGTGAGCAAAGAATCATTTAACAGTCAGGATGCTTTAGTAGCCGAATTGTCCACTAACAAGAAATGATCAGATAGAAGAAAATATGCCTTAGTTTTAGGAATATGTTGCCTTGTTAATACATGTGCATCTGAGAGGCAGAGGTCCTAGTGGTCATAGCAGGGGATTGGGAATCAGGACTCCTGGGTTCTGTTTCCAGTTATGACTTCGTTAGTGTGCGACCTTGGATAAATCATTTAAGGCCTAATCTGAAGTCAACGGAAACACTTCCACTAACTTCAGTGGACTCTGGTTTATTCCCTTAGTCTTTCTGTGACTCACTTTCCCTATTTGAATAAGAGTATTAACGCTGGGGGGCGGCGCGGTGGCGTGGTGCTGGGGCGGGGTGTTACGGCGGGGCGGGGCGGCGCTCTTCTTTTTTGCCTGGGGCGGCATAAAAGTTAGAGCCGGCCCTGTTTGTTAAATCAAGGCAGTATAAACACATAAAGTATCATGATTGCAGTAGAATGTCAGGGGTATTGTAGGGCACTGTTACAGTTTGTGAAGTGCTTTGTCAGCAGGGCCGGCTCTAGGCACCAGCCGACCAAGCACATGCTTGGGGCAGCACCTCAGAAGGGGCGGCCAATGTTGGGCTGGCAGGGGGGCGCTCGAGGCGTAAAAAAACCTGTTTTTTTGTTTTTTGTTTGTTTGTTTTTGTTTCGGCCGGGCAGCGCGGGGGTGTTTCAGCGACGCGGTGCTGGGGGGGGGCGGGGGCTTCGGTGGTGCGGTGCAGCGCTCAGGGGGTTTGGCCGGCCCAGCCCGGCACAGCGCTCCAGGGGTTTGGGCGGTCTGGCCTGGCGCAATGCTCGGAGTAGGGGTTTGGGCAGCCAAGCCCGGCCCAGTGCTCCGGGGGTTTCGGCAGCCCAGCGTAGCGCTCGGGGGGGGGGGGGGGGTTTCGGCGGACCGGCGCCCCTGGGTTTTGGGGGGCGCGGCCCGGCGCTGGGGGGGGGGGGGGGGGGGCGGCGCGATGGCGTGGTGCTGGGGCGGGGTGTTACGGCGGGGCGGGGCGGCGCTCTTCTTTTTTGCCTGGGGCGGCATAAAAGTTAGAGCCGGCCCTGTTTGTCAAATCAAGGCAGTATAAACACATAAAGTATCATGATTGCAGTAGAATGTCAGTAATCCACACCCATTATAATTCACAATGAAATGCAACAAACCTTACCTGTGCCTTGGTAAAGATTTAGTAGCAGAGGAGACTTTAGTGAAGCTGCCTATTAGTTAAGCATGATTATTTGCACCCAGATATATTACATTCCACTCACTAATACACAATGAAAAATAAATAATTAAAAACAAATGACAATTATCGAAATAAATGAACCAAGTACAGTTTGGGATGCATCATTCTGGGATTTTTCTCTATTTTTTTAATTGAGTTTGCCCAATTACTTGCTAATTTGCAAAATTCAGTCACTCTCAACAGGTTTCCTGACTTCACAATGTTCTACTGTAGGAAAAAGAAAACAACAACAACGCAGAAGGCAAATGGAAAAAAATAAGCTGCAATTTTGTAGCAGTTGATTTCAAAAGGCTGGTTATCTGGGATTTTCCATATTTTCTTTTACACACAAAAACCATGCAAAAAAAGACTTATTATTAATTATAATTATTTGTACTGCAGTTGTGCCTAGGAGCCCCAGCCATGAACCAGGACCTCATTGTGCTAGGTGCTGTACAAACACAAAGCAAAAAGAGGGTCCCCGCCCAAAGAGCTTACTGCTTAAGTACATTACTGCCCTGCTGTTCTTCTCATTAAAGGTTTGAAAATGAGGTTGGGTTAGAGCATGGCCTTGAGGAGATTGTTAACTAACATGATGTTAAGCACCATATTGCAGTCACACAGCAGGCAGTGTCAACTCTTGATTCACCCTATAGTTTACCGGCTGACATGAAGTTAGACACAACAGTGCCTGTCTGAACTGACTGCTATGCCATCTGACTCTGCCATTGGCCTGTTGGGTGACCGTGAGCAAGTTCATTGCTCTGTGCCTCAGTTTTCCCATCTGCAAAATGGGGATCATAATATTTATCCTCCTTTGCATGGTGCTTTGATATCTACAGATGAAACAGATGAATGCTATATGAGAATTCGGTGTTATGCTGATTATGTAACAGGATTCCTCAAGGTAACAAGATCTGGTTTTCTCATAGAGAGAAGTCTATTAGGGGCATCATTCTGAAAGCTGCTAAGGATTCCTGTCTTTTCTGGATGTTGAGGGCACTCAGCACCTTTCAAGATAAATTCCCAAAATAAAATAAAGCCAACCCAGGGGCTAGAGCTTACAAATCCTTATTCACGCAAGCAGCCCAGTTGGTGTCATATACTGAAGGCCTATTCTTTGCTCTATAGTCAGCACACAGAACTTCGAACAGCTCGGCTTTGACACGGTCCAGGTTTTCTCAAGATATGTCTCAGGAATCCTGGGATTTAAATGCTTTACAGAGAGACAGACTAATCTGCATCAGTGTTCTCACAGGGTGATAGGCAGTGAGACTAGTGGCGAGTTTCCGGATTGGGCCCTGATTTTGTGCACTTGATGCATATTCATGAAGGTGCCCTCTGTTTCAGAGGAGGCCGCTCAGGCAGTCTGTTCCATTAAAAACAGATTTGTTTCACTTACAGGTGTCATCTGTTAGGACAAACGTCAAGACAGAGGCCAGTGGCCAAACCATTGATCTCCTGTCCTAATGGACGTCACAGGTGAGTAAAATAAACCTGTTTTTAAATGGAATGGACTGTGTAAGCGACCTCATCTTTTCAAGAGCATGCCTGCAGGGATATGCATGTTGTGCTGCATGCGGTGGCACCGGATATTCAGATACCCACAGCAGACAGCAGCAGACCTCTCCCTCACATACACCTCTACCTCGCTATAACGCAACCCGATAGAACACGAATTCGGATATAACGCGGTAAAGCAGTGCTCTAGAGAGACGGGGCTGCACACACTGCGGTGGATCAAAGCAAGTTCAATATAACACGGTTTTACCTATAAGGACAGCATTATACCGAGGTAGAGGTGTATTAGGAACAGGAAACACTTATCAGTGGCTTGTGTGCTAGGTGCATAGGCTTTGCCATACCAATTTAGACCAAACAAACCATACAGCATCTAACCATTGTGCAATGCTCTACAAAGGTGGAAATTTCTTCCTGGCCCTTGCAAAGATCAGCTAGTGCGAAGTCACCCCTGTGCAGAGGGCCAGCCTTAATTCCTATTTTGAGGGGGACATACCTTTGTGCTGTCTCTCTGCATCAGAGTGAATTGCACCCACAATGCCCTGAAACATAAGCGTTGGCCCCTATCTGATCATAAATATATATATATATAGATGTTTTTATTGACCATAAAGTAATTCAGTCTTTTTTTAAACCATGGACATCTTATTTGAACCTCCTTTTCCCCACACCACATTTCTTCTACATTCCCCTGGAATTGGCCATGAAACTAGTTTCCTTTTTGTCCCTCTCCAGGTGGACAGTCATGGCAGCTCTGCGTCCGATTCTCTCACCAAGCAGCTTAAGCTAGTGATAAGCTGGGTGGCTGTGAATCTGTGGCAGGAAGGCACCTGGGTGCTGGAATGACTGCAAACGTGTGGGCACCAAGCAACCAAAATGGGCCAAATTTGAGTGGCGTTGTGATCCTGTGCACCAGGCTGCAACACCAGTCACTCAGATTTGGCTTAGCCACCCCTTGTCTTACCAGCAGGATGATGTTCTGCTGTTAAGCCATCCAGTTCTGGTCAGGGGGCTGGGCCCCCTGTTCCCTTCCCTACTTGCTGTTCCCCCACTGAATTCAGGTTTTCAAAAGTGGGGGCACGACCACCCTGTTTAAAAAGTGAGAGCTAGTGGCCCTTTGGTCCCCCAGCACCTATGGGCAGGCAGGCAGGATGGGTCTGGGGAAGGAACTAGACAGAAGCTCTGCAGTAAAGCAGCTTGAAAGAGAGAAGTTTTAGGAATAGGTTTCCTTATTCCAATAAAATCTCCTGTTCAGTGTTGGAAGAAAGTGACTCCTCCTGTGATTCTTTTGCCATGTCTGTGGCACAATTTTTGGGAAGGTCTGAGGTGCTGAGCATTGACAGCTGAAGTCAACAGCAGCTGTAGGTGCTAAGCCGCTCTAAAAATCATGACCCCAAAGTCTTTCAGATGTGTGTTCCACTGATAAAGTTATCAGCAAATGTCATAAATGCCCGTGTTTCAGTAACCTGAATGTTGGCCAGTCAGTTTGTGTGGGTAGCTTCACTGCCTTGTACACATAGTGCTGTGAATATGACCCATGTCTATAGCAACTGACAATCATCAACATCATCCAATATCTGTTGGGAGGCTGGTCCCTCGAGGAAATGATTGGCAGGAGTTCAGCGTGTTGGAGAAGCTTGTGCAGGACCCTTGCAAAATGCATTTTGCATCCCCCTCTAGTGGCTGATCTGCTATCAGAGCACAACCTACTACTGAAGGCAGCCAATGGAATTACTCCTTTAGTTCAAGTGGCAGAGTTCTGTGCTGCAGATCTGAAGGATCTAGGTTCAAATACTACTGATTTCCTATTACTCTGCCACTGTCCACATCTTACATATCAAGGGGTTCAGCGTAAGGCTTTGGTCTCTGGGCATGTTAATCTTGTTCCTTTCACCAGCCAAAAATTATTTGAAATCTCCTCTTCTATTGCATTTTAAATAACTCACATTACACATAATAACCCATTTTTATCTCATTTTAAAGTTCTAATAATTCCTAAAAGCTTCGCTGCACATCTGGAGGTGAGTAGGAGATTTCCTAGGTGTTCTCCTCTCTGTGCTCTACAATACCATCTCAGCCAGAGGGTAGTAAATAAGCACTATAACTGTCATACCCTGTATAAGCAACTAATTAGCAGGGTGATTTAGATCCAGAATTATTTCCCCCCATTGTGCAAAATGGAGATGAAATAAAACACAGACCTGGCAAGCATGAGGAGCCATCGCTGGGTTTGCAGAGCTGCTCTCGGGGTTCAAAGCTCCCTGCTGGGCATGGAGGGGCTGTAAATCCATCAGCGCAGAAGTGACCTGAGAGAAGAGGCAGTCAGAACAACGTACATGGCTGGGAAACTGCATTCCGTGCTGTTCAGTCTCCTGAGAAGCCACTTCAGAGAGGAGAGAGTTCACTGTTAGGCTGTTCCACACAGAGTATCAAATGGAGGCCATACTGAGTCAGATGCATGGGTAAGTATGGACAAATCTCAGGGAGTTGCAAGTCCCATTGTGCCATGCTTTGGGAGCTCAGCTTTAGAGTGTGTATGGGCTGCAGGGCTGAGGAGAAGACAACAGAGTGCTTACAGGTTTCATACTAGTAGCCTACTAATCTGTCCTGCCCCTACCCCAGGGTCGAGTCTCAAAGCTCTGGCATTAGGACATCCTGAAGAGGACACTGTGATGTAAATATCATAATATCACAATGCAGGTTGAGTTTGTGGATTGATGGCTCATGCCTAGCCCCAGTGTGTTGGGTTTTAACAAAGCCTACATCACACTGCAAAGCTCAATGTGTGAAACAAGCTTGTCAGGTGATTCACTCCTCAAGCACACCTTTTACTCTTCCGTTTGCAGAGTGATACATGCAAGGAGTGGGGGTGAGTGTTTAACTGTATGGAGCACTGCTTGGAAAAAGGAACCCCCAACTCAGGTCTTCCGGGATCTGAACCAAAGCCCATTGAAGTCAATGGGAGACATTCCATTGGGTTTTGGCTCACACTCTCTAAATGCCTGTTAGATGAGGCATTAGAGGAGTGAAGTTCTGGAACAGCCTTCCAAGGGGAGTAGTGGGGGCAAAAGACATATCTGGCTTCAACACTAAGCTTGATAAGTTTATGGAGGGGATGGTATGATGGGATAGCCTAATTTTGGCAATTAATTGATCTTTGATTATTAGTAGGTAAATATGCCCAATGGTCTGTGATGGGATGTTAGATGGGGTGGGATCTGAGTTACTACAGAGAATTCTTTCCTGGGTGCTGGCTGGTGAGTCTTGCCCACATGCTCAGGGTTTAGCTGATCGCCATATTTGGGGTCAGGAAGGAATTTTCCTCCAGGGCAGATTGGCAAAGGCCCTGAAGGTTTCTCACCTTCCTCTGCAGTGTGGAGCACTGGTCACTTGCTGGAGGATTCTCTGCACCTTGAGGTCTTTAAACCACGATTTGAGGACTTCAATAACTCAGGCATAGGTTAGGGGTTTGTTACAGGTGGGGGTGGGTGAGATTCTGTGGCCTGCATTGTGCAGGAGGTCAGACTAGATGATCATAATAGTCCCTTCTGACCTTAAAGTCTATGAGTCTATGAGTGGATGTATGCAAGCACTAAAAAGCGTACAGCTCACCTGATGGGCATGGCTGGCATTGCAGGCCTTCTGGTGATTCAACGGGTTCACGGTCCTGTTGAATCTGACCCACAGTATCCAAACAGCAGGAACTTTCATTGCACCTTTGGCACTCACTCTTCCCAGGGGCATCAGTGCAGGAACCAGGTGGGCAAGGGAGAGGCTGGATGGTACCAATGTGCGGACAATAATGGCCTAAAATAAAATTAAACAGTGAGTGATGAGGCAACATGATAGAGCAGCACACGATCTCTCAGGGCCCGTGCATGCCTCATGCACTCAAAGAGAGCAGCTGAGTCGAGAATGGCCCCTGGTAATGGAGCAAGCTGGTATATTATTGATAGGAACAGTGCAGACCCTGTACAGGGTGGCTGGCTTAGTAAGTGCACTGTCCTCCTTGAAGCTCCTGATAACTTACACATTAAAAGGGTTTCAGAACTATTGGCCATGAAATGCCAGAGACACTTAAAGGAAGGGAAAGGAAAATATTGCAGTACTCAGAGCCCCAATAAAACCCCATACAGAGTGTGAATGAAAGCCAGGTGATACTGGAGGTCAAAACCAGACTCACATTACCTATCGCCAACTCCCTCTCCCTCTGACTCCAGCTCTTTTACTCAGCTGCTAAATTGTTTCAAGTCACAGGTGAGGAGCATCTGGGGGTAGTACTAGAAACTGCCCCAGAAATGTAATCAAATGAGCTGTAAAGCACTTTGATTTTCAAAGGCAGGTATATCCAACAGTCCTAGACAAGCAATTTTACAGGATTTATAGCAAAAAAGATCAAAACTGAAGAATGGCCGAGAAATCCAGAGAGAGGGCTTCTATCAAAGCTCCAAACATTGTAATATTTGAAGTAAACAAAGAAGAAAAAGAAAAAAAAAAAAGAGAATCCTGCTTTTTTATTAAAATTTGGAAAGCTGAGAACACCCAAATTTTAAAATCTGAATAATGGCAACCACCTCTATAGCTGGTTGAAAAACAAGAAGAGGGAGGGATGTGAAATGTTGGTTGGAATGTTTTTTTGGTTGTTTTGAAATTTCAGTGAAAATTTTCATTGAGATTTTGAAACTCAAGAACATTTCAGCCAGCTCTAGTCTGTATAAGCCCAGAGAGCTGCAATTTATGTGACTAACTGTTCTTTTATCCAAGAGCATTCTCATTTCTGAAGTGCCAAATAATGCTGCTGTGAAGAATATCAACGACTTCTTTCTGCAGTATAAACAGAGACACACGGACACAGCAAATGGCACAGTCCCACTAACTCACCCAATCCATCGTCTTCATAGAATCCAAGTACTAGAGCTGGCCAAAATTTCAAAATTCTAAAAAAAAAAATCAGGAAAAAATTCCAGTGATAACCAATAAATGTTTCTTGTGTTTGAACCAACCGTAGAGCTGGTAAAAAGTGTCTGAACTTTGAAATTCCAACAAAATCTTCATTTTTTAATGAAATTTCAAATAAAAAAATGAAGATTTTTGTTGTTAAAAATTTAATTCTTTCTCCTTTTTTCCAATTATGTCTTTTCCTAGTTCATTAATGAAGGTGTTACATGAGATCAGACCTAAACCAGTGAGTTCTGTTACTTCATCAGATGTCCCCTGACAATTTGATGCATCGCCAGATATCTCTATCCTTTATTTACGGACCTTCTGCCAGTTTGCATTTAGCAACAAAGTGCTCACATCCAAGCCAGTTTGAATTAATTTTTCCAAGTAAGATTCTGTGGGACTTGGTATCAAATGCTTTACTAAACTCCAGATGGTTATTTGAAGAATGAAAAAAATAAAAGGATTTAATTGTGGCATAAAAGTGCCATTGCTATGCTGAAATATATCCCAATCTATCTGCATAGCAATGGCTTTTTATTCTCTCACTCATGGTATTCAGTATACAGATTACACACAATTAAAGTCAGTCAAACAGTGGAAAAGAACATCATGAATTCTAGGGTTTCAATCCCCTTTGACCATATCCAAACTCTTTAATATCCTTGAGCTTCAAAAAATGGTCTGTTTGATTAAATCAGACATATATCTGATGTAGAACACATGCATTCTACCCTTTAGAATACCAGGAAGACTAATATTAAAATCCAACATGGATACTTTGTAAATATTTCACCTGTCACCTACCTAGAGAGTCTCTCTTATTATGTGCATGTACAGCACCTAGAATAATGGGGGCCCAATCCTGGATGGAGCCTTTGGTTTCTACTGCAATATGAATAATAAGAAAAGTAATAGTCTCATCACTGTAATATCTCAGATCTGGCCATAGCCTGCCATTTGTTCACTTGGTTAAATATTTGCAAGTACTCAACAGTTTTGCAAATAGCAGGGCTGGTTTGCAAATCCTTCACAAAGTCTAAAGAAGCCAACATTTCCTGGAGTTTGTTTGCAGCAAACATTACATGCCCAACCCTCTATACAACATAGTAAATGATGTGTGCCATTACACACATACCCTAAGCCATTCTCCCCTCCCACATTTTACTCAGGTCTCCTAGGTGAGTGCTATTTTTTGTATATCCTTAGTCCCAGTAGCTGGAAGTTTGGTAACCTCAGCGTGCATTATTCAATTTCTATAGTAGTGAATTACAGGCAGCATTTGAATATGAACCTCTGGGGCCTTGATGCTATCCCGATCTCTCTAGCCACTCCATTTCTCCTTTTATCAGACAACAAGCAAGGCATCTAGAATACAAGAACACTTCATTATTTAATAAGAGGGATTCTAATTACTGACATGAGAATCAAGTTACTGGGTTCAGTGACTCTGCAGGAGACACCTGCAGCTGCTCATTAAATACTTCAGCTTCAGATGCAGCAATGTTGCTTAGAGGAAAGGAAAGCCTAGCATGACTGAACAATATGAACTGTGGCCCCAGTAATGTTACCAACCACGCACGTGCACAAATGCACAGCTATTACAGTTCCACCTTCTCCCAGGAAGAGGCAGTATTAGGAATCGATGGGGCTAGCAAAATATAGATAGTGCCAAAAACCTACACAGACCGAGTCAATGCAAGGAACAGTGTAGATTGTCATGGTTATCGTGGAACTCACAGCTACTCCTGTCCCATTCCCAGCCTCTTCCAACTGGGGATATTGTAGGGAACAGTAGAGTACAGTGAAGCTAACTTGGGTGACCTCACAGCTACTTCAGATCCTGTCTCTCTGACTGTGGCTTGAGGGAACTCATACCTGTGGCCCCACTAATGGTATCAACCACTCACATGCACAAAGACAAGCTATTCCAGCTCCACCCTCTCTCAGCAGGAAGCACTCCATTCCCAGCCTTTCCCACAGCAAAGGTATGTCTTCACTTTAGAGTTCCTTTGGGTGATCAGCACCTGGGTCTGAGCATCCAGCGTAGCCTAGGCAAGTTTTAGCAACTACATGTCAAAGCCCTCCCAGAATTACTGGTGTGGTACTTCCCTGGGTATGTCACTAGATCTTCTGGGGACATACCCCATGGCTCTGTGTGCCACGGTAGAGCAGAGCCGCTCTGTGATTCTTTCCCAGTGAATTATGGGAGAACTTGTCTGTCCTTTTGGACATACAGAGAGGATTGTGTGTGGGAAGGCACTGAAGTGATCTAGTTACTGGGTTCCTCACTGCAAGGGGCTACCAGCTCAAATGAAGGCTGCACTGAAGCATTAGCCTACAGCCCCAACCAGCCTGGGCTGAAAGCACCAAACACAGGTCAGAGGCTTGTGTGTGTGGATGGGAGAGGGGTTAGTAGCAGCATCCAAGTCAAAGCCCAAGTTAACTCTGCAGTGAGGACATACCTCAAGAGTAGAGCCTTGGGGACACTCACAGCTACTCCCAGGCTTAGAACTATTCCCAAAATGAATTTAGGTCAATTTCAACTGAAATGTTTGTGGTGTGGAATATCTCTGAACAGCAAGTGCCTGTGAAATGGAACTAGGTTGCTTTCACATGTTTCTCCTTCATTTTCTCTGCTGGTTCTGAGCTAATCAATCATCTGCATAATATTTTACGCTTTCATAATTTTCAAAGACAATTGTTTAAAAACAAAAGTCAAGTCCCTCCCAGCCCATCTTCCTGCTGCACTTGATTCTGCACTAATATCACAATGATGAATGTGTGACACCCTTCTCATTCCCACAATGACACACTATGATGTCCTCAAGACAGGATTATTAGGATTTCACTGGAAAAAAAAAACAGAGAGAGGAAATGGACAGTAAAAGTGAGCAGCTCTTCAAATAGCAGCTCACAAAACAGAAATGAAAATTCACTTAATTACTTGCATAGCAAACCCCATGGTAATTAAGTGCTCTCTCTGTTCCAATTTAAAAGCCAATCTATAAAGTAATAATAATAAATCAGTGTCTGAGAGATCATTGTTTAGTGGTTAGAGCAGGAGCCTGGGAGTCATGACTCCTAACTTTTATTCCTGGTTTTGCCACAGACTCACTGTTGCCTTGCCCAAGTCAAGTGAACACTCTGTGCCTCAGTTTCCCCATCTCTATCATGGGAATATTATAACCCATTTTACATGGGTATGTTTGAGAGGTAATGAATGAAGGTGATGCTCAACAAGATCCTCAAATAGAAAGTGCTATCCTGAGTTCAAAGCAGTTATACAGGTGATTGGTTAAATCACAGAGTGAGAGCTGCTTTGTCATTGAATAGTGTCAGAAAGTAACTGTCATGTGGCCTGGCAACACTTGTGTTGTCACATTGCATCGTGTCTTGAAGCTACTTCATAGATATTGACCGAAGTGGACATTAAACTGCAAATTTTGGATCTGATTTCATATTCCCAAACTCCACCATCATGCCAAAGCTGGGGGTGTGTAGATTTGGGGTTTCAGTCCAGATCCATTACTATTCCTGTTATGACATCATCATGTGGAAGCCTTGCCCCTTCTCCGTCCTCTGCCACTGCTTCTTGGCTGTTGAGGACCTGGACAAGAGTGTTTTCCCTCCCCCCTTAATTAGGTGCAGGACCAGCTCTTACCTACAGCATGCAAATGAGTTTCACACACTGCCAGATCCCATTTGCTCAGTTCCTTGAGCTCTAGACAGTGAGTGGAGCATTGATCAGAGGTGGGGGACCCCCCCCCCCGTGCATTGCAACGTACAATATGAGAGCCACATGTGCTCCAAAACCCTGGGATGTGCAAAGCGTTGTTACTGATGGGACTCCCTCATACTCCAGGTTTAAAGGCTAAGGAAGGGGCTTGAGGATGCTGAATAGAGCTCTGCCTACCTGCTGGACAGGGCTGGCATCCCAGAGCTTCCTTGGTGGAGAAAGAGCCGAGAGTGCAGGTTACACAATGCGTGCGGCTGGGGTTTGGCTCCTGGCCAGCTGAACAATGCTAAGGGGAAAAAACAGACTGGACTATATTTTAGAGCTGGCAAAAGGTGCTGGATTGACAGGACTGAAGGCCAAAGCTCTATTTATGCATAGAGCTGAAGCGACCTTCCAGTGCCACTACCCAGCTAAAGTGCTCCTGCCCCGTTCTAGGGCAGTGGTCCTCAAACTTTTGTACTGGTGACCCCCTTTCACATAGCAAGCCTATGAGTGCAATGCCCCCTATACATTAAAAATACTTTTTATATATTTCACACCATTATAAATGCTGGAGGCAAAGCGGGGTTTGGGGTGGAGGTTGACAGCTTGCGACACCCCATGTAATAACCTCGTGACCCCCTGAAGGGTCCCAACCCCCAGTTTGAGAACCCCTGTTCTAGGGGGACCATCTTTGGATGCAAGAAGGTGCTCCAGACTCCATGGCTCTTTTAATCCATAGCTGAGAGGCTTGGGTTTTTTGTGACATGGACACAAATCTACTGGGTACTGGACTGAGACTCACCAAATTCATTTCACAGAGGCCATCTATAGAAAATCTGAGATTCACTGTGAACCTGAGCTGTATTTGAACAAGCTTCCTGACAACAAAAGGCTTCATGTCCTATTACCACCCCACAGAGACATGCCGTCTCCTGATGGTACACCCACATCACCATCTTCAGGCCTTCTTTGTTTAGGATGCATGGGGATTCATGCTCAAACAGCATTGTGTTGCATACAGTACCTGTCTGTTTCGTCCATCAGGGCAGACGTATCCTTGGGGACACTCCCAACACTCCAGCTCTCCCTCAGGTGAGTACTGACCAGGATTGCAGCTCTTCTGCAAACCACTGTGTGGATCACACAAATAGCCATCTGGACACAAGCGACACCCCACTCTGGTCTCTGAGCTGATATAGCCGTCCGGGCAAGCCTGTCAGTGGGAGGTTAGAAACATCAACAAGCAGATGACTGAGCACGTTAGTCCCACTTTTTGATGAGTGACAGAAACACAGCCATCACCTGCAGAACAATCATCAGTAAATGAGCAGCTCCTCCATGCACCCAGCCCAAGCACTGGCCTCTTCTTGCTGCAAAATAAGGACCTCTTTAAATCCGTCTGAATCACAAGCCTTTGGGGAACTGGTGAATAAATCTGGGAGTGTGATAAGTGCAAGGAAGTAGATGGACGATTCCGCTCAATCTCCTTGCTGTTACTCTTCAGAGCCTTGGAAGGAAGGCCAATGGGCTACATGAAAGAATGATTCCTTGTAGGGGAATGGAGCAGGTGAGTCCCCTGAAATCAACCTGGGTATTTCTTCTGACGACAGTATGTGTTTTACACCACAATCAGAGAAGGGCCAGAATCTGAACTGCCCCCATCCTAAGCTATGTGGTTTGGACAAATGGAACCTAGACTGAAACTAGCTCAGCTGGCAAGATTTTGAAAACACAAATTCACTTACAGTTTTGTCTGCCTCTAATGTATTACTGATGGCTGGAAAAAGCACTAATGCTTGGATGTGATGTTGCAAAGGATAACACTAATAACACCTAGCTCTCATATAGTGCTTTTCATCAGTAGATCTCAAAGCGCTTTACAAAGGGAGTTAAATATCATCCTTCTCCCCACTTTACAGATAGGGAAACTCAAGCAAAGGGATGGGACGTGACTTGCGCAAGGTCATGCAGCAGCAGAACAAGGAACAGACCCCAGGTCTCCTGAGTGCAGCTCAGTGCTCTGTCAACTATGCCAAACTGATTCATATGACAGTGAAGGCAGGTGTCGGGCCTCTGCTGAGACATGTAACAACTAAATGAAAGATGGTCACTCAGATACTGTGCTTGCTACTTACTGACATACGCTGTTTGGCCCAGCATGCACTATGTTCCAAGAGGAGTCCTAGCACTGTATGTTACACTGCCAGCAGTGTAAATATTGAACAAGGACATTGCATTGCTTTGTATCCCCCTGCAGAGCCCCGCTGCTCTCTCTGCGGCTGACTGAGATATCCCCGGCAGATAAAGTGAGTGGATTTAGTGACAGAGTTTAAAACTACGCTGGAAAATCTGAGAAGGCGGGAGACAGACAAGTCACACCATCTCTGTGTACAGACGGGGAGTGACACTCCCATCCACCTGCTCACCTGGCAGGCTGTGATATCCGTTTGAGCTGTGAGCTGATTGGCTGTTCCCACTGGGCATTTCCGAGGAGCTGCTCGACCTCCTGGACAGCTGGATTAAAAACAAAGCCAGATTAATTTTTTAATTAACCATTTCACTCCTGTGTCTTTTGCTCCCCCTGCTCCCTGCAAGTTTGTTGTCACTGTCAGCTTCCCTAGGGCAGTGCCCTAAATACAGGCTGCTCAAACACCCATTCGACCACTCTGAGTAGGTGTAGGACCACTCAAATCTAAAGCCCGCAGTAGTCTCCTTGTCAGAAACTTCAGTCAGTAGGACCAGAAGCAGCCAAAGGAGGGATTGCTGTACTGGGAGGGAGGTGGTTATATGGCAACCCGCGCCCCCAGCAGCCCTCTGGACCCAGAACTGTGCAGGGGAGACCTTCCCTCCAACTCTGGGGGCACTAGGATCCAGATGGTGCCTCTGTTCCAAACTGTGTGGCCTTGGGGAAAAACTGCAGGGAGCAGCCAGCCCGAGATTCCCACCTTTGGAGCAGCCCAAACAGGGACCTCTGGACATTCCACAGCAATCTAGAATGTTCTCTGGTTGTCTCTGCCCTGGGCTGTTGGCTCCAACTCTCCTCCTCACTGTCTCTTCCCCTCAGTTTCACTCCATATCTGCCCCTCTCACCCTCACCTCCCTTCCTTTCCCTGTTTTTCCATTTACTTGATCCCCCTCCTCAGGTAAACCCAAACCAAAACCAAACCAGAGAAATTGTGGAACATCGCACCATCCACTCTACTTGTGTGTTATACCCTTTCCCCGCACCCTGTTCTCTCTTGTCTGATAAGACAATATTGTCTCATATTGATTCCCCTGTGTGTTTATATCCATCTGTTCTCTCTTGTCTTATACTTAGATTTAAGTGGAGGGTGAGCAGCGGAAGGGGGAATATTAGAGAGAAAGATGACTTGCTTACTAAAATCCGACGGGGCACTCCAAGCAGTTGCCAGCTGTATAGTAGTGACCCTTATTGCAGTCAATGAGGCAGCAGGTCTGGCAGTCCATGTTGCAGTCTGCAGATGTGGAGAAGGTCCCTGTAAGGAGCAGCGAGAAGGCAGACGAAGGGGTAAGCTAACATTGCAAGGGGAGTACATCCAGGGCTCAAAGCCCAGCTGCCAGACATTATGTGCCATGGAACAGCACAGTGCTGGATAATCACCACCCACTCTTATTTCCTCATTAGTAACAGTAATAATACTTTGCATTTATATAACAGCACCTTTGATCTACAGAACACAATGCACGTTACCATGCTTAATTCATTCCCCCAACATCTCTCTGAGGCAGCCTACATATGGCAGTGATGGGTGCATTCAAAATGTGTAGAGAAAGAAAAATATTTTACACTTATTTTGGCAATGAGAAACTGAGGCACGGAGCAGTTAAGTGATTTACTCAAGTCTATACAGTCAGTGGCAGAGCCAGGAATAATCCAGGTGCCCTGATTCCCAGGCTTCTCTTTTAACCACTCAGCAACATTGTATTTCTTTTGATGTCCAGACTCATTCTTCATTTACTATGGTCAACAATGAGAAAAGGCATCTCACGAGCAATTGAACCCTGTTTTCATGACATTTCCACCTGAATACTTCAACAGAGTGCTCTGGAGAAACTCCAGTAAGCTTCAGATATACAATCTAATTTTAGACGTTTATTGAAACCAAACTAATCCATAAGAACAATTATACTGGCTCAGACCAAAAGTCCATCTAGCCCAATATCCTGTCTTCTGATAGTGGCCGATGCCAGGTGTTTCAGAGGGAATGAACAGAACAGGTCATCATCAAGTGATCCATCCCCTGTCACCCATTCCCAGTTTCTGGAAGTGGGTCCATAACAGGAGTACATACATTCTACAAAAGGGCATATGTATATATGCCTAAATGCTGTGAATTCAATTTTCAAATAAGGTAAACAGCATTGTCTATTGGTGTGAAGAAGGGGCTGGACATCAAGAGACAGGTACTCGTGAGGTCTTGAGTAAGAAACTTCATTTCTCTGCCTCAGTTTACCAATTTATACATTAACTTCACAATTTTACTAGCCCTCCTTTAGAAACCACTTTGCAATCTCTGTGTGAAAAGCCATATAGAAATATAACACAGTAGTAGTTGGATGCTGAAATTAGCACTTAACATGTAAATGCTCTTCATGTATCTCAACATTAATTTGCAGGTCCAAAAGATTTAGATTCTAGGATTTAAATATCCTAATAAGGGGCTTGACTGTGAACAATAAGCTCTCCTGTAGCTGTAGTAGTCCATGTAAAATTCCTTATGGACGAGAGAGTGTGTGTGCGCGTGTGTATTCGTGCATGCAAGAGAAAAAGTGCATGTAGGGTGGGGGAAAGGGCAAAGACTGCAGTTTTTATACTTCTATATAATAGTTCATTCAACTTCAATTTAGTCTTTTTTTAATTCTCAATGTGACTGTATCACACTGCAAACTAATTTATTATTATTTACACCTGTTATGAAAACATGTCCAAACTGTTTCCGCCCCTTTTTTAAAAGGAAATGAAATTGACAGAGTTGAGAACGCATACTGCAAATTTAATCTCAAAGTACACTCTGAAAAATATTTTGTTTAGGGTGGATATGTAGCCACCATCTCTGGCTTGTGACCAAGACTTCAGCTGTCTAGCTAAATACCTGTCATCTCTCAGTCTTTTGGGTTTCCAAAGATAAAAATGCCAGCACGAATAAAGAGAAAGAAAGAGAGGAGTCAGTCCAAAGGAGGTAAAGTTTTCAACTCACCTGTCAAGAAGGTACTGAAGATATAGAGCAAAGTTAACCAACTCAAAGCACTAGCCATCAGGACAACTGAACAGCCAGATGGATCAGCTTTTTCAAAAAACCCAGGCTATGAAGAAACTGCAGGAGACCTGCTGCCCCAGCAACTGATGTTTTCCTTTGATGAAGCCAAATGTAACCAAATCTCTCCCAGGTAATCACTTTCCAAAAGAGCCTGAAGTGAAATGAACACCAGGCAGCAGAAAGAGACAAGAACATAAATGTTCACCTCTTGGAAAATATTTCCGGGGCATCCTCCTTCAAATCCTTCCTTAAAATTCTCCTCTGCCGTGATACCTATAAAAAACATGACTGCAGTTTGGCTGCTGGTGTGCAGAGATCACTGACTATATTGACACATTACTTTCTTGGGCTCCCCCACTGATCTGTTAGTATCCATCTGTTGTCTCTTGTTTAATACATAGATTGTAAGCTCTTTGGGACAGGGAGCCTCTTCTTGTTTTGTGGTTATACAGCACCCAGCACAATGGGGTTCGGCCTCCTTGATGCTGCTGTGCTAGGACCCAATCCAGTGTGATGCAGAGCACCCATGAAACAAGCTCACTTACCTGGGAGCTTGAGGGCAGGGCTGTTATCACCTTGCAGATCTGGCAGGCAGAGAAACAAATAAGCAACTCTATGTGAAGGACCTTGTAGGGTCCCATGTTTATTCTGTTTCTGCAGCTTCAAATATTCTCAGTTTGCAGGTCCTTTGCCCACCTGGAATCTGAAAGCCCAACTGCACTCTTTCCTCCTCTCCGATCTGTAAGGTTCAAAAGCTCTGAGCTAAGTTTTCTGACTGTAGACTACTCCCTGGATGGTGCACCGTGCTGCACTGGATACAATACACTCTGCCATAGCTGCAGCAGCTTTGGAGGGCAAACAGGAGTGGAAACTTGCCTGCAAGAGCAAAGCAAACAGATCCAAGGAGCAGATATACTGATAATATGGGACCATTTTCATAGAATCATAGAATATCGGGGTTGGAAGGGACCTCAGGAGGTTATCTAGTCCAACCCCCTGCTCAAAGCAGGACCAATTCCCAACTAAATCATCCCAGCCAGGGGCTAAATCATCCCAGCCAGGGATATACCATATACTGGTGCCATTTTGCGGAGCATACCTGTGCTAGCGTTGGGCAAGAATGTTTATTTAACTTCTTTTCCAAATGAGCATTTCCAACATTTAAGGGTAATATGAAAGGTTCAGAGCATCTGATCCTGCCTGAATAAAGATTGTAAAGAAATGTGATGCCCGATTGCCCTTCGTTAGAATTGATACCATGTCCTGGTTCCACTTTCTCTGTCACTCTCTGAATCAGCCAGGACTGAGTGTTTGAGAAACAGAGCAGCCAGCTGTTGGGTCAGGAAAAGAAAATGATCTTCCTTTGCAGGCAGACAATACAAACCAGTTCAAAGCCCAGGCATCCCTGAGAATGACCCCCCAAAAGGAGCTGTGTAGTGTAAATTTTATTCCAGAAGGTTCCCAATTAATACTATGTTGTAAAAGACAAGAGTCCAATAAACACAACTTAGTTTTCAGGTATAAGTCTCTAGGTAGGTTACAGAAAAATCATTTAGTAGAGGACCACTAGGTGACACGTTGAATGATACAATCAAACTTTATTAAAAAGGAAAAAGATGAGTTAAGCAAACAGGCATGCAAGTCCTACTTACACAAATGTTACAATTATAGTCACACTCAAAGATGCTGTAGTGTATCAGTGAGTGAGCAGTACACTGACAATAGAGTGAAGTTAAACCTTATAATTCTGGAATCTAACAGTAACCTTTGGATGTTAATTGGAGTTTGCTACAATTTAGCAAAACTATTTTTAATACTCAATTATAATACTAATTAACATGAAAATGCCTTTTACCATAATTATATTTCTGACACCTTCTTATTGGCTCTTTAAGTTACACATTATTTAAATTAACATCTACACTAATATCCTTCCCATACTATCAATCTAGATAGCATTTTAATAAAACATTTACATTTCTCAAAAACACACATTAAAAATCTTGCTCATAACAGTTATAACCAAAACATAACAGTTACGTAACCTGGGTCATGTCCTTGCTAACTCTTACTTTCCCATTACACTGTCACCAACTTATCTTTGACTAGCAACATCAGTTTTCCATTCCTCTCTACACTTAGGCCCCAAACCTAAATTCTTCTTATTTCCATCCTACAGGCTCCAGTATGCATGCTCCAAAGCTAATCTCATTCAGGTCTCAGCTGGTGGTGGGCATGACAAGAGATTCTGATGTGATAAGAGAATAGTTGGCTCAGAGTTTTGACTATATTTTGTCTCTGGCTTGAATCTGGCTTGGGCCAATAGTGTGCAAATGTCATAATTCAATAGTTGATTGTTGGCTAACATAAAATTAGTTGGTGGCTTCAAGTCCAGTTTCTAGTGTACAGTTGTCCATGACAAGACACAAATACTTCCTGCAGCTGGCAAGTTTGTCAGGGGTCTCAGCAAAGATGCCGAGTAGTGGAGATTCAACTGCCTTTTTACACCAAAAGATCCCTCCAGAAGAGCACTGAGGCACATTGGCAGAAGACAGTGTGGGTGAAGGTGAAGATCCTTTTGATCTTGATATACCAGATCTGCAGCTAGGAATATCAATTTCTAGGGTTGTCTACCAGTCCCCATCCCAAGGTTGGATGAAAGGCTCCTTATCCCTTGGGTAACACAAACCACTGAATGGACTATGCCTCACAATGTGTAGGAGATCGGGTTTAATCAGTGCGTTGCAGAAGCATTCTTCTCCACAATGAAATTCCAGCAAAGGGACCTATGCCCATCTCACTAGCTAACAAGGTGCCATCTGTTGCACTTTATAAAGTCTTTAATTAAACTCTTCCAGTAGAACTCAGATGCATCTATTTCCTTCTATTTTACAAACAATTCCTGGGATTTTCTGCAATTAGCTTATATTACAGACAAGAATTGCCAATTAAAACTTAATTAACACACATTGTAAAGTGAGGCACCCGGCCAACTTTGTTGCTACAGATTCTCTTCCAGTTACCAACCTACAAGCCTCTCGTACTTCAGCAAGCTCAGGAAGATGGAAGAATCAGAGGAGCAGGACTTAGACTAGTGAACAGTTGGTTAATTTCACCTTATTTTTCTGTTCACTGGTAAATTGTGACATTCTCAGATTTATATGTGCGTCTCTTGGGTGTGAATTTCACCTCTGTAGAGAGGCCCAGCTTAAGGCTAACATAGCACATCAGCCCTACTTTGTGGGTTTATGTGGGCCATAAGCGCTGACCCTCTGCACGGGGATGCATTTCCATCTCCACAAACAACTGTGCCAGATGAAACGTAGGCACAGAGAGGGTTGAGTCACTTGCCAGAGGTCACACAGTGAGCTGGCAAGTGCGGAATAGAACCCAATCGTCTGGACTCCCCAGTGTGGGCTCTAACCCATTCAGCACACAGATTCCCATCTGACTTGCACCAGTTTTACACTGGTCTATCTCCACTGCCTTCACCAGAGTTATTCCTGCTGTGAGAGGAGAATCGGGCCCAGTGTACTTCACTTGAAGAGTAATGCTAAAGAAAAACTGCTGTGAGAACACGATAACCTGGGACTCATTCCAGGACACCATGATTTATTTTCATACAGCAATAGCATCCTTCATGTGAAAGATCACAAAACAGTTTACTTGAAGAGTCAGTCACAACTCTGTATTGCTGGGTATAAAGAAAACACAGGCAGCTGCCATTTCAGCGTCTCTGGCAAGAAATAGATAGACACAGATTGAATTATAATGGAAGGTGATGTACAGAAAGTGTAAGTCCAGAGGTTAGGAAGACTCCACCAGAGTGAATAAAGAGGTCTATTCACTGCCCAGTTACAAGCCCGTGGGAGCTGGCAACTACCAGCATATTTATTTCTATAGGTTATAGAACAATTGAACAGCTAGGTCTGGAAAGAGCCATTTTGTAGCACTCTAGACCATCCCACAACACTGGTGAACGCACACTCTTCTTCCTGAGGTCTGAGAATGTTGTTCTTTTCTTAGCTGGCCCCACTAAATTGTTCAGCCCTGATACCTCCAGCATTCTGGAGATGGGCTCCTGGACCTTGAACATTTTTCCGGTTGGCTGCAGAGATAATCTGACCTAGTCCTCCTGCTTATGCTCTGGGAATGGGGTTGATCCAAAGCTCATTGAAGTCAATGGGAGTCTCTATTGATTTCAATAGGCTTTGGATTAGGCCCTTAGTGGGCAGTCTTCTGTCTTCTTTAATGAACTCTTGACCTCTGGATGTTGGTTTAGCAGACTTGAACACAGTTTGGGAAGGCTCATGCTTATTCTTAAACTATTTTGGCCAGCCCCAGACACAAAATACATGGGTAGCGGTCAGATAACAGGAAGGCCAGGTACTCCTTGATTATGACAAGAAGAAACTCTTCTGTTCGATAGACACTACTGATAACGCACTAACTGCTGTGCCCGTTCTAGAATCAGATTTCACCAAGTGACCATGATGCCCTCCAGTGGTTGTTGCTCACCACTGATAGCAGGAGAGCCATGTAATACTAGAGTAAAATACAACAGTTCATATTGAACTTAATCACCATTTCATTTCAGGCAATTCTGTGCCCCTCAAATTTTGCTCGACCATGACATTTGACAAAATGGCCATTTTCTGAATGAAATCCACGCAAATATCTAAATTTGGTAGTCACATTTCAACTGAAATGGACTCACTTTTGAGAAAAGCAAGGGGGTGGGGAACTTGTAAGAACAATGGGCCCATTCTCAAATCAAAATGAAATGTGACAAAAGTCACACTTGTTGCAAATATTTCATGCTGTCCAATATATAAGCTCTAATACTAGTGAAAGCTAACAGAGATTCCCCATTTAGACAAGAGGGAGAGGTCTGTGATTTTGGAGGAGAAGGTTCTGAGTTACAGAATTGGAAATTTCAAAGGAGCCTAAAGGAAAGAAGCATCCAGCTTCCTTTAATGACCTTTAATGCGATTCGGGTTGCACAGTCTCCAGTCCATATGTCACTATATGCATAGTTTACACAGTGTCTGTTGGTATGATATATGGCTATGGATTCAGTACACACTCTTCACTGCCTGGGATCCCCCAGTTCTGCAGGACAGTCAATACTCTTCTCTTATCCCAGTATAAACCATAGTCTGTCCATTTATAAATTGGTATGTGTTAGACCTAATAGGCAGCTAAAGGGTGAAATGTTCCAGATTTATGTATGTAAATGGCAATTAAATTTCAGTGAAAAATGAGCACTTTGGCTTATAAAAGAGCAGCAGCTACACAGACTGATCAGGGATAGTGTCTCCTCTCATCGGCTTCTCCTTTCTTTCTGTTTTCATCATTATTATGCAGTGCTGCTTGGAAGGCTGTGGATTAATATATTAAAATTCCACCTTCAGAGCTGCAAAGTCAATGCTGCATCTCCTTCTCTCCCACACGCCCCCCCCCCCCCCCCCCCCCCCTCCAAGCCA